>NC_090732.1:170270423-170282923 GCF_036898095.1 Palaemon carinicauda | reverse complement strand
CAAGAAGGAATACACGCCCCGTCATCCGTCTATATATATTAGCCATTAACACGCCCTCGCTATTTTTGGTCAATTTTGTGTACAGAGGCAGAGAAATTATGATGAAGCAGCGTTCGGCTTTTGAATGGGTAGTCCCGCGGTGTTGTGATCGCTAGGGTAGGGGGGGAGGGAGGGAGGGGGGGGGAGAAGGGGGGGGGGGGTCCCGGGGAGAAGAAGCGGGGGGGGGGGGATCCGAGGTGAGAGTTTGGTTGGGGGGGGGGGTGTTGAAGGTGGGATGTATTCCCTCATGAATCTTTCAAAAGAGCTTCGAATGCTGTGTACTTTTATGCCGAGAGAAATGCATATGTATATGAGCATTTGGTTATAGGCTCGTGCGCGTGCGCAGTACACACCTATATATACTTTTTTTTTGAGCCTTTGTAGTTCGTTGGGATAGAGCAGGTGTAAAATATCTAAATTTATTATATGAAACTACATTTTAAAAGGGAAACAAACACATGAACAACACCTAACTTACAGTTTCCTAACCTAACTTGACCTTCGAGCCGTATCCTTAACTATTTACCTATGGGGGGCTACGCCCCCTCCAACACTCAACCCCCTACTTAGACTGCCATATCCTTAGCTTAAACTAAGACAATGTGTCAACCTTATGTCTGCGTCTTAACCGGATACACTCCACCCAAGCTAGGACCAAGGAGAGCCAGGCAATGGCTACTGATGACTCAGATGATAGATCTAGAGGCTCCCCAAACCACCCCATCCTTAGCTCACAAGGATGCTGAGGTTGCAGCGACCAAAGGAACTAACGAGTTTCAGCGGGACTCGAACCTCAGTCTGGCCTTCACCAGTCAAGGACGTTACCGCATCGGCCACCACAACCCTAAATGGTCAACATGTTATCAATATAGTTTACTTCGGGACATTTTCTATTATGAAAGAAATATTCGAAATTGTTATGAAGTTTGGTGAACGCAGACAACCGGCGTATAAAGTATTAAAAGTTTCGGAAAAAACAATATTAAATACTAACACTATTAAACAATAATTACTATCAATCATGCTATAAGAGAATTGTAGTGGCCGATGTAGTAACGTCCCTGATTGGTGAACGCCAGGCTGGGGTTCAAGTCCAGCTCAAACTCGGTAGTTCCTTTGGTTGCTGCAACCTCACCATCCTTGTGAGCTAAGAATGCGATGTTTGGGGGAGCCTATAGGTCTATCTGTTGAGTCATCAGCCACCATTGCCTGGCCCTCCTTGTTCCTAGATTGGGTGGAGAGAGGGAATGTGGCGCTGATCATATGTATATATGTTCAGTCTCTAGGGCATTGTCCTGCTTGATAGGGCATTGTCACTGTCCCTTCCCTCTGCCATTCATGAGCGGCCTTTAAAGCTTTAAACAATAATAGTTATAATACCAAAGATAAGAAAATTAGCCATTTTATATTTTGATTAAGTTTTTGTTGAAATTATCCTCGGATAATCCAGGGTAGGCCTATTTTACCAATGAATCAAAGACATTTGAAGAGAAAAATATTTCATGGATTTGAAGAAATTATTAATTTCATGAAAAGTATGGGGAATTTCATGCAGAATCCCAGATCATTTACTAAGTTTCTTTTGCTTGAGGGTAAACTCAGGCACGCTATTCTATCTTGTTTCTCTTCCTATTGTTTTATGATTGACTGATTGATTGATTTGAAGGTCTCTGGCATCCTGAAATCGAAGGTCATTGACGCCGATATCGTCTATTGTAAATAAAGATTAAAAAAATACTCAATTAAAACCAGAAAAGTAAATATGTTAGAGTTCTCTTGCTTGAGGGTACACTCGATTACACTATTCTATCTTATTATTCTTCTGCTTGTTTTGTTAAAGTTTTTTATAGTTTATATAGGATATATTTATTTCAATGTTGTTACTCTTCTTAAAATATTCTATTTTCCTTTTTTCCTTTCCTTACTGGGCTATTTTCCCTGTTGGAGCCTATGGTCTTATAGGATCCTGCTTTTCCGACTAGGGTTGTAGCTTAGCTATTAATAATAATAATAATAATAATAATAATAATAATAAAGTTAAATAGCATTAAGATGACCTGCCTCTTCAAAAATGCCACTAGTATTGTACGACACATCATGTCCAAGGATCTTGGCAAGTTTATATATGATAGATCTAATTAGTGTTGTTAATGGTCTTAAAATATTTTATTTTTGTTTTTATTTATTTTTTTGTAGTTTATTTTTTTCCTTGTTTCCTTTCCTCACTGGGCTATTTTTTCCCTGCAGGAGATCTTGGGCTTATAGCATCATGCTTTTTAAACTAGGGTTGTACCATAGCAAGTAATAATAATAATAATAATAATAATAATAATAATGAAAAATTTATTTCACTTAAATATAAATCTTTGTCACTCTAAGTTAAAAAAAAATTGAATTATCAATTATAAACCCCTTAACTCGAAATTCTGACTTTTCTCGAAAAAAAAAAAAAATACTCAAAATTCTATGACCTCTAACCGAAAATAAGAATATTGTTATAAGTATACTGTAAGAGGGCTTTTACCAAACTTCAAACATTTTTAACTATAACAATTTCAAGAGTACATTAAAAGATATAGAATATGTAATTCCACTAAAATTCCTTCGATTTGTGACAAAAAATACAAAGGTTTTATTCTAAAAATTTCTAAGACTTTCAATACAAAAATCTGAGATTAATAATAATGAAATTTTTAAAGTCATTACTAAGATTTTTTACTAATAACTTTAAAAACTTTCCAGTTCAATTTAAAGACATAAAGTTATAAGAGGTTTTATTAAAAGTTTTAAGATAATTCACTTTAAAACTCTAGGAATGTTCACTGAAAATTTAAAGATTTTTTCATTCACAATATAAATGGGATTTGCTGAAAAATTAAAAGACTTTTTATTCAAAATTCTATGCACCTTATCTTCAAGCTTTAAGCTTTCAAAATTACATATCTTTTATTAAAACATAGTCAGAGCTTTTACTAAAAAATACTCAGTGAGTTCGATTTAATGTTCCATACATAATTTTTAAAATCGTACAATTCATTTAAATTTGAATTTGTAAAAAATATTCTGTCATTTTGATTAAACGTTCCATATATAATTTTTAGAATGTTACAACACTTCATTTAAATAAAAAGGATTCAAAAAATACTAATACCTCTTTCTCAAAATTCTGAGACATTTCAATAAATATCCTAACATCTATTTAAAAATTCTATATATTTTTACTATAAATTCTCAAAAAAAAAATTTGGATATCTATTTTGCATCATAACATAATAATGATAACGATTGCAGTAGAATTAATCTTGCTATATGAACTTTCATGTTATATATGATAAAAATTGAATGAATGTGAATAAAAGATTTGGACATGGTAAAAAGGTTGACTTGAAATATTTAATAGTTTTTCGAGATTTTTTCGTAATAATTAGCATTAACTAATTATCTTAATACTGTAAAAAATGGTAATAACATATCACAATTTTATTCAAGAAATTTATCAATTACTCAAGTAATAAAACTCCCTAATTTGGTATCGATATTATTTTTATTATTATTATTATTATTATTATTATTATTATTATTATTATTATCATTATTATATCATCATCATTATTACCATTATTATTATGATTATTATTGTTATTATTATTATTATTATTATTATTATTATTATTATTATTATTATTATTACTAGCTAAGCTACAACTCTAGTTGGAAAAGTAGAATGCTATAAGCCCGAGGGCTCCAACAGGGAAAATAGCCCAGTGAGGACAGGAAATAAGGGAACTACGAGAAAACTAATTAACAATTAAAACCAAATATTGTAAGAACAGTAACAGCATTAAAATAAATAAATAAATAGATTAAGATCATTGGTTCTACAAATTATTTCTTAAATATAATTGTATAATTTTGTAAGGGTAATGTTTCCGTTAGTGGAAGTTGATTATTAACAAGCAGGGAAAAATGGGTAAATTTTTATATACACTTAAAACATTAACCAAATTTTTTATGAATACTTAAAATATAAATCACACACTAAAAAAAAAATAGTTTTATATAAGCATATAACCATACCAAATGTGAATGTATTTTTTTTCATTTACATAGTAATTTCTACTCTAAATTTAGTTGAATATTAGCAAGCAAGGCAAAATGGGCACATTTTTTATATATGCTTTAAACACAAACCAAGATATTTATGAATATTTAAAATATAAATCAGCACACGAAACAAAATAATTCTGTATAAATATATAACCATACCAAATGTGAATATATTTTTTTCATTTACATAATAATTTATACTATAAATTTAGTTAAATATTAACAAGCATGGCAAAATGGGCCCAATTTCTATATATACTTAAAATATAAACCAAATTTTTTATGAATATTCAAAATATAAATCAGCACACTAAAAAAATAAAATCTATAAAGGTCTAATCATATAACCATACCCAATGTGAATTTAGTTCTTTTCATTTACATAATAATTTATACTATAAATTTAGTTAAGTATTAACAAGCATGGCAAAATGGGCCCAATTTCTATATATACTTAAAACATAAACCAAAATATTTTATGAAAAATTAAAATATAAATCAGCTCACTAGAAAAAAATAGTTCTATATGAGCATATAACTATACCTAATGTGAATGTACTTTTTTCATTTTCATAATAATTTCTCCTCTCAATTTAGTTAAATATTAACAAGCAAGGCAAAATAGGGAAATATTTTATATATAATTAAAATATAAACCAAAATTTTTTATATCTAAAATATAAATCAGCAAACTAAAAAAAATAATTCTCTGTATGCATATAACAACACCCAATGTGAATGTACTTTTTTCATTTACATAGTAATTTCTACTCTAAATTTAGTTAAATATTAACAAGCAAGGCAAAATGGCCACAATTTTTATCTACACTTCAGACATAAACCAAAATTTTTATGAATATCTAAAATATATATCAGCCCAATAAAAAAAATTAGTTCTATGTAAGCATATAACTATACCAAATGTGAGTGTACTTTTTTCATTTACATAGTAAAATCTATTCTAAATTTAGTTAAATATTAACAAGCAAGGTAAAATGGGCAGAATTTTTATATATTCTTGAAGCATAAACCAAAATTTTTCATGAATATTTAAAATATAAATCAGCACAATAAAAAAAAAAATTCTATATAAGCATATAACTATACCCAATGTGAAATTACTTCTTTTCATTTACATGATAATTTCCACACTAAATTTAGATAAATATTAACAAGCAACGAAAAATGGGCACAATTTTTATCTATACTTCAGACATAAACCAATATTTATGAATATTTAAAATATAAATCACACACTAAAAAAAAAAAAAGAAAAAAAAAAATTAACCATACCCAATGTGAATGTACTTTTTTCATTTACATAATAATTTCTACTCCAAATATACATTAATTATTGACTAAAGATTAATTACTCCACTAAAACTAAAAGCAGATGAGATAAATAACAAATGAATTATTACTGAATAAACTCAATCAAGTAGGCAATGAAGAGCTAATTAGTGAAGAAAGGCTATTGTAATGATGTTTTCAAGTAACTTCATATTCTTCAATTTATCTGTCAGGAAAACTACCTTTCAACGTTTTCTAATTATGTAAAATTATTTTACAGGAAAACTATTTATTAACGTTTTTTAATTGATGTAAAAATATTCTACAGGAATTCTATCTGTTAATGTTTTCTAATTAATTTAAAAATATTCCACAGAAAAACTCTGTTAATGTTTTATAATTAATGTTAAATTATTCTACAGGAAATCTATCTGTTAATGTTTTATAATTAATGTAAAAATTATTCTATAGGAAATCTATCTGTTAATGTTTTATAATTAATGTAAAAATTATTCTACAGGAAATCTATCTGTTAATGTTTTATAATTAATGTAAAAATTATTCTATAGGAAATCTATCTGTTAATGTTTTATAATTAATGTAAAAATTATTCTACAGGAAATCTATCTGTTAATGTTTTATAATTAATGTAAAAATTATTCTATAGGAAATCTATCTGTTAATGTTTTATAATTAATGTAAAAATTATTCTACAGGAAATCTATCTGTTAATGTTTTATAATTAATGTAAAAATTATTCTACAGGAAATCTATCTGTCATCGTTTTCTAATTAATGTAAAAACATTCCACAGAAAAACTATCTGTTAATGTTTTATAATTAATGTAAAAATATTCTACAGGAAATGTATGTTAATGTTTTCCAATTAATGTAAATATATTCTACAGGAAATCTATCTCTTAATGTTTTCTAGTTAATAAAAAATATTCTACATGAATACTTTTTATTAACGTTTTAATTAACGTAAAAATATTCCACAGGAAAACTATCTGTTAACATTTTCTAATTAATGTCAAAATATTCTACAGGAAAACTATGTCAACGTTTTTTAATTAATGTAAAAACATTCCACAGAAAAACTATCTGTTAATGTTTTATAATTAATGTCAAAATATTCCACAGGAAAACTATCTGTCAACGTTTTCTAATTAATGTCAAAATTATTCTACAGGAAATCTATCTGTTAATGTTTTCTAATTAATGTAAATATATTCTGCAATGAATCTATCACTTGATGCTTTCTAGTAAATATAAAAATATTCTTCATGAAAACTTTCTATTAACGTTTTAATTAACTTAAAAATATTCTACAATAAAAAGTATCTGTCAACGTTTTCTAATTAATATAAAAACATTCCACAGTAAAACTATCTGTTAATGTTTTATAATTAATGTAAAAATATTCTACAAGAAATCTACTTTAATGTTTTCCAATTAATGTAAACATATTCTCCAGGAAATCTATCTGTTAACGTTTTATAATTAATGTAAATACATTCAACAGGAAATCTATCTGTTAATGCTTTCTAATTAATATAAAAATATTCTACAGGAAAACTTTCTATTAACGTTTTAATTAACGTAAAAATATTCCACAGGAAAACTATCTGTCAACGTTCTCTGATTATTGTAAAACATTCTACGTGAAAAGTATTTATTATCGTTTTATAATTAATGTAAAAAAAATATTCCACAGGAAAATTATATGTCAGCGTGTTATAATTATGTAGAATTATTCTACAGGAAAACCACTTATTAACATTTTCTAATTGATGTAAAAATACAGGAAAAATATGTCTACTTTTCTAATTATGTAAAAAAATATTATACAGGAAAACTATCTGTCAACGTTTTCTAATTAATGTAAAAATATTCCACAGGAAAAAATATCTGTCAACACTTTTAGATTAATATAAAACTTATTCTACAGGAAAATTATTTGGCAACGTTTTCTAAATAATGTAAAATTACTTTACAGGGAAAATATGTATCAACTTTTCTAATTGATGTAAAATATTCTACAAGAAAGCTATCTGTAAACGTTTTTTAATTAATGTAAAAATTATACAACGGGAAAATTATCTGTCAATGTTTTTTAATTAATGTAAAAATATTCTAAAGGAAAACTGTCAACGTTCTCTAATTAACGTAAAATCTACAAGAAAACTCTGACAACGTTTGCTAATTAATGTAAAAATATTCTGAAAGAAAACTCTGTCAACGTTTTCTAATTAATGTAAAAATATTCTACAAGAAAACTGACAACGTTTTCTAATTAATGTAAAAATATTCAAGTGTACTTTCAATGTGCTTGCACAATCTCTTGCACTACCAATCTAGCAAATGCCATTTGGAAATCACCAACTCGAGAGTCAGCCACTTAGATTTATCTTTCAGAATTTGGAATTCTCTACTACCCTATGTACTTCCCCGCTCCTTTAACTATTCCTTGTAACGCTCGTCTCGATCTCCAGACGCATATATAATGTATAGATGACTTTACACTTATACATATTAATTACTATTCATAAGCATTACATGAGCATATGATTGACATCTAACTGAATTTCTCTGAATACAAATCAAAACGGTCCACCACCTATACAATCTCCTCTATACAATCTCCTCTTCCCATTTCCTATAGATGTTAGACCATTTATGCGTTAGCAATTATCAACTGATAAGCCGATGAGAAGGGGTACAGGAGAAGTCAGAGGGGTTTTGTGTGTTTGTGTGTGTGTGTGTGAAATGACAAGGGGGCGAGGGGGGGGGGGCGAGGGGAGGAGGTCATAAAGTGATGATGCATGTTGAAAAGTCGTCATCTTCTCCTTTCAAGGACTCAATCCCTTTTCCATTATTTTTTCCCAGATTGGGTGTTACTACCACTGGCACCACGGCCTGCATACCATTACCCAATTTCCATCCATACCAATTCATAGCGATTCTTAGCAGCTCAGTCAAATCCGGCCGGTGGGTGACAGATCGGACGCGCCTGACAATGCTGGCTAAATGACAGGGAAAATTACTTGTAAGACCCACTCGCTCACTGTGAAAGGATACAGATTTGAAAATAACTTGACAATTTCAGTCTGTGATAACATTTTTGAAGGAGCTTATCCGGACGATATTGCCAATCTAAATTGAATGCGGAGCCTTGACGTCTAAGAAACGCCCCGCGGCAAGGGATTACGACCCCTGAGTGGGGTCGCGGTAAGGGCGATAATCCGCGCGATCCATCGCGAGGGAAAGGCGACTTCTAACCTAACTCTTCAGTCGAACGCAACAATGAGCGGATTAGAAAAGCCCCCTGAGCGGAAAATCGTAGCGTTTCATTTCTTTCATTTCATTTCACCTGAGCTGACTGACTCTTTGGGTCTTGGCTACGAGTCGCTGTTTCATAAAACCAAAAAAAAAAAAAGAAAAAAAATGTCTCCCAAACACTCTAACATCTATAATCTAGTCTTTAAACAAAATAAAAACTAGTTTTACTGTTTGCTAAAATATTCGCAAATTAATATCCCTCCAGAGAGAGCTCCTTTACCCTAAATAAGAACTGTCACTCGGTCCCGGACCGAAACAGAAAAATGCTGTCAAAATGGTCTCTCCCGTTCAGGGGGACGATCTTTCTTTTTTTTTTTTTTTTCTTTTTTTCTTTTCTGTCGTTCGGTGTTTGGACGCGCATGGAGTCCGTGACAATGGCTGCCGTAATAAAAGAGATTGAATAAAAGAAGGGTAGGGATGGACTCACACTGATCCCACAATGTAGAGAAACTAACGTAAAAAAACGAAAAGAGAATGGAAAAAAAGTTGAAAGGGAATAAAAAAAAAAAAGATATGAAGAGTTGGAGTCCACCGTCAACCCTTGCTGTTGTAGTTTTGGAGGATATGAACCCCTTCGATGGTGAGTTTGAGTTTGAGTGTGAGTGAGTGAGTGAGTGAGTGTGTGTTTGTGTGTGTGCGTCTGTGTGTGAGTGTGTGTGTGTGTGTATGTGTGTATGCGTTTCTGCGTGTAATAATGGCGGGGATATAAAATATTAAATGCTAGTTATGTTCTTCATTTCCTTCTTCTTCATCTGAGAGAGAGAGAGAGAGAGAGAGAGAGAGAGAGAGAGAGAGAGAGAGAGAGAGAGATTAATTGCTGACCACTAGCGAACTCAAATGTCTAATGAAAAAATAAAATTTACCTATGATATATCGCCTACGTCATCGAGAAAAAAAAAATTGCAAATTTTTGAAACAATTTAATTCAATCGCAAAAATATATAACATAAAGCCATTAACTTCCTTACCAGAGCCATTACAGAATGGAATACTTAATTTGATAAAATAAAGGAACTGAGAGGTAAGGAGAATATTGGAAATAATGATGATAAAGAGAAAAACGAATTATACCCTTTCCAACCTTCACTACCTACAAATGAATAATTTGATAATGGGAAATATATAATTACGAGCAACATTAAGAAGCAGATGTTCTATTGATTGAATGGCATATTATTATTATTATTATTATTATTATTATTATTATTATTATTATTATTATTGTTGTTGTTGTTGTTGTTGTTGTTGTTGTTGTTGTTATTAGCTAAGCTACAACCCTAGATGGAAAAGCAAGATGCTATAAGCCCAAGGGTTCCAGTAGGGGAAAAAGCCCAGTGAGGATAGGAAATAAGGAAATAAATGAACGAAACGAGAAAAAATTAACAATAAAATATTTTAAAAACAGTCACAACATCAAAACAGATATGTCGTATATAAACTATAAAAAGACATGTCAGCCCGTTCAACATTAAAAACATTTGTTGCAACTTTGAACTTTTGAAGTTCTACTGATTCAACAACCCGATTAGGAAAGATCATTCCACAACTTGGTAACAGCTGGAATAAAGCTTCTGAATACTTTTTATTATTGAGCCTCCTTGACACTCAAGTAATATGTAATTTATTTTTAATGAAGAAGCTCCACCAGGATGGAAATAATTTCAACTGGTGAGGTGAATAATATGAATTAATCTAATCTTTTTAGATTTTTGAGCTATCGTTTGGAGAGAGAGAGAGAGAGAGAGAGAGAGAGAGAGAGAGAGAGAGTATATCTTTACTTTAAAAATACATATAAACCTATATATATATATATATAGTATATATATATAATTTATATATATATATATATATATATTCACACACACTTACATGTGTATACATATGTATAAATGTATCTAAATGCATACGAGTACTGTACACACACACACACACACACAAACACGCACACGCACACACACACGCACACGCATATATATATATATATATATACAGTATTTATATATATATATATATATATATACACAGGTATATATATACTATACAATAATTAATAGCGTTTGTGTACATACAAAAATAAAAACCTACACACAATATCGAACTACATCATCTACATAACGTACTCGACCATAAAAGCACAGCATATGTTTACACACACAACTATATGAATACGCAAGCGTAAGTGCGTGTCACACCCCCAAACAAAAGTACCAACCGCTTTCCCATGTCCCACGAAAGGAAAACCCCCCTGGCACCTAGGTAAACAATCTTATTTCCTATGCTTTGAAGAATCATCTCTGAGAAAAAGACGTCTCTTACCTGTCAAATAAGGTATTATCTAATCAGAGCCATCTGTTGGTAGATTTAGGTAACAGTGGCGCCTAATGTTTTTCTGCCCTGGGCGATGTCAGACACTTTGCCGTGTCGTAATTTTAGCCGAATATGCTGCACACGGACAATGATACTAAAAGCCATGAATAGTTATGGATACATTTCGCATTCCATATTATTATTATTTATTATTATTATTATTATTATTATTATCATCATCAAATGCTAAGCTACAACCCCAATTGGAAAAGCAGGATGCTATAAGCCCAGGGGCCCCAACAGGGAAAATACCCCAGTGAGGAAAGGAAAACAAGGAAAAATACTTTAAGAACAGTAACAACATTAAAATAATTATTTCCAATATAAATTATAAAAAAAAAATATAAAATCACAAAACATATTGGATTAATATTCACAAATTGAACTACATTTTCCAGAGAAACTCTTATAAACACTGCTATTATCATTTGTCTACGAAAGGTAATTTTCAGACAAATGTCTGGAGAGAGAGAGAGAGAGAGAGAGAGAGAGAGAGAGCGAGAGAGAGAGAGAGAGAGAGAGAGAGAGAGAGAGAGAGACTGTGTATTTCAAGTTTCTGTCACTTTTAGTTACAAATGAGTTACAAGGATTTTGGATGTCCCAAAGACTTTATAGTCCATCTGGGGAGACTTCATTTGGTATTGAGGTAGAGCGATTTAGTTTAAGCATTTAAAGAGTTCTTATGATCTTGTCTAACTTATTATTGAACTCGTTTACCGTGTTACTGTTTACTACATACTCTGGAAGTCTATTCCAAGTATTTGCTATTTAGTAGGTAATGAAATTACCACATTGACTGAGAGAGAGAGAGAGAGAGGAGAGAGAGAGAGAGAGAGCGTATTTCAAGTTTCTACAAAACATGTCATTGTCAGTTACTAGAGAGAGAGAGAGAGAGAGAGAGAGAGAGAGAGAGACTGCATTTCAATTTTCTACAAACATGTCATTGTCATTTACCAGAGAGAGAGAGAGAGAGAGAGAGAGAGAGAGTCTCCGTTGATGATCAATCCCAGTCAACTGTTAATAGAATGGGAAAAGCGAACATCATTACCAACAAGCAGTTATTTTTCAGCCACAGTTGAGAGAGAGAGAGAGAGAGAGAGAGAGAGAGAGAGAGTCAGTCTCAGTTGATGATCAATCATAGTCAACTGTTAATAGATTCGGAAAGCGAACATCATTACCAACAAGCAGTCCTTTTTCCAGCCACAGTTGAGAGAGAGAGAGAGAGAGAGAGAGAGAGAGAGAGAGAGAGTCAGTCTCCCGTTGATGATCAATTCCAGTCATCTGTTAAAGTGGGAAAGCGAACATCATCATCACCAAGCAGTCCTTTTTCAGACACAGTTGAAAGAGAGAGAGAGA
>NC_090732.1:170263322-170265822 GCF_036898095.1 Palaemon carinicauda | reverse complement strand
TTCATTCGTCTCTATTTTAATAGTGAATAACAACACCGAAATGACACCAATTATAAAGGAAGGTGTCACATGATATAGTATAAAAAAATAGTTATTAATTTCATTCATCTTTATATTAGTAGCGAATAACAACACCGAAATGACACCAGTTATAAAGGAAAGTGTCATACGATTTAGTATAAAGATATGGTTATTCATTTCATTCATCTCCACCCTAATTGCGAATAACAACACAGGAATGACACCGATTAAAAAAAGGTGTCACATGATAAAATATAAAGAAAGGGTTATTCATTTCATTCATATCTATACTAAGGTGTCACGTGATATAATATAAAGAAATGGTTATTCATTTCATTCATCTCCATACTAGGTGTCACGTGATATAGTATAAAGAAATGGTTATTTATTTCATTCATCTTTATACTAAGGTGTCACGTGATATAGTATAAAGAAATGGTTATTTATTTCATTCATCTTTATACTAAGGTGTCACGTGATATAGTATAAAGAAATGGTTATTCATTTCATTCATCTCCATACTAAGGTTGTCACGTGATATAGTATAAAGAAATGGTTATTCATTTCATTCATCTTTATACTAAGGTGTCACGTGATATAGTATAAAGAAATGGTTATTGATTTCATTCATCTTTATACTAAGGTGTCACGTGATATAGTATAAAAGAAATGGTTATTCATTTCATTCATCTCCATACTAAGGTGTCACGTGATATAGTATAAAGAAATGGTTATTCATTTCATTCATCTCCATACTAAGGTGTCACGTGATATAGTATAAAGAAATGGTTATTCATTTCATTCATCTTTATACTAAGGTGTCACGTGATATAGTATAAAGAAATGGTTATTTATTTCATTCATCTCCATACTAAGGTGTCACGTGATATAGTATAAAGAAATGGTTATTCATTTCATTCATCTCCATACTAAGGTGTCACGTGATATAGTATAAAGAGAAATGGTTATTTATTTCATTCATCTCCATACTAAGGTGTCACGTGATATGGTATAAAGAAATGGTTATTTATTTCATTCATCTCCATACTAAGGTGTCACGT
Source organism: Palaemon carinicauda (assembly GCF_036898095.1). Taxonomy (NCBI): domain Eukaryota; kingdom Metazoa; phylum Arthropoda; class Malacostraca; order Decapoda; family Palaemonidae; genus Palaemon; species Palaemon carinicauda. The sequence goes on along the minus strand of NC_090732.1, from coordinate 170,264,740 downwards.
GATATAGTATAAAGAAATGGTTATTTATTTCATTCATCTCCATACTAAGGTGTCACGTGATATGGTATAAAGAAATGGTTATTTATTTCATTCATCTCCATATTAATTGCGAATAAGAACACAGGAATGATACCGATTAAAAATGGTGTCACATGATAAAATATAAAGAAAGGGTTATTTATTTCATTCATCTCCACACTAAGGTGTCACATGATATAGTATAAAGAAATGGTTATTTATTTCATTCATCTCCACACTAAGGTGTCACACAATTTAGTATAAAAAAATGGTTTATTCATTTCATTCATCTCCACACTAAGGTGTCACATGATATAGTATAAAGAAATGGTTATTTATTTCATTCATCTCCACACTAAGGTGTCACACAATTTAGTATAAAAAAAATGGTTATTCATTTCATTCATATCCAAACTAAGGTGTCACATGATATAGTATAAAGAAATGGTTATTCATTTCATTCATCTCCACACTAAGGTGTCACATGATTCAGTATAAAGAAATGGTTATTCATGTCATTCATATCCCTACTGAGGTGTCACATGATATAATACAAAGAAATTGTTATTCATTTCATTCATATCCATACTAAGGTGTCACATGATATAGTATAAAGAAATGGTTATTCATTTCATTCATATCCACACTAAGGTGTCACATGATTTAGTATAAAGAAGGGGTTATTCGCTTCATTCATATCCAAACTAAGGTGTCACACGATATAGCATAAAGAAATGGTTATTTATTTCATTCATCTCCATACTAAGGTGTCACATGATATAGTATAAAGAAATAGTTATTCATTTCATTCATATCCACACTAAGGTGTCACATGATATAATATAAAGAAATGGTTATTCATTTCATTCATCTCCACACTAAGGTGTCACATGATATAGTACAAAGAAATGGTTATTCATTTCATTCATCTCCACACTAAGGTGTCACATGATATAGTATAAAGAAAGGGTTATTCATTTCATTCATCTCCACACTAAGGTGTCACATGATATAATATAAAGAAAGGGTTATTCATTTCATTCATCTCCATACTAAGGTGTCACATGATATAGTATAAAAAATGGTTATTCATTTCATTCATCTCCAAACTAAGGTGTCACACGATATAGTACAAAGAAATCGTTATTCATTTCATTCATCTCCATATTAATTGCGAATAACAACACCGAAGAGGACTCCAGCGCAGTTTCGACCATGGGTCCTTTTCCAGGTTTCCCACACTCTCTCCCACACTCTCCCTCTCTCACTTACAAAACTTCCGGTCAGCAGGTAAATCTGTCTATGAGCGCGCTCACCTGGAAAATAACGGTGTAGCCTTACTGTGTCTTCACACACAAGTTATCAGCTACCCTTCTCTCTCTCTCTCTCTCTCTCTCTCT
>NC_090732.1:170255822-170258322 GCF_036898095.1 Palaemon carinicauda | reverse complement strand
TACACTTTTATTTATGTATACAAAATGCGTCTAAGGTTAGACACTGAAGCCCTTCGTGTATTCAGTGATCCAAATCACTTGGCAAATGAATCACCCCCCGGTTAATGTCGTCCCCCTTCCCCCCTCCCCCTACCCTACCCAGGTCCATACCCCTGCACGTCTCAGGTACGCTCTGAAAATCCGTCAGTAGTGTCCGGTAGCGGACCACCCCTCTCTCTCTCTCTCTCTCTCTCTCTCTCTCTCTCTCTCTCTAGACCCCATCCCAGTCACGAAGCTCTTCCCCGGAAGCCCCATGAGGTTGTGTGTGGAACGTCTGCAGAAGCCCCACTTTCCTCCTCCTCCTCCTCCTCCTCCTCCCACACATACACATACATACACACATACACACAGGGAGGAACACACACACATGCACACCAGGTATTGATTTGGAGTCACCCCTTACCCTGCTGCTTGGTCGGCCATCGCCACCCACACTCCCACCACAGCTGGAATCCCACCCACCTCCCTCGGCTTTTCCTGGATCGTTCTTCTTCTTTGGTCCCTACTCCTCTTTCCTCTTTCTCCTACTCCTCCTCCCTAAGCTGTTATTGCTACTGTTCCTCATCAATTCAACCACCTGCAGCTGGAGCCATTATCAGAGACAAGACACCTCATTGAAATCCTTCGAAGACAAGATGGCTCCGAGATTTCTCTTTTCCTGGATAGTTTTTCTTCCTTGGTCCCTCTCCTCTTTACTCTCCCTCCTTCTCCTCTTCCTCTTTCCTCCTCCATGAGCTGTTATTTGCTACTGTTCCTCATTAATTCAACCACCTGCAGCTGGCGCCATTATCAGAGACAAGACACCTCACTGAAATCTTTCGAAGACGAGATGCCAAAGGAATGACATTGTCTCCAAGATTTCTCTTTTCCTGGTTAGTTCTTCTTAGTGCCTCTCTTCTTTCCTCCTCTTCTTCTTCCTCTTTCCTCCTCCCTGAGCTGTTATTTGCTGCTGTTCCTCATTATTTCAGCCACCTGCAGCTGGAGCCATTATCAGAGACAAGAAGTCTCATTGAAATCCTGCGAAGTCAAAATGGCTACGAGATTTTTCTTTTCCTGGATAGTTCTTTTCCATGGTCCCCCTCCTCTTTACTCTTCCTCCTTCTTCACTTCCTCTTTCCTCCTTCATGAGCTGTTATTTGCTACTGTACCTCATTAATTCAACCACCTGCAGCTGGAGTCATTATCAGAGACAAGAAACCTCATTGAAATTCTTCGAAGACGAGATGCCAAAGGAATGACTTTGGCTCCGAGGTTTCTTTTTTCCGGGATAGTTTTTCTTCCTTAGTCCCTCCTCTTTACTGACCCTCCTTCTCCTCTTCCCTCTTTCCTCTTTCCTCCTCCCTGAGCTGTTATTTGCTACTTTCCTCATTAATACAACCACCTGCAGCTGGAGCCATTATCAGCTGACAAGAAACCTCATCGAAATCCTCCGAAGACCAGGTGCCAAAGGAATGACACTGGCTCCGAGATTCCAATGGACGAATAGAAGAGATCAAAAACCCATTTGGTGAGACGGGAGAAGTCAATTGCCGATGGGTATGCTCATCTCATCTGGCTCCTCAATGGCCAGTGTTATCTCGATTCTCATACCGGATAATAGTATCTTCGATTTCTCAGCGGATAATAGAATCTGTGATCTGTCAAAGGGTTGAAGTCGATGATGAGGAATCGTCTTACAGTCTTACTCTTTGTTTTGGATCTTGCTAAAGTATTTCTTTTAAAAGGGTTGCGAAGCACTGTATTCTCTCTCTCTCTCTCTCTCTCTCTCTCTCTCTCTCTCTCTCTCTCTCTCTCTCTCTCTCTCTCTCTCTCTCTCTCTCTCCTCTCTCTCTCTCTCTCTCAAGACTGATGTGAATTAATTGTTTCATGATGATTTTAATGACGGTATGCTTTCTTTCTTTTTTAGTCGAATTTATTAAATAACATCAAATAATGAGGTGTATATAACTATAAGGTAGATATAAGAATGAGGTAGATGCATGAATGAGTTATATGTATGAATGAGGTCGATATAAGAATGAGGTAGATGTATAAATGAGTTAAATGTATGCATAAGGTAGATATTAAAGTGATGTAAACGTATGAATAAGTTAGTTGTATGAATAAGGTAGATGTAAGAATGAGGTTGATGTAAGAATGAGTTAGATGTATGAATGAGTTGGATGTATGAATCAGGTAGATATAAGAATGAGTTAGATGCAAGAATTAGTTAGATGTATGAATTAGGTAGATATAAGAATAAGGTAAATGTATGAATGAGTTAAATGTATGAATAAGGTAGATATAATAATGAGGTAGATGTAAAAATGAGTTAGATGTATGAATGGGGTAGATATAAGAATGAGGTAGATGTACGAATGAACGAGGTAGATATAAGAATGGGGTAGATGTATGAATGCGTTAAATGTATGAGCAAGGTAGATATAAAAATGAGGTAGATGTATGAATGAGGTAGATATAT
>NC_090732.1:170240822-170245822 GCF_036898095.1 Palaemon carinicauda | reverse complement strand
CTCTCTCTCTCTCTCTCTCTCTCTCTCTCTCATTACAACACGCATTATGGTTATCCTCTCTCTCTCTCTTTACGACAGGCATTTCGGTTTTTCCTCCCACTGCGACATGCATTTTGATTCCTCTCTCTCTCTCTCTCTCTCTCTCTCTCTCTCTCTCTCTCTCTCTCTCTCTCTCTCTCTCCTCTCCGACAGGCATTTTGTTTTTTCCTGTCACTACGACATGCATTTTGATTTCTCTCTCTCTCTCTCTCTCTCTCTCTCTCTCTCTCTCTCTCTCTCTCTCTCTCTCTCTCTCTCTCTCAACTACGCCATGCATTTCGGTATTTTTTCCCCGATGGCGTTGTTTTATTCCGGAGAGAGAGAGAGAGAGAGAGGAGAGGAGAGAGAGAGAGAGAGAGAGAGAGAGAGAGAGAGAGAGAGAGAGAGACACGGCAGATGATTTTGCATATTTGATGTTCGCTTTTAGCGTTTGCCGTCGGTCCTTTCCTCGCCCGTTTATTGTTATTCAAGTTACCTCTAAAACTTTATGGAAATTTTGAGAGTTTCGAATTCCGGAGGCACATATCGGTGTAGGATGGGAAAATGAAAAAATGAAAAAATAGCTTTTATTTTAGTTGCTTTTTCTATATTCATGATTATTTGGGAAATAAAAAAATGATAAAATGGCTTTTTTGTTTTTTGTTTTTATATATTCATGATTATTTGGGAAATAAAAAAAAATTTAAAAATGCCCTTTTTATAGTTGCTTTTTTATATTCATGATTATTTTTTCGCTTCTAATTTTCCTTATTAGAAAAAGAAATATTTTTTATCGAATTCCGGAGGCACATATCGGTGTAGGATGGGAAAATGAAAAAATGAAAAAAAAAGCTTTTTAGAATTGCTTTTTCTATATTCATGATTATTTGGGAAATAAAAAGAAATAAAAAATTCCCTTTTTTGAGTTGCTTTTTCTTTATTTATTGTTATTTTTTTCTTTTTCAATTTTCTTATCATAATATTTTTCTCTTTTAATTAATTTGTATTAGTCTATTTTGGGAAATTAAAAAATGAAAAAAATAGCTTTTTTGGAGTTGCTTTTTCTATATATATATATATATATATATATATATATATATATATATATATATATATATATATATATATATATATATATATATATATATATATGATTATTTTTTCTCTTTCAATTTTTCATATTAGAAAAAATATTTCTATCTTTTTCTCTTTTAATATTTTTAATATTTTTCTCTTTTAATCTAATTTTATTAGGCTAAAATATTGTGATCTATTAAAGTCATTTGTTATGGACATTTATCTTTTGTTAAGATTTTAATGGTTAAAGGCCGCCCATGAACGGCAGAGGCAACGGACAGTGACATAGCCCTATCAAGCAGGACAATGCCCTAGAGACTGACCATATATAGGCTACATATGATCAGCCCCCAAGCCCCCTCTCCACCAAAGCTAGGACCAAGGAGGGCCAGGCAATGGCAGCTGATGTCTCAGCGGATAGACCTATAGGCTCCCCAAACCCCTCATCCTTAGCTCACAAGGAGGGTGAGGTTGCAGTGACCAAAGAAACTAAGGAGTACGAGCGGGACTCGATCCCCAGTCTGGAATTCTTCCTATGGGAACGTTACCTCATCGGCCACCATTGACCATTATTTGTTTTCGAATTTTACCAGTTTTATCATCAATTACGTAAGCCTACTACATGGTATGCAGTTAACTCTGACAGGCTTGTCTTTTCTTATGAGTCTCAGTATTCTGTAAGTTTTATTCCATCTGATGCTAATTTATGGAATGGTATTCTTAATCAATGCTTACTTTCCACTTGGTAATTGTAGAAGAGACTAACTACGTTAAAAATCTCTTCTAGGAGAAGTACATTTCAATATCATACCATTGTTCTCTATTCTTGGGTATTGCCATAGCCTATGTACTATGGTCTTTCACTGTCTTGGGTAGAGTTTTCTTGCTTGAGGGTATACTCAGACACACTATTTTATCTGTTAAATGTTTTCCTTTCCTCACTGGGCTATTTTTCCTTTTGTAGCCCTTGGGCTTATAGCAACCTGGTAATTGAGAAGAGACTAGCTACATTTAAAAGCTCTTCTAGGAGAAGTACATTTCAATATCATACCATTGTTTCTCTATTATTGGGTACTGTCATAGCCTCTGTATCATGGTTTTCCACTGTCTTGGGTTTTAGTTCTCTTGCATAAGGGTACACTTGGACACTATTTTATCTGTTAAATGTTTTCCTTTCATCACTGGGCTATTTTTCCTTTTGGAACCATTGGGCTTAGAGCAACCTACTTTTCCCACTAGGGTGGTTGCTTAGCCTATAATAACAACAACAACAACATTAATAATAATATAATAATAATAATAAAAATAAGAATAATATTAATGATAACATATAATTATAATTAACAATAATAATAATAATAATAATAATAATAATAATAATAATAATGATAATAAACTAGTTGAGTCAGTGGAACAGGTTGACATATCAAGTCCCGTTTATTAGTTAAAATGTTACTCGTGTGCTTAACATTTTTATTTATCTTAAAGGATTTTTTAATTTTCTCTACATTCTAGTCTTTACTTTATGAGATTTTGGTTACATTGGTTTAAATGCCTTTTTAAAACAGTAATGGATATCTGTAAGTAATCCACAGTCTCTTCTTTTCCAGCCTTTATTATTATTATTATTATTATTATTATTATTATTATTATTATTATTATTATTATTATTATTAAAGTTATTAGAATTATTATTATTATTAATATATTTTTTTTAGTTATTACAATTATTATTATTAAAGTTATTATTATTATTATTATTATATATTATTATTATTATTATTATTATTATTATTATTAAAGTTTTTAATATTAATTTTGAAATTATCAAAATTATTAAAGTTATTAAAATGATTATTATTAAGATTATTAAAATTATCCTTATTTATAAAGTTATTAGAATTATTATTGTTGTGACATAGTTGGCATATTAATAAGTTGTCTTACAATATGTTGCATTTCACTATCTGAAATCTTGGAAGAGATTCCAAACTTACTCGGTATCGTAAATCGTAATTTCTTACGATATTTGTAACAAATATTCAAATACTTTCTACTCTGCCATATTACTACTACTAATGGAATACTAAGCCACTTTTCGCAATGCATCACTCTTCTTCTTGTTTAATGCAGTAGGTGGGTTATTGGGTAGATTCAGCTAAAAAGAATACCCTTTTAACCAAGGACCCGTCTTTTCTGATAGATTTTTTTTTTTTTTTTTTTTACGCAACTTATTTGATTTTAAACGTACTTTAATTTTATACTCATGGAACATTTGTTTGTGTTCGTATGTAAGTTACACGTTTTTTATAATATATATTTTCTCTTTTATTTTTTTGGCTCAACATATTTAATTTTAAACGTACCACAGTTTTATACTCTTTGTGTGTGTTCGTATGTAGGTGACACGTTTTTTTTTTCTAATAGATATTTTCTCTCTTTTATTTGATTGCTCAATGTATTTGATTTTAATCCTACCTCAATTTTATACTCATAGAACATTTGTGTGTGTTCGTATGTAGGTGACACGTTTTTTCTAACAAATATTTTCTCTTTTTTATGTTATTGCTCAACTTATTTCATTTTAAACGTAATTCAATTTTATATTCTTAGAACATTCGTGTGTGTTCGTGTGTAGGTAACAGGTTTTTTTCCGATAGATATTTTCTCTTTTTTATTTTATTGCTCAGCGTATTTCATTTTAATCGTACCTCAATTTGTGTGTTCGTGTGTGGGTGACATGTTTTATTATAATAGATATTTTCTCTTTTTTATTGTATTGCTTAACTTATTTAATTTTAAACGTACTTCGATTTTATACTCTCAGAACATTAGTGTGCGTGTTCGTGTGTAGGTTTCATTTGGTAGTGAAAGTACATAAACACTATGTTGCTTAGTTTATCTTTAATGTAATTATCTCCAATAGAAGATTGGGATTCAACAAGTACTGTACATAAATGGGCTGACTATAGAATCTAGATCCCTTTGTTAGTCAACTCCTGTCTCTGAAAAGGTCCTACACAGTTAAAAATTTGCCGTAACAACTGTGGAATATCCTTGAATAAATCTTGCCGTGCATTTGCCGTTTTCAAAATGGATATATTGCGTATAGGGGTGATCTTACGGTCACAAACCCGTAAAAGATAATAACAAAGTAAGGTAAAAAATGCGGTCAACTGTATTTTACTGAAATGCGGCTAATAACAGTATATTTTTACGGAAAATTTCCGTGTTGAAATTAGGTTTGAAATTATATTCTTATAACATTCGGGTGTGTTCATATGTAGAGAAAAGAGAAAAGGCGTCTATAAGTTCAGTCTTAATAAGGGGTTCTTTGCCCCCTTTGCCAAGTGCCCGTGTTGGTATCCCATCCAGCCAAGGGCCCGTGTTGGTATCCCATCCAGCCAAGGGCCCGTGTTGGTATCCCATCCAGCCAAGGGCCCGTGTTGGTATCCCATCCAGCCAAGGGCCCGTGTTGGTATCCCATCCAGCCAAGTGCCCGTGTTGGTATCCCATCCAGACAGTGGAACACCTATTTCGTGGGTGTGAAAAGGGACCAATCTGTACAGATTTTGACCTCTACGAATGTAATAAGGATGCAATGTTGATACAAATGTTAATAAAAAGTGTAAAGAATGTTAACACCACAAGATATGATGATAAAATTTCCTTATACTTCTATATCTGAGATTTCCCAATATTTAGTGATTATTGCCTTTTACCTTCGTAAGCTTTTGTTGGCTTAATTAATCCATTTAAATGTATTTCCTATTGTATAGCATTATCTAAGATATTGGTTAAAAATTACCTTATGAATATTATTATTATTATTATTATTATTATTATTATTATTATTATTATTATTATTATTATTATTATTATTATTATTAATTAAAAATTTTGAT
>NC_090732.1:170215752-170228252 GCF_036898095.1 Palaemon carinicauda | reverse complement strand
CCCAGAGTGTTTCTACTTTAGTAGGCCGTCTCCCAGAGTGTTTCTACTTTAGTAGGCCGTCTCCCAGAGTGTTTCTACTTTGGTGGGCCGTCTCCCAGAGTGTTTCTACTTTAGTAGGCCGTCTCCCAGAGTGTTTCTACTTTAGTAGGCCGTCTCCCAGAGTGTTTCTACTTTAGTAGGCCGTCTCCCAGAGTGTTTCTACTTTGGTGGGCCGTCTCCCACAGTATTTGTACTTTAGTAGGCCATCTCCCAGAGTGTTTCTACTTTAGTAGGCCGTCTCCCAGAGTGTTTCTACTTTAGTAGGACGTCTCCACGAATGTTTCTATTTCAGTAGGCCGTCTCCCAGAGTGTTTCTACTTTAGTAGGCCGTCTCCCCGAGTGTTTCTACTTTAGTGGACCGTCTCCCAGAGTGTTTCTACTTTAGTAAGCAGTAAGCCGTCTCCCAGAGTGTTTCTACTTTAGTAGGACCTCTCCCAGAGTGTTTCTACTTTAGTAGGCCGTCTCCACGAATGTTTCTATTTCAGTAGGCCGTCTCCCAGAGTGTTTCTACTTTAGTAGGCCGTCTCCCCGAGTGTTTCTACTTTAGTAGACGGTCTCCTAGCTTTTTCTACTTCAGTAGGCCGTCTCCCAGAGTGTTTCTACTTTAGCAGGCCCTCTCCTAGTGTTTCTACTTTAGTAGGACGTCTCCCAGAGTGTTTCTACTTTAGTAGGCTGTCTCCTAGAGTGTTTCTACTTTAGCAGGCCGTCTCCTAGTGTTTTTACTTTGATAGGACGTCTCCCAGAGTGTTTCTACTTTAGCAGGCCCTCTCCTAGTTTTTCTACTTTGATAGGACGTACCCCAGAGTGTTTCTACTTTAGTAGGCTGTCTCCTAGAGTGTTTCTACTTTAGCAGGCCATCTCCTAGTGTTTCTACTTTAGTAGGACGTCTCCCAGAGTGTTTCTACTTTAGTAGGCTGTCTCCTAGAGTGTTTCTACTTTAGCAGGCCCTCTCCTAGTGTTTCTACTTTAGTAGGACGTCTCCCAGAGTGTTTCTACTTTAGTAGGCTGTCTCCTAGAGTGTTTCTACTTTAGCAGGCCGTCTCCTAGTGTTTTTACTTTGATAGGACGTCTCCCAGAGTGTTTCTACTTTAGCAGGCCCTCTCCTAGTTTTTCTACTTTGATAGGACGTACCCCAGAGTGTTTCTACTTTAGTAGGCTGTCTCCTAGAGTGTTTCTACTTTAGCAGGCCATCTCCTAGTGTTTCTACTTTAGTAGGACGTCTCCCAGAGTGTTTCTACTTTAGTAGGCTGTCTCCTAGAGTGTTTCTACTTTAGCAGGCCCTCTCCTAGTGTTTCTACTTTAGTAGGACGTCTCCCAGAGTGTTTCTACTTTAGTAGGCTGTCTCCCAGAGTGTTTCTACTTTAGCAGGCCGTCGCCTAGTGTTTCTACTTTGATAGGACGTCTCCCAGAGTGTTTCTACTTTAGTAGGCCGTCTCCTAGTGTTTCTACTTTGATAGGACGTCTCCTAGAGTGTTTCTACTTTAGCAGGCCCTCTCCTAGTGTTTCTACTTTAGCAGGCCGTCTCCTAGTGTTTTTACTTTGATAGGACGTCTCCTAGAGTGTTTCTACTTTAGCAGGCCCTCTCCTAGTTTTTCTACTTTAGTAGGACGTCTCCCAGAGTGTTTCTACTTTAGTAGGCTGTCTCCTAGAGTGTTTCTACTTTAGCAGGCCGTCTCCTAGTGTTTCTACTTTGATAGGACGTCTCCCAGAGTGTTTCTACTTTAGTAGGCTGTCTCCTAGAGTGTTTCTACTTTAGCAGGCCCTCTCCTAGTGTTTCTACTTTAGCAGGCCCTCTCCTAGTGTTTCTACTTTAGCAGGCCGTCTCCTAGTGTTTCTACTTTGATAGGACGTCTCCTAGAGTGTTTCTACTTTAGCAGGCCCTCTCCTAGTGTTTCTACTTTAGTAGGACGTCTCCCAGAGTGTTTCTACTTTAGTAGGCTGTCTCCTAGAGTGTTTCTACTTTAGCAGGCCGTCTCCTAGTGTTTTTACTTTGATAGGACGTCTCCCAGAGTGTTTCTACTTTAGTAGGCTGTCTCCTAGAGTGTTTCTACTTTAGTAGGCTGTCTCCTAGAGTGTTTCTACTTTAGCAGGCCCTCTCCTAGTGTTTCTACTTTGATAGGACGTACCCCAGAGTGTTTCTACTTTAGTAGGCTGTCTCCTAGAGTGTTTCTACTTTAGCAGGCCATCTCCTAGTGTTTCTACTTTGATAGGACGTACCCCAGAGTGTTTCTACTTTAGTAGGCTGTCTCCTAGAGTGTTTCTACTTTAGCAGGCTGTTTCCTAGTGTTTCTACTTTGATAGGACGTCTCCCAGAGTGTTTCTACTTTAGTAGGCTGTCTCCTAGAGTGTTTCTACTTTAGCAGGCCCTCTCCTAGTGTTTCTACTTTAGTAGGACGTCTCCCAGAGTGTTTCTACTTTAGTAGGCTGTCTCCCAGAGTGTTTCTACTTTAGCAGGCCGTCGCCTAGTGTTTCTACTTTGATAGGACGTCTCCCAGAGTGTTTCTACTTTAGTAGGCCGTCTCCTAGAGTGTTTCTACTTTAGTAGGCTGTCTCCCAGAGTGTTTCTACTTTAGCAGGCCCTCTCCTAGTGTTTCTACTTTAGTAGGACGTCTCCCAGAGTGTTTCTACTTTAGTAGGCTGTCTCCTAGAGTGTTTCTACTTTAGTAGGCTGTCTCCTAGAGTGTTTCTACTTTAGCAGGCCCTCTCCTAGTGTTTCTACTTTGATAGGACGTCTCCCAGAGTGTTTCTACTTTAGTAGGCTGTCTCCTAGAGTGTTTCTACTTTAGCAGGCCCTCTCCTAGTGTTTCTACTTTAGTAGGACGTCTCCCAGAGTGTTTCTACTTTAGTAGGCTGTCTCCCAGAGTGTTTCTACTTTAGCAGGCCGTCGCCTAGTGTTTCTACTTTGATAGGACGTCTCCCAGAGTGTTTCTACTTTAGTAGGCCGTCTCCTAGTGTTTCTACTTTAGTAGGCCGTCTCCCAGAGTGTTCTACTTTAGTAGGGCGTCTCCCAGAGTGTTTCTACTTTAGTAGGCGGTGTCTCAGCGTGTTTCTACTTAAGTAAGCGGTTTCCCAGCGTATTTCTACTTTAGTAGGCGGTTTCCCAACGTGTTTCAACTTTAGTAGGCGGTCTATATATACTATTCTATTCTATATTTCCAGCGTGGGTGATAATGAGTGTTGACAATGCCGAGCGTTACTGGGCCTCGATCTCACTGACAGTTCCAATTGTTTTTGCTCCGGGTGGCTCGATGCACTAGCAAAGTTAACATTATATCACAGCTCCTATGCTCTGGCAAGCGGTACATGTTAAGCTGCGCTCGCAAACCCCTTTGGTACACAAAGCAGTGGTCTACACCTCACATGGCTAAATGTAAAGGCTTAAAGACCAATCATGAATGGCAGAAGCAAGGGGCAGTGACATTGCCTTATCGAGCAGGACAAAGCCCTAGAGACTGACCATATATACATATGATCAGCGCCCAAGCCTCCTCTCCACCCAAAATAGGACCAAAGAGGGCCAGGCAATGGCTGCAGTACAATTCACATGGCTAACTGTAGATTGAATTTTGCAATAGGACTGCCTCCGGAAACAAACAAGGCGGTAGATCTCACTTTTTTATCTATTTACATATATTTTTTTTGGTATATCAAGCATTGCATGGTAGACCGCCTACTAATGTAGCACCCATGTTATTTTATAGATCTTCATAATGGATATAAATTCGTCATAATGAGATTCTATAAAGATAAAATCCCTGTTACAATGAAATCTGAAGTCTTTTCTTGGATATTAGAATTTTATGAAACTTGCAATTAATATATATATATATATATATATATATATATATATATATATATATATATACATATATATATATATATACATATATATATACATATATATTAGGTATATATATTATATATACATACATATATATATTATATATATATATATATATATATATAGAGAGAGAGAGAGAGAGAGAGAGAGAGAGAGAGAGAGAGAGAGAGAGAGAGAGAGAGAGAGAGAGAGAGAGAGAGAGAGAGAGAGAGAGTAAAAATAATATTCGAGAAATATACATTGTCTAACAAGATAATGTTGGAACTTAGAATCGTGTGAAATTTCCAATTAAATATACGAGTAAAAACAATATTCAAGGAATATACGTTGTCTAAGAATAGGAATCTTGGATATTAGAGTTGTATGAGATTTCCAATTAAATATATAAGAGTAAGAACAATATTCGAGAAATATACACTTTCTTAAAAAGGGAATTTTCTATCTTAGAATTGTGTGTGAAAATTCCAACTAAATATATACTTCAGTGAAAATAATAATCGAGAAATATACACTGCCTAACAGTGAATATTTTTTTTTCTAAAATATTTTGATGCTATAAAAAAAATCAATATAAAAAAACAACGAAATATACAGAGCCTGACAGTGAATATTTTTTTCTAAAATATTTTGATGCTATAAAAAAATCAATATCAACAATAAAAATGAAAAATAAAAAAAAACTTGAATAGTGAAATCACGATGGAACGGGGAGCTTAAAAAAGGAAAGCGCTCTCTCCTTCATTCTCTTCCCTCGTTTCTTGGGTAAAAAGAAGAAATCATAAGAAAGAAGTGGAAGAACCAAATAAATAAAAGACGAGGGAGGCGGGCGAAAAGAGACGAGAGACGAGAGAGGGCCATAGACAAATAGAAGGAAGAATAGTCCGAAGATGGACCGTCCCAGCCTTCTCTTTGGTTCGCGTCTTAGGGGCAAGGACTGTGAGTGCATACCTGCCAGCTAATCCTGTCTTTGTACGCTGCCTACCTGCTTTTGCCCCTTCGACCCCTGCCCTGCCCCGCCCCACCCCTACCCTTATGTACCCCCTACCCTTCGTGACCCCGGACGATCACCCCCCACCCACTGTATAATACTGAATCCTCCCCTTCGCGCTCTCTCTCTCTCTCTCTCTCTCTCTCTCTCTCTCTCTCTCTCTCTCTCTCTCTCTCTCCAAAACACCCAAAATACCTCCATGGCCTTATGCCCTTTCAATGTCCACCCCCCCTTATCTATCCACTCCTAATCACACACACACACACGCATGCGTGCGCACATACACACACACACACACACAACACACACTCACACAAAGACACGAGGGGTGATGTACGCAAACTGCACTTAAGAAATGGTCGATTCCAAGAAATGAGACACATCCGTATGATTTCATTACATTAATATTTAATAAAATATACCTTTTCACATCATCCACGACATATCTTCTTGCGTAATAATAAAATATACCTTTTCACATCACCCTCGACATATCTTCTTGCGTAATAAAATATACCTTTTCACATCATCCTCCATACATCTTGCGTAATGATAAAATATACCTTTTCACATCATCCACGACATATCTTCTTGCGTAATAATAAAATATACCTTCTCACATCATCCTCGACATAACTTCTTGCGTAATAATAAAACATACCTTTTCACATCATCCACGACATATCTTCTTGCGTAATAATAAAACATACCTTTTCACATCATTCACGACATATCTTCTTGTGTAATAATAAAATATACCTTCTCACATCATCCTCACATAACTTCTGGCGTAATAATAAAACATACCTTTTCCCATCATCCACGACATATCTTCTTGCGTAATAATAAAACATACCTTTTCACATCATCCACGACATATCTTCTTGCGTAATAATAAAACATACCTTTTCACATCATCCACGACATATCTTCTTGCGTAATAATAAAACATACCTTTTCACATCATCCACGACATATCTTCTTGCGTAATAATAAAATATACCTTTTCACATCATCCACGACATATCCTCTTGCGTAATAATAAAACATATCTTCTTACGTAATAATAAAATATACCTTTTCACATCATCCACGACATATCTTCTTGCGTAATAATAAAATATACCTTTTCACATCATCCACGACATATCTTCCTGCGTAATAATAAAATATACCTTTTCACATCATCCTCGACATATCTTCATAAGATATACCTTTTCACATCATCCACGACATATCTTCTTGCGTAATAATAAAATATACCTTTTCACATCATCCACGACATATCTTCTTGCGTAATAATAAAATATACCTTTTCACATCATCCACGACATATCTTCCTGCGTAATAATAAAATATACCTTCTCACATCATCCACGACATATCTTCTTGCGTAATAATAAAATATACCTTTTCGCATCATCCAAGACATATCTTCCTGCGTAATAATAAAATATACCTTTTCACATCATCCTCGACATATCTTCTTGCGTAATAATAAAATATACCTTTTCACATCATCCATGACATATCTTCCAGCGTAATAATAAAATATACCTTTTCACATCATCCACGACATATCTTCTTGCGTAATAATAAAATATACCTTTTCGCATCATCCAAGACATATCTTCCTGCGTAATAATAAAATATACCTTTTCACATCATCCAAGACATAACTTCTTGCGTAATAATAAAATATACCTTTTCACATCATCCTCCACATATCTTCTTGCGTAATAATAAAATATACCTTTTCACATCATCCAAGACATATCTTCTTGCGTAATAATAAAATATACCTTTTCACATCATCCACGACATATCTTCTTGCGTAATAATAAAACATACCTTTTCACATCATCCACGACATATCTTCTTGCGTAATAATAAAATATACCTTTTCACATCATCCAAGACATATCTTCTTGTGTAATAATAAAATATATCTTTTCACATCATCTTCGACATATCTTCTTGCGTAATAATAAAATATACATTTTCACATCATCCACGACATATCTTGAGTAATAATAAAATATACCTTTTCACATCATCCACGACATATCTTCTTGCGTAATAATAAAATATACCTTTTCACATCATCCCCGACATATCTTCTTGCGTAATAATAAAATACACCTTTTCACATCACCCTCCACATATCTTGCGTAATAATAAAATATACCTTTTCACATCACCCATGACATATCTTCTTGCGTAATAATAAAATATACCTTTTCACATCATCCAAGACATATCTTCCTGCGTAATAATAAAATATACCTTTCCACATCATCCTCTACACATCTTGCGTAAACATCTGGTGCCTCAGTCATATTAACCTTGGACAGGTAACGTCAACTCTTACTTTTACTATACCTGTATTTGGTTCGGTAATCTTCCAGAATAAATGGCACTTTACCTCTTTTTGGTTCTGTTCGTTCTGCATATTAAATCTCCTGACTCTAATCTAAGCGAACGGTTCCACCTGGAGGAACCGGCGGCTTCTGATTCACCTGCTAAGTGTTCAACTCCGGTAGTGAAGTAAATTTCATGCATCAGTAAAACGTTTATGAGTTGTTCAACTAGGCTCCACTATCACTGGAAGAGTTGGAAGACCCAGGCCTACATGGCTAAGGACTATGAAGAGTGAATGGAGAAGTATTGATTTAAAAGTTCAGGATAGAGACGACTATCGAAAACTATCCGAGGCCCTTTGCTGACGTCAATAGGGGTAGGAGGAGATGATGATGATCACAGGACACTAGAACAGTGGGATGACCCAGGCCTACATGGCTGAGGAAAATGAAATGTGAAGTAGATGATGATGAATGGAGAAGTATTGAATTAAAAGCCCAAGATAGAGACGACTGTTGAAATTTAACCGAGGACCTTTGCGTCAATAGGTGTAGGAGGAGCTGATGATGATGATCATAAGGTATTAGAAAAGTTGGAATACTCAGGCCTACATGGCTGAGGACTATGAACCGTGCAGTAGGAGATGATGAATAGAGAAGTATCGATTTAAAAGCTCAAGATAGTGACGACTGGCGAAATCCAATCAAGGCTCTTTGCGTCAATAGGCGTAGATGATGATGATGATGATGATTTGCTCTTTTTCGAGTGAAGATACCTTAACGTGGAGAAAGGGTTTGCGTATCACCATGATCAACAAAGCTGTACGAGTCATGGCCACCCATACTATGTTGGTTTGCTGTGACCTATCAGACGAAAATCTCACAACATCACCAACCTGCAGTGGCCAGCGTGGTGATGAAAACTGGCGAAACCCAAGACATGAATTGACATATCTGAGGCCTCTGTCCTGCACTGGACTAGAATCATGTGTATTTGTTGTTGTAATTGTCACGTGCATCCAAGGAGCTTCCGACCAGGAGTTTACAATTTAAGATGTTCCGAAGGGGAGTGTAAGCCCTTCAATATATGCTACATTGTCCACACGAAGACAACCCTCAGGAGGAGATTTCGCGCTCATCAGTATTTCGTTAATGCACATAACAAGCTTTGTTAAAATGCATCTAAATTCGATAGATTTCCATCTGTCTCCACAGCATGGAGAAAATCATAGTGTCTCAAATTATTTTTGCAAAAGACACATGCATCTTCTTAACCTTTATACAATATATATATATATATATATATATATATATATATATATATACATATATATAAATGTATATATAAATACATATATATATATATATATATATATATATATATATATATATATATATATAAATATATATATGTGTGCATACATACACACATATATATATATATTTATTTATATATACACATATATACACAGTATATATATGAGTGCGTATATATATATATATATATATATATATATATATATATATATATATATATATATATATATTGAATCAAATAGTCCTACCAGTTTTAACTTATGCATCAGAAACTTGGAGCCTTACTAATGCTTTAGAACATATGCTAGTTAAACGCAAAAAGCTATGGAAAGAATATAATGGAAATAACAATAAGAGACAGAAAAAGAAATGGACTAGGGCAGGACATAGGCTATAATGAGAATGATAGATAATAGATGGACGAAAAGAACAACAAACGAAACGGGGGGAGGAACAGAAGACGTTGGATTGATGAGATAAGAAAATTTGCTGCTGCTCTAGACTGGCATAGAAATACCATAAACAGACGGGAGTGGAAGGACATATTTGAGGCCTTTGTCCTGCAGTGGACCATCAACGGCTGCTGATATATACAAATATATATATTTATATTTATATATATTTATATATATATACATATATATATATATATATATATATATATATATATATATATATATATATATATATATATACTGTATATATATATATATATATATATATATATATATATATATATATATATATATATATTTACAAGCTACAACCCTAGTTAGAAAAGCAAGATGCTATAAGCCTTAGGGCTCCAGCAAGGAAAAATAGCCCGGCTAGGAAAGGAAACAATGAAATACATAAACTACAAGAGAAGTAATGAACAACTCAAATATAATATTTTAAAAACATCAACAACATCATGACAGATCTTCCATATACTGTATATATAAACTATAAAAACTCTGAAGACAAAAACAAGGGAAATAAGATAGAATAGTATGCCCGAGTTTACTCTCAAGCAAGAGATCTCTACTCCAAGGCAGTGAATGGCCATTGTACAGAGGCTATGGCACTACCCAAGACTAGAGAACATTGGTTTGATTTTGGAGTATCCTTTTCCTAGAAGAACTACTTAGCATAGCTAAAGAATCTCTTCTACCCATGAGAGGAAAGTGGCCTACAAACTTTTCCCTTTGGAGGTAAAGGTTCCAGAAGGGATGAGGTTGCCAGGCTTACACGCTGACTAAAGAGATTATGGTTGAAGAATGTTCGATACTACTTCATGGTCACCCTTCCAATAACCTTCCGGGCCAAAAGTTGCTCAAGAAATGAGACCAGAGAAGTTTAGTTTAGATATATAATGCAAGTAAGACCTTCAGGAGTTCTGAGTCATAACGAAATTAATAATGACTAAACTGGAATTATCTTTGAAAATGTGTTTAATGGGCCTTAAGTGTTTATACTTATTTACACACACATGCACACACACACACACACACACATATATATATATATATATATATATATATATATATATATATACATATATATATATACACATACATGTATATATACATTCATGTATATATATATATATATATATATATATATATATATATATATATATATATATATACATATATATATATATTTATCTATTTACACAATGTCTAATAAAAAATGTATATTTATTGTTTTTCTTCTGAAAAATAGTCATCTCTCTCTCTCTCTCTCTCTCTCTCTCTCTCTCTCTCTCTCTCTCTCTCTCTCTCTCAAACACACACACACAAACAAACACACATACAAACCTAATTGGTCTTGACAAGCGCATTTAAAATTGGCCAGAGAGACAAAAACTCTATAATCACAGCTACTTCTAATTCCAAAATCAGACAACAGATGTCACCAGCATCCCGATGTGTCAACTAGATTTCCTGCCCAAAATCGCAACATAATATTGGCCGGTCCCCGTGACTGGAAAAGCTTTGAAGGCAAAAGCAAGCATTTAGCGTACGCCCAGCACCGCCATTAACATAACAAATGAACTACGGCCCATTTGCATACTCTACTCGCAACGAATTTACACACACACACTTTTAAAGACGACTAATTCTTTGCAGAAAGGACAATGATAATGGCAGATCAAATCCGTCCAGTTTTGTTGTTACGATTAGGATAAATAAATAAGTTTCTAGCAATTTATAAATAATGTATTTATAATAATAATAATAATAATAATAATAATAATAATAATAATAATAATAATAATAATAATAATAATAAAAGTGTATCCATTTTGTTCAAATCAAGACAAGCGTTCTGAATAACTATATAATATTCAGTTGCTTTGATTTAATCTCTTGATATTTTGACTGTGATGAGAGAGAGAGAGAGAGAGAGAGAGAGAGAGAGAGAGAGAGAGAGAGAGAGAGAGAGAGAGAGAGAGAGAGAGAGAGAGATTACTATCAATGTAAAAGGAGAGAAGTAGAAAAGACGTGGGGGAGATGGACATTGCTCAAAATATTGACTACCTATAAAAAGGCAACGAGAGAGAGAGAGAGAGAGAGAGAGAGAGAGAGAGAGAGAGAGAGAGAGAGAGAGAGAGAGAGAGATTACTGGAGGATAGGAGGTGTAAGGGGGGAAGGGGGGCCAAAAGATAAACTGTCACGTGGGTGCATTTAATTCGCTATCCCCCCAAAAATGTCAATGAGAGAGAGAGAGAGAGAGAGAGAGAGAGAGAGAGAGAGAGAGAGAGAGATTACTGGAGGATAGGAGGGGAAGGGGGCCACGCGATATAGTGTCACGTGGATGCATTTATTTCGCTGATATCCCCAAAAAATGTCAATGAGATATAGTAACGCGATGTTGCTGGGACACATAATTTCAGAAAATCCACTGAGCATGCGCAGTTTGCTCTTCATGGAATCTGCTCGAAGAGGGATTATTGCGAAAAAATATTTGCGAATTGCGTCATGTTATTATCTTGAAAATAGCTTAAACTGGCATATCTAATGATTGCTTTTTATAGGTAGTAGGTTGGCCAGGGCACCAGCCGCCCGTTGAGATACTACCGCTATAGAGTTATGGGCGTCCTTTGACTGGCCAGACAGTACTACATTGGATCCTTCTCTCTGGTTACGGTTCTTTCCCTTTGCCTACACAGTCACCGAATAGTCTGGCCTATTCTTTACAGATTCTCCTCTGTCCTCGTTCACCTGACAACACTGAGATTACCAAACAATTCTTCTCTCAAGGGGTTAACTACTGCACTGTAATTGGTAAGAGTAGAAGAGACTCTTTAGCTATGGTAAGCAGCTCTTCTAGGAGAAGGACACTCCAAAATCAAACCATTGTTCTCTAGTCTTGGGTAGTGCCATTGCCTCTGTACCATGGTCTTCCACGGTCTTGGGTTAGAGTTCTCTTGCTTGAGGGTACACTCGGCCACACTGTTCTATCTGGTTTCTTTTTCTCTTGTTTTGTTAAAGTTTTTATTGTTCATAGAGGAAATATTTATTTTAATGTTGTTAATGTTCTTGAAATATTCTATTTTTCGTTGTTTCCTTTCCTCACTGGGCTATTTTCCCTGTTGAGGCCCCTGGGCTTATAGCATCCTGCTTTTCCAACTAGGGTTGTAGCTTAGCATTTAATAATAATAATAATAATAATAATAATAATAATAATAATAATAATAATAATAACATTATTGTGGAAAAATGACTAAAGTTCTTTGGCATCATTAGAGAAAAAAAAACTACTTTGTCTCTCAGTGTTAAATTATTCGACACCACAAGTTGATGTATATTTCTAACACAGATATGTTAAAATACAGTTTGTTTGTGATTAGTAATATTTCAGGTAAACTTGTTAAATATCCCAGCTTAAATTCTTTTTCAGCCAAGGGATTACTACTGTACCGTAATTGTTCAGTGGCTACTTTCCACTTAAGTAAGAGTAGAGGAGA
>NC_090732.1:170204809-170207309 GCF_036898095.1 Palaemon carinicauda | reverse complement strand
TATAATATATATATCCAGATATATTCATATAAAAGAGCCTCTAAATAAATTAAACCATACTACATATCATAACACAAATCTATAAGTATGTCCCAACAACCTTATGACCATAATAACATTATAACAACAACGCAATTATCATCAATCCGCTTGCGAACACCATCATCCATCCATCCAAGCTGGATATGGCTTATGCATCCAGCAATCACACACATATGTATAAGATGAAAATCCCCCCAACCCCCCCCCCCCTTCCCACTCAGCATAATGTATGATTACACATAGTCATGATCAAACGCAAATTTCCCGATCAAAATTTCGCTATTAACGAGATTAGTCGAAGCTTACGGTCTTTAATGATCGAGCCTGGGGTGAGGGTGGGGGGGAGGGGGGGGGGGGGGGGAGTTTGTGGGGGTGGGGGGGATCAATAAGTTTCATAAACATGGAAAATCAAAAGTTAATGCAAGCGAGGTTAATTACTCGGCGAGCATTAACCAGGTGATAAATTCATGCCACCGATCCAGATAATCAGATGTGCTTTATTTTGTGCCCTTCGTCATTATTAGTTTTTAATTAAATAATGTCTCCGCTTAATCCTACTCAAAAGCCGAACAATTAGTTCGATTGAAATAAATATGCGGTGTTTGGTTGAAGTCTCAAAAAAAAAAAAAAAAAAAAAAAAGGGGGGGAGGGGGTTTTCTGGTTAAGTAGGTGGGGGTTAAGTGGTGGGTTATTCGTATTTAGCTGCCACATATCCATATACGGAAGTGGCAATCATTATCTCTCTCTCTCTCTCTCTCTCTCTCTCTCTCTCTCTCTCTCTCTCTCTCTCTCTCTCTCTGTCTTCTTTTCTGATTTCATTCTATATATATATATATATATATATATATACATACAGTATATATATATATATATATATATGTGGTGTGTGTGTGTGTGTGTGAGTGTGTGTGTGTGCATGTATATATGTATGCGTGTATATAAATATATATATGTATATACATATATATATACATATACATATATATATATATATACATATATATATATATATATATATATTTATTTATTTATTTATTCATATATATATATATATATATATATGTGTGTGTGTGTGTGTGTGTGTAAATTATGTATATATACATATATATATACACAATTTACACACACCCACATATATATATATATATATATATATATAGTTATATAAATATATATATACAGTATATATATATATATATATATATATATATATATATATATATATATATATATATAGATATTACTAAGTTACAACCCTAGCTGGAAAAGCAAGATGATATAAGCCAAAGTAGGCTACTCCAACAGGCAAAGGTAACCCAGTGAGGAGAGGAAATAAAAAAAATAAATAAACTACAAGAGAAGCAATGAACAATCAAAATAACATAATTTAACGACAGTAACCTTGAAATAGATCTTATATAAACATATATATATATATATATATACACAGTATATATATATATATATATACACATAATATATATATATATATATATATCTACACACACATATATATATATATATATACATATATAGGTATATATATATATATATATATATATATGTATATATATAAATAAATAAATAAATATATACATATATATATATATATATATATATATAAACTATGAAAACACTTATGTCAGGCTGTTCAACATATAAGCATTCGCTGCTAGTCAGACAATTGTTCTTTATTATATATGGTAGATAATAAAGAAAATTATATAAATAAAATTTAATAAGTCTACCTCTTTAGCTGTTCTTCGATTTCAAGATTTTATTAATTTACTTATCTATCTTCTTGTGGTGGCCGATGTAGTAACGTCCCTGACTGGTGAACACCAGACTTGGTTTCGAGTCCCGCTCAAACTCCTTAGTTCCTTTGGTCGCTGTAATCTCACCATCCTTGTGAGCTAAGGATAAGGGGTTTGTGAGAGCCTATAGGTCTATATGCTGAGTCACCAGTAACCATTGCCTGTCTCTCTTTGGTCCTAGCTTGATTGGAGAAGAGGTTTGGGCGCTGATCATATGGGTATATGGTCAATTTCTAGGGCATTGTCCCTTGCCTCTGCCATTCATGAGCGGCTTTTAAACCGACATTCCCTTTCTTTGTATCACTCCCTCAGCAACTCATTTTCTTTCTAAAATTCATATCTCTATTCCAGCATCCCTCTCTCCCGTAATTATAACCTGTCATACACGGCCATCAATTTTCCTCATCCCGTCCCCCTATTCTCTTTTCTTTATTTCCTCCCTTCCTTGCTATCTGTCTCTTTCTCTCATGGTAATTCCATTCTCTCTTTTATTGCCCCGAGGCTAATCCTCATTGTGTTTTCACTCTTCCGGGGATTTCTTTTAAGGAATATTTGATTTTCCGTTTCATAGGAAATTATTATTAATTTTTTTTTTTTTTTTTTAGTCATGGAGACTTGGTAGAGACTGATTTCATTTCATTATT
>NC_090732.1:170194809-170197309 GCF_036898095.1 Palaemon carinicauda | reverse complement strand
ATAATAAAAGGGGGGGGGGGGGGAAAGAAGGGACTGTTAGTAAAAAAAGTTAATAAAAAGTATTAGAAAATAGTAGTAATATGGGTAATATACTCTGTATAAATTGCGTGATTTATTAGTTAAATATAATTACAGAGCAATTATCATGAGCTAAAAATAACCCACCTATTAAAAATCCAAATTTTTGCTGAGTTTTCGAAATCATTAACACATTAAAATAGTAATATTGGTAATATAATATACTCTGTATAAATTGCGTGATTTATTAGTTAAATATAATTATAGAGCAATTATCACGAGCTTTAGAAATAATCCACCTATTAAAAATCCAAATTTTTGCCGAGTTTTCGAAATTATTAACACATTAAAATAGTAATATTGGTAATATACTCTGTATAAAGTGCGTGATTTATTAGTTAAATATAATTATAGAGCTATTATCATGAGCTTTAGAAATAATCCACCTATTAAAAATCCAAATTTTTGCTGAATTTTCGAAATTATTAACACATTAAAGAATCCTGATTTTAACTGAGTTTTCAAAATTAACATATTAATATTCCGATTTTTCGCTGAGTTTTCGAAATTATTAACACATTAAAGAATCCTGATTTATCTGAGTTTTTCAAAATTATTAAATTAACATCATAAAAAATTCCGACTTTCGCTGAGTTTTCGAAATTATCAACACATTAAAGAATTCCGATTTATCTGAGTTTTCAAAATTATCAACATGATAAAAAATTTCGATTTTCGCTGAGTTTTCGAAATTATTAACACATTAAAGAATCCTGATTTATCTCTGTTTTCAAAATTATTAACATAATAATAAATTCCGATTTTCGCTTAGTTTTCGAAATTATTAACGGATTGAAAATAGAAAGTGCGAAGTTTGTTAGATAAATATAAATAGAATGTTTAGCAATTATCATAAGCTTTCAAAATTATCAACAAATCAAAAAATACATATTTCCATCGACCTTTCGAAATTATTAACAAATCAAAAAAATCCATATTTTCATCGACCGTTCAAAATTATCAACAAATAAAAAACTCATATTTTCACTGAGCTTTCGAAATTATCAGCAAAAACCCGATATTGTTATTGAGCTTTCGAAATTATCAACAAATAAACAAATCCGTATTTTCACTTTCTCGAAATTATCATAGAATTTAAAAAATCCATATTTTACTGATCTTTCGGAATTATCAACAAATTAAAAAATCCATATTTTCACTGATCTTTCGAAATTATCAAAAAATAAACAAATCCGTATTTTCACTGAGCTCTCGAAATTATTATAAAATTTTAAAAATCCATATTTTTACTGATCATTCAAAATTATCAACAAATTAAAAAAAATCCATATTTTCACTGAGCTTTCGAAATTATCAACAAATAAAAAAAAAAAATAAAAAAGCTAGATTTTCGCCGATGCTTTCTGTTATAAACCGAAAATGTTTAAACTTTAAAAAGCAATAATTAACATTCCCAAGAATCAACTTCCATATTAATACACATAAAACACAAAATATAGTGTATATTAATAAATTTTGAAATTACCATGTCTAAAAACATCAATATTTCCAAAAGTATTCATGCTCAAAACTTTAGACGGCGACACAATGGGGAAATTGTAAATAAGGTCAACGACATGTTAATCAGTTCATTAAGAAAAAGAAAGATTAAACCAATTAAGGTGGAAATAAAAAAATGCTTATTTTATAGATATTCCTGTAGTTTGATATTTGATAAATATATATATATATATATATATATATATATACATATATACATATATATATAATGTGTATATTATTTATTTTACATATATATATGTGTGTATATATATATACATGTATATATATATATATATATATATATATGTATATATACAAATATACAGTATATATATATATATATATATATATTTTACCGGCGTTACAATTTTTTTTGAAAAGCAATATTACATAAATACTAATGCAACGGGAAAAAACTGCCCATTAAGAACATATGAATAAAGGAAAAACAATAAAGGTCATAATCAAAATGAAACAATAAATCAACTCATGAAAGAAGGCAGACTATAGGAACACTCACCAAACAGCTGACTTCGAGGCCACAAAATCTTGGAATTGTCACGAAATCCTGAAGATAAAGAAATAATAGGATAAGTTTATTATTATTATTAATATTATTATTATTATTATTATTATTATTATTATTATTATTATTATTATTATTATTATTGTTGTTGTTGTTGTTAATATTATTATTATCATTGTTATTGTTGTTGTTGCTGTTCTTCTTGTTCTTCTTGTTCTTCTTATTATTATTATTATTATTTCTCACTAAGCTACCGTAGTTGGACAAGAGAGATGCTATAAGTCTAAGGGCTCCAACAGGAAAAATAGCCCGGCGAGGAAAGGAAATAAAGAAATAAATAAACTACAGAAGAAGTATTTAACAATCAAAGTAAAATATTCTAAGAATAATAAC
>NC_090732.1:170172309-170189809 GCF_036898095.1 Palaemon carinicauda | reverse complement strand
AAAAAGTTAAAAAAAGAAGGTGAATAGGTAAATTTGCAGATATGTGAACCCAAAAAGTTAAAAAAAGAAGGTGAATAGGTAAATTTGCAGATATGTGAACCCAAAAAGTTAAAAAAAGAAGGTGAATAGGTAAATTTGCAGATATGTGAGCCCAAAAAGTTAAAAAAAGAAGGTGAATAGGTAAATTTGCAGACACTTGACTCTCACAAAATATAAAAAGGTAATTTCTTTCTTAAAAGATACTTATTGTTTTCTTGGTGATAAAGTACTCTCTCTCTCTCTCTCTCTCTCTCTCCTCTCTCTCTCTCTCTCTCTCTCTCTCTCTCTCTCTCTCTCTCTCTCTCATCTGGTCTTTCTTCTTGTTATCATCTTATCTCGCCGCACTATCAATAAATCCAGATCCTCCAGTCACCCACATTTAATCCATACACTCAATCGAGCTCTTCTGGCCCCTCACCCAAACAACCTACTTCTGTCCTTATCTCTCATTATCTGGAAATCATCTTCAGGCTCCAACAAACGCCACTGTTGAAAGAAGTCCCTCCAGAAGGGGTTAGGGCGAAGGACAGGGGGAATAGTCACAGGAGGAAGAATTGACAAACCCCCCTCCTTCTTCCCTCCCCTCTCTTTCCCCCCCCCCCCCCAGCCCTCGTTCAACAACCTTGCTCCAGAGGTTGCACTGAGCACCAGTGTTGCCAGAAATGGAGATTTATCCCTAGATTTGGGGATTTTTGGTGTTTGATGGGGATATTCTGTACATATTTCTATGAAGAAGAAACAAAGATGAGTAAACCTTTATATCGTTGCACTTATATGAAGTAGAGAGAGTAATTTCTATATTGGTAAAGCCTACATGATCAGAAGAAAATATATTTGTGGAAATAGGGATTTTTGCGTTGTTTTGGGGATTTTTTATCATGAATTTAGTAGATTTTTAGACTAACCCATCCGACAACACTGCTGAGCACTTCTTCCCAGTTGCCGCGAAGAGCGAGGATGCACAGAGTGGTTCTCAGTTGCCGCGAAGAGCGAGGCTCAATTCAATTATGAGATGGACGGCAATCACTCGCAATCTCTGGCGATCTCTCGCGAAAGGTTATTGGCGATGATCCGCTATCGAGCGGCTGTCTTTTACAGTCTTTGTTCATCCAGATTTTTTTATTTGTTTTTTTCATTTTTTGCCTGACAAAACCATCTTCATTAAAAAGTCTCGTACTTCCATCTATAGTCCATTTCTTTTATCGAGGCAGATTTGCACCGACTCGCAACGGTGCCCTTTTAGCTCGGAAAAGTTTCCTGATCGCTGATTGGTTAGAGTTATCTTGTCCAACCAATCAGCGATCAGGAAACTTTTCCGAGCTAAAAGGGCACCGCTGCGAGTCGATGCAAATATGCACCGCTAAAAGAAACTGACTATAGTTCTTTTCTGATGCAATATATCAATTTCATTTCGCTGGCAAAGATTAGTGTTTAGCATTACTTTCAATCCTAAAGCCCCAGCGAATATTCTTTTCGTAGCTATAAAATCTTTCAAATTTTTCATTCTTTTTACAAAGCCCGTATCCAAATGTCAGTTATCTATACACTTATCTTGTTGCAGAATATGAAGTCTGCAGTTGACTGGATTCTTGAGTTCTCTTGCTTGAGGGTACACTCGGCCACACTTTTCTATCTGGTTTTTCTTCCTCCTGTTTTGTCAATGTATTTATAGTTTATATAGGGAATATTTATTTCAATGTTGTTACTGTTTTTAAAATATTTTATTTTTCCTTGTTTCCTTTCCTCACTGGGCTATTTTCCGTTGGGCCCTCTGGGGTTATAGCATCCTGCTTTTCCAACTAGAGTTGTAGTTTGGCAGTTAATAATAATAATAATAATAATAAAATAATAAAGACGACATACAAATCTTAAAGAAGTTGGGAAAAGATGAAAATTTGATCATACGTAAACCTACATAATAATAATAATAATAATAATAATAATAATAATAATAATAATAATACTAATATAGTGTTACAATTAATTTAATCAAACCACAATAATAAAATAGATATTTAGTTTACACTATCCAAATAAGGCAAGTGGATAATATTCTAAAAAAGAACAAAAAACTTATTTTAATTTTCTATTTATTTCAATCATCATTAATTCAAATACGGTTAAAAAGTAGAAATATCTTTAAATGGCAATTAGAAGTATGAATCATATTATTATTATTATTATTATTATTATTATTATTATTATTATTATTATTATTATTAATGATTATAATGATGATACTACTACTACTACTACTACTACTATTACTACTGCTACTACTACTACTACTACTACTTATAATAATAATAATAATAATAATAATAATAATAATAATAATTTAAAATCTGAAACTCCCTTATACATGTAATCACCTGACTAAATAACTTTTTATAGTTACTCTTAAAAAAAAAGAAAAAAAAAAGAAAAAATAACTAGAGTGGGATTTAATTTAACCTTATCACTACGAGGATATTATTATCATTCCTTTTTTCTGAACATATTTTGATCGGTAAACTTCATTCAAAACCAAAGACAAAATAAAATCTTCCGGAAAAAATTTTTTGATTGCAAATTCGCCGTTGGCTATTGCAAGCGAATTGTATTATATGGCACTTTTCTATGTTGCTTTGTCCTAAGTAATGGGTTAGGGAAAATTTCGAATTTCAAGAGAAATCGTATCTCTTCCGGAAAAAAAATCGATGTGTATAATCAAAACAACACGAAATTTTACCAAATTTCAGGAGTAAATGCATTTTAAAGAAAATAGATATAACCGAAGTGTATAAATTTAAAAATATACAAAAATTTCCAATCAACAATAAAAAAAAAAAAAAAAAAAAATAGTATTTCTTCCGGAAAAAAAAACGATGTGTATAATCAAAACAATACGAAATTTTACCAAATTTCGGGAGTAAAGGCATTTTTAAGAAAAAAAAATATAAAATGAAGTGTTTAAATTTAAAAATATACAATAAAATTCCAAATGAGCAGAAAAAAAAAGAAGAAAAAAAAACAGTATTTCTTCCGGAAAAAAAAACGATGTGTATAATCAAAACAATACGAAATTTTACCGAATTTCAGGAGTAAAGGCATTTTTAAGAAAGAAAAAGAGATATAACGGAAGTGTATAAATTTAAAAATATACAAAAAATTTCCAAATGAGCAAAAAAAAAAAAAAAGTAAAAAAAAAAAGCCTTCCCATAAAATGAACAAAGTATCAATCAAGAGATTAGGAAAGAAAAAAAAAGAAAGAAAAAACCTTGTCGGCCGCGTGCGCCTAATGAAGCAATTGGCCCTTGCCACGTGACCTGCGATGCATCAGGTGGTTGAGGGTCCAATCATCGTCCCAGCCCTGTTAAGCCAAGAGGCCCTCGAAGTACCTCTATATTCCTCCTCTCTTCATTCTCAAACACCCCCCCCCCCTACCCCTCCCCCCCCCCTCTCTCTCTCTCTCCTTTCCCTTCTTGCCATACACCAACTCTTGCTTTTATCACGCCAAAGATTCCCACGGTAAAAAATTTTAATTGTAAAATTGTTAAATAATTTTTTGTTTTTTAATCTACTCACTTTCGACGACTAAAGGATTTGTTATCTTACTAGGGTTGCAGCTTGGCTACTGTTAGTAGTAGTAGTAGAAGTAGTAGTAGTAGTAGCTACTGTTAGTAGTAGTAGTAATAATAATAATAATAATAATATTCCTCTGATAGCTTGTCCCTATTTGGGGTCGCTGTAGATAATAATAATTATAATCATAATAATAATAATAATAATTTTAGTAATAATAATAATAATGATGATGATGATAATAATAATAATAATGATAATAATACTAATAATAATAAGAATAAATAATAACTATACATCAACTCTTGCTTCTATTTCGCCAAAGATTCCCACAAGCTTGTCCCTATTTGGGGCCCTGTAAATAATAATAATAATAATAATAATAATAATAATAATAATGATAATAATAATAATAATAATAATTTTAGTAATAATAATAATAATAATAATAATTAATTATACATCAACTCTTGCTTCTATCTCACCAAAGATTCACACGGGTGGTGGGTCTTGGGTAAAATTTAGTTTACATATCTTAAATAATTTCGTTTTTTAATTTGCTCAAAGTTTCATTAAGTAAATGATTTGTCCTAAGAAACATTACAGTAGAAAGACCGGCCACCATTTTAATGCAATGTGAATGGTATTATTATTATTTATTACTATTACTTATTATAAATTATTATCAATTATTAATCATTATTAATAATTAATTAATAATTATTATTAATTATCAATTACCAATTATCAATTATTATTATTATTATTATTATTATTATTATTATTATTATTATTGTCATTAATTATTATTATTACTATTATTATTATTATTATTATTAAAAGGAGAAAATTTACCAGACCAATGAGTCTGATCTCGACTCTTTCAGAACTGGCAACAGGAATGAGAGAGAGAGAGAGAGAGAGAGAGAGAGAGAGAGAGAGAGAGAGAGTTTCAAACTGAAATAAGCCTGAAATATTGCTGGCACAGATATCAGTGCCCTCATTAATTCCTGAAGCAACGGTACCCTTCAGAGAAGTCACACACAAAAAAAAAAAAGAAAAAAAAATTGTCTGAATATTCCTCCTTTGCTATATCGAAACCATCTTTCACAAAGGTCTTCATTAACCATTCTGACCGGCAATTTCCTGAAGCCTTGGTGTTGTCAAGATTTCACAGTGGGGGAGAGGAGGGGGGGGAGAGGAGGGGGAGGAGGGGGAGGAGGGGAGAGGGGGGAGAGGAGGGGGGGAGGGGGAAGTTTCAGAGGAGGGGAGGGGGGTCCGAGTAAACGTGTTCAGCATCGCATGACGAGTCTTAAAAAGCAATTTGAGATTTCATCCGAATGGAGGGTCTTGCTATCACGTCTCACAAATGCAATTTATACAATTTCATAAACCTAATTGTTTCGGAAGCGAATTCGGTTTTAGTTGATATCTAACTGACAAAAGGAATAAATAGTCTTCAATTATCGTTATCATAGTATCAAGATGATAATGATAATAATAATAATAATAATAATAATAATAATAATAATAATAATAATAATAATTACAACAACAACCTTCCATAATCTAAGAGTGAGCCTACTTCAAGATCCAAGTCCCGATTTTATTTTATTGTCTTATTAGCAAACCTACATCGAGAGAGATTCTGGCAATACCTGTTTGATAGATTGGAAAATGATAAAATAAGAAGATAGGCAGGCGTAGTAAAGATGGCAGAAGTGATAAGAGTGTCACGACTTAGATGCTGTGGGCACTTGTTGAGGATGGATGTTGGGGAGGGAGTGAGGAGGGGGGGGGCAATGGAAGAACCTATTAGGGGGAGAAGATCAAGAGGGAGGCAGAGAAATAGATGGCGAGATAAAGCGAAGGATGACATGGAGAGAAGAGGATTGGTGGAAGAGGATGACTTTGATAGAAGGCATTGGAAAGGGCGCATCAGGCAACCGACCCTTTAATGTGAGGATTACGGTGGGAAAGAAGATAAGGTGACTGATGATATGGAGAGAAGTTTGGTGGAAGAGGATGCCTTTGATAGAAGGCATTGGAGAGGGCGCATCAAGCAACCAACCCTTTAATGTGAGGATTACGGTGGGAAAGAAGATAAGGTGACTGATGATATGGAGAGAAGTTTGGTGGAAGAGGATGCCTTTGATAGAAGGCATTGGAGAGGGGGCATCAGGCAACCGACCCCTTAATGTAAGGATTACGGTGAGAAAGAAGATTAGGTGACGGATGATATGGAGAGAAGTTTGTGAAGAGGATGCCGTTGATAGAAGGCATTGGAGAGGGCGCATCAGGCAACCGACCCCTTAGTGTAAAGATAACGGTGGGAAAGAAGATAAAGTGACTGATAATATGGAGAGAAGAAGTTTGGTGGAAGAGGATGCCTTTGATAGAAGGCATTGGAGAGGGTGCATCAAGCAACCAACCCTTTAATGTAAGCATTACGGTGGGGAAAGAAGATAAGGTGACTGATGATATGGAGAGAAGTTTGGTGGAAGAGGATGCTTTTGATAAAAGGCATTGGAGAGGACGCATCAGGCAACCGACCCCTTAACGCAAGGATAACCATGGCGAAGAAGACTTACATACATTCGTAGGGAGAAATAAAATATACCAAAAATAATTCCTTAAAACTTGCTAAGCAATATCTCTAAAAGAATACCAGCATGCGAAGGTGAAAATTATTTATGAATGAGAAGTGAAGACAATATAAGGGGTAAAATGACAACCAAATAGGGATTAATAAATAAAAAAACTAATATAAAATCAATTGAAAAAAACTAATTATTTCAAATTACCTCAAAAGGCAATATCAGGTCCTTTAAACCTCAGAATTTTTAACCAAAACTTCCTTGTAGGAGACGAGGAAAATCTTTCGCTTAAATATGTAACAAAAATAATGTAATAATCTTCGTGTTGTGACTGCGCATCAAGCATCCACCAGGAAGGAAGTATTGGGGGAAATTTGATTAATAATTACTCAGATGATTTGATGTAAGAAACGATTACCACATCAGAACATACTTTCTAAAACTGTTCTTTAAATGCTTGGAGGAAAGTTCTTGATTTTACATAAGAACATGCTTTCTAAAACTGTTCTTTAAATGCTTGGAGGAAAGATTTTGATTTTATTCGTGAGTAGAGGGTGACGTCAATTCAGATATCATGTAAAAATATTATTATTATTATTATTATTAGTATTATTTATAATGACAATTATATTTATGATTATAATCATAATTACTATTACTACTACTATTATTTACAATCATAATTATAATTATAATTATTATTGTTATTATTATTAATTACAATTATGATTATAATTATAAATATTACATTATTATTATTATTATTATTATTATTATTATTATTATTATTATTATTATTATTATTATTATTATTAGTAGTAGTAGTAGTAGTAGTAGTAGTAGTAGTAGTATTGACAAACTTTACGAGGACTAATGTCCTCATCGCCAGAAGGAATAAAAGTGTACAGAATTTCTAACTAATTGACCATTACTGTTTATTAAAGGTTATATATTGTCCATCTGTCGCTAGGGGGTGGTTTGGATAACGAAGGTTTAAAGGTCACTCATGAATGGCAGAGGCAAGGAACAGCAACAATACCCTTGCTGGACAATGCCCTGGAGACATAATACTGTGCATATGATCAGCGCCAAAGTCCCCTCTCCACCCAAGCTAGGTAGAGGGAGGACCAGGTAATGGCTGCAGATGACTCATTAGGTAGACCTATAGACTCCCTAATACCGGCCCCTCCCACCGTATCTCTAGCTCACAAGGATGGTCAGGTTGTAGACACTATGAGATACTATTGAGCTTGAGCGGGTTTTAAAATCCAGTCAAGCAGATCACTAGACAGGGAATCTTAAAGGTTTAAAGGTTTAAAGGCCGCTCATGAATGGCAGAGGAAAGGGACAGTGGCATTGCCCTATCAAGCAGGACAATGCCCTAGAGACTGACCATATATGCATATGATCAGCGCCCAAGCCCCCTCTCCACCCAAGCTAGGACCAAGGAGGACCAGGCAGTGACTGCTGATGACTCAGCAGATAGACCTATAGGCTCCCGCAAATCCCCCATCCTTAGCTCACCAGGATGGTGAGGTTGCAGCGAACAAAGGAACTAACGAGTCTGAGCAGGACTCGAACCCCAGTCTGGCAATGACCAGGCAAGGACGCTACCTCCAGGCCACCACAACTCCGTTTACAATATTTTTCCTATTTTGAAAATATGATGAGGATTTATTTACAGGTACAGTTGGTATTTAGTTTATAAGATCATCCTTGACTGCCTTTAGGTACTATACTCAATTTTTTTTTAAAGAGGCGCATTTTGCACTGACTCGCAGCGGTGCCCTTTTAGCTCTGAAAAAGTTTCTTGCTATCTGATTGGTTAGTATCATCTTGTTCAACCAATCAGCGATCAGGAAACGTTTCCGAGCTAAAAGTGCACCCCTGCGAGTCGGTGCAAATCTGCCTCACTAAAAAGAATTGACTATATATATTCCTGCTTTTGTATTGTAACTTTTCTTCCTCAAAATTTTACCCAGTGATGGAGATCCAATTCTTGAGTATTACACGATTTCTGTCACTTACGCAAATGGGTCTTTTGTGTTCCCAAGTGCAATTATCGAGATTTTTTATAAGTTTTGCCACCATAAGCCAAAAAGTATTTTTTTTTTTTTTTTTAAATTACATATGCACCAGACAATTCCTTTACCTTATGTCTTACCCTTTAGATTCTGCAGACCGATTTACGTAAGGTATCATTAAAATCAAGTACAAATCTATGCTTCATATTTTCTAGATTTCAAGTAACTGCAAATCATTTTTATTGTCATTTGGTTACTGAACTATTCTCTCTTCCTCAGTTAATGTATCTATTTATTTCTATTCAGATAAATATTTCATACGTATTTACCGCACCGTCTAACAAAGGGTATACTAACTACAGTTATCAATTCATGAAAAAAATTTCTTCATTTTGTTAAACTGTGTTTCAAAATCTAATATCTCATAAAAATGGGTAGCAATCGTTAAAACCCTATAAAAAAGCCTGCTGAGTAATCCTTTTTAATGCGATCACTTACGTAAGAAACCAAAGAATGTACTAGTTTCTTACAATGACTTTTCAATATTATTATTATTATTATTATTATTATTATTATTATTATTATTATTATAACTAGCCAAGCTACAACCCTAGTTGGAAAAGCAAGATGCTATAAGCCCAAGGGGCTCCAATAGGAAAAAACAGCCCAGTGGGGAAAGGAAATAAGGAAATAAATAAATGATGGGAACAAATTAACAATAAATCATTTTAGTTTCTTACAATGACTTTTCAATATATTATTATTATTATTATTATTATTATTATTATTATAAATAGCCAAGCTACAACCCTAGTTGGAAAAGCAAGATGCTATAAGCCCAAGGGCTGCAATAGGGAAAAATAGCCCAGTGAGGAAAGGAAATAAGGAAATAAATAAATGATGGGAACAAATTAACAATAAATCATTTTAGTTTCTTACAATGACTTTTCAATATATTATTATTATTATTATTATTATTATTATTATTATTATTATAACTAGCCAAGTTACAACCCTAATTGGAAAAGAAGGATGCTATAAGCCCAAGGGCTCCATTAGGGAAAAATAGTCCAGTGAGGAAAGGAAATAAGGAAATAAATAAATGATGGAAACAAATTAACAATAAATCATTTTAGTTTCTTACAATGACTTTTCAATATATTATTATTATTATTAATATTATTATTATTATTATTATTATTATTATTATTATTATTATTATTAGCCAAGCTACAACCCTATTTGGAAAAGCAAGATGCTACAAGCCCAAGGGCTCCATTAGGGAAAAATAGCCCAGTGAGGAAAGGAAACAAGGAAATAAATAAATGATGGGAACAAATTAACAATAAATCATTTTAGTTTCTTACAATGACTTTTCAATATATTATTATTATTATTATTATTATTATTATTATTATTATTATTATTATAACTAGCCAAGCTACAACCCTAGTTGGAAAAGCAAGATGCTATAAGCCCATGGGCTCCAATAGGGAAAAATAGCCCAGTGAGGAAAGGAAATAAGGAAATAAATAAATGATGGGAACAAATAAACAATAAATCATTTTAAAAACAGTAACGTCAAAATAGATATGTCATATATAAACTATCAACAAAGTAAAAAACAGATATGTCATATATATGTACTATTAACAACGTCAAAAACAGATATGTCATATATAAACTATAAAAAAAGACTCGTGTCAGCCTGGTCAGCATAAAAACATTGGTTTATGAAACCGTATAATGTCCTGGCTCATTCATATGGAATTTTTTTATGGACGGTTCTCTATGGTTTATGGCATCTAGGAAAGTATTGAGAAAGTCTTCTTCGTGTGATGATGGTAAAGCAAAAATGTCGTCTACTTAACATTTCGAAAATATAAATTCTATTCGTACGACGTTAATGGTAGGTAAAAAGGATAATTTTAAATGTTTACCCTCAGCTTAGAAGCACGAAATCGTTATTATTATTATTATTATCATTATTATTATTATTATTAGTACTATTATTATTATTATTATTATTATTATTATTATTAAATGCTAAGCTACAACCCTAGTTGGAAAAGCAGGATGCTATAAGCCCAGGGGCTCCAACAGGGAAAATAGCCCAGTGAGGAAAGGAAACAAGGAAAAATAAAATATTCTAAGAACAGCAAAAACATTGAAATAAATATTTCCTATATAAACTATAAAAACTTTAACAAAACAAGAGGAAGAGAAACTAGATAGAACAGTGTGCCCGAGTGTACCCTCAAGCAAGAGAACTCTAACCCAAGACAGTGGAAGACCATGGTACAGAGGCTATGGCACTACCCAAGACTAGAGAACAATGGTTTGATTTTGGGGTTGTCCTTCTCCTAGAAGAGCTGCTTACCATAGCTAAAGAGCCTCTTCTACCCTTACCAAGAGGAAAGTGGCCACTGAACAAATACAGTTTAGTAGTTAACCCCTCGAGAGAAGAAGAATTGTTTGGTAATCTCAGTGTTGTCAGGTGTATGAGGATAGAGGAGAATCTGTATAGAATAGGCCAGACTATTCGGTGTCTGTGTAGGCAAAGGGAAAGAACCGTAACCAGAGAGAAAGATCCAATGTAATACTGTCTGGCCAGTCAAAGGACCCCATAACTCTCTAGTGGTAGTATCTTAACGGGCGGCTGGTGCCCTGGTCAACTTACTACTACTAGTAGTAGTAGCAGCAGCAGCAGCAGCAGTAGTAGTAGTAGTAGTATCATTAATTATTATTATTATTATTATTATCATTATCATTATATTATTATCATTATTATTATTATCATTATTATTGTTATTTTTGTTACTAGCTAAGCTATAACCCTAGAAGGAAAAGCAGGATTGCTATAAGCCCAAGTGCTCCATCAGGGAAAGTAGCCCAGTGAGGAAAGGAAAGAAAAAAAAACAATTTATATATGAGAAGTGATAAAAATAAATATAAAATATCTTCAACATCATTGACAACGTTGTATTAAAAGCAGTTTTGAAATTTATATATACAACAATTAATAATTATCTTCAATATCTGTAAACAGCATCATCCGTATTAAATAAACAAATAAGCAGTAACCACAATTGTAATATTACTAATGATTATTATTATTATTATCATTAATTATTATTATTATTATTATTATTATTATTATTATTATTATTATAATAATTATTATTATTATTATCATTATTATCATTATCATTAATATTTATCATTTATGCTAATATTTATTGTTATTATTATTCACTATTATTATTATTATTATTATTATTATTATTATTATTGTTGTTGTTGTTGTTGTTGTTGTTAATATTAATATTATTATTATTATTTATTCATTATTATTATTATTATTATTATTATTGTTATTATTGTTATTATTATTATTATTATTGTTATTATTATTATTATTATTATAATTATTATTTTGATGGGTACATTAGCTCCTCTAATTAGAATCAAATCTTCTCTACGCGATATATAATGTTTCTCTTCGGCATGAAAGGTGAGGCAAAGTTTTAGCTTTAAAACATACACTACAGACATTCCTAGAAGAGCTGCTGACCATTGCTAGTCTCTCCAACCCTTTAAAAGAGGAAAGTAGCCACTGAACAATTACAGTGCAGTAGTTAATCCCTTGGGTGAAGAACAATTGTTTGGTAATCTCAGAGTTGTCAGGTGTATGAGGACAGAGGAGAGAAAGTAAAGCACAGGCCAGACTGTAGGAAAATAAACCGTAACCAGAGAGGAGGATCCAATGTAGTAATGTCCGGCCAGTCAAAAGCCCCAATAACTCTCTGGCGGGTAGCACCTCAACGGGTGGCTGGTACCCTGGCCAACCTAATTAAAGATGGTTGAGACAGGATTAGTATTTACGCATGCCACAGGTGGAGGGTGAGATAGGTTTAAATGTCTATCAAGAATGGCAGAGGCAAGGGACAATGATAATCTAAAGACGAACCATATATCCATAAGACAAGCGCCCAAATCCAGTCTCCCCCTAAGCTAGTACCAGGAAGGGCCAGGCAATGGCTGCTGCATGCTCAAAAGGTAGACTTATAGGTGCCCCAAAACCCTCCATACTTAAGCTCACAAGATTGGTGAGGTTGCAGGCACTACAAGAAACTGTCGAGCTTGGGCGGAACTCGAACCCTAGTCCAGCAGGTCGCCAGACAAGGGCGTTTCCAATAGGCCAAGCAAATCTCTTTAATTGTATCTAGACCTGATTGATCGGCCCATAATACACAAGCCTCAACATATGATTACATTAGATATGAGGGATTTTCCTGCAACTTGCCTAGCAGATGCATATATTTCACCCGGATACGGGTGTTTTCTTGTTTTTTGTGTAATATCAAGGTCTGTTTGATATACGATGACTTTCTTTAATTGAGAGAGAGAGAGAGAGAGAGAGAGAGAGAGAGAGAGAGAGAGAGAGAGAGAGAGAGAGAGAGAGAGAATTCTGGAAGACTTCATTTTACTGGATAGTTGTTAATTTTACTGGATAGTTGACAATCAATGACAATCTAAGATCTACCTCTAACACACAAATGAAGAGAGAAGAGAGAGAGAGAGAGAGAGAGAGAGAGAGAGAGAGAGAGAGAGAGAGAGAGAGAGAGAGATTAACAAACAAACAACTTAATTGCACAGGTGAATGTAATCATTCTTAAGGAAAGGTTTGGAAAAAAATTTCCGCTCTGAAGTAATAATAAAAAAAGCCCCAATCTCCTCTCAGAACCAGACTGTGTGAGATGAATTTAGGAGAGAGAGAGAGAGAGAGAGAGAGAGAGAGAGAGAGAGAGAGAGAGAGATCGCTTCTAACATTATTT
This sequence comes from Palaemon carinicauda, assembly GCF_036898095.1. Classification (NCBI taxonomy): domain Eukaryota; kingdom Metazoa; phylum Arthropoda; class Malacostraca; order Decapoda; family Palaemonidae; genus Palaemon; species Palaemon carinicauda. Next base: position 170,176,747 of record NC_090732.1, on the reverse strand, counting down.
GACGAGTATAGAGATGAAAACTATATTCTGAAACCTGTGTAGTAGTAGTTGTAATAGTAGTAGTAGTAGTAGTAGTAGTAATAGAGAGAGAGAGAGAGAGAGGAGATGAAGGAGAGAGAGAGAGAGAGAGAAGTTGCTTCTTATAATATGAGGAGTATAACATGAAAATATTTCTGAAACATTAGTAGAAGTAGAAGAAGTAGTAGTAGTAGTAGTAGTAGTAATAGAGACGAGAGAGAGAGAGAGAGAGAGAGAGAGAGAGAAGTTGCTTCTTATAAATATGAGGAGTATAAACATGAAAATATTTCTGAAACATTAGTAGAAGTAGAAGAAGTAGTAGTAGTAGTAGTAGTAGTAATCGAGAGAGAGAGAGAGAGAGAGAGAGAGAGAGAGAGAGAGATCGCTTCTAACATATATGACGAGTATAAAGATGAAAACTATTATTTCTGAAACATGAGGAGTAGTAGTAGTAGTAGAGAGAGAGAGAGAGAGAGAGAGAGAGAGAGAGAGAGAGGAGCCATTCCTACTGTACCTTACGCACAGTAGCGGGTGAGTCTCTCTCCTCTCCCTTCCCCCCACACCCCCCCCCCCCCCCCCCCCCCACCCTCTCTCTCTCTCTCTCTACCTCTCTCCCTGGAGAATAGGGCCCATTGTTTTCTGACGGCTGGAGAGATGGCGTAAAATCGAGTCACAGGCAAGGAAATGGCTACTTTCCGGGTTCAGCGTGGCGTGCGTTTGGCGGGAAGGGCGGCCCTCGAGCTTATAAGCGCCAGGAGCAGGAGATGGATTGGCGAGAAATGAACACCAGATGGGACGGTGATGGAGGCATTATGCTGATGCTTCCGAGGAGGGTGGCAAGGGAGGGAGAGGGATGCGGAGATTTTTCTCCCCGTAACAGGTTCGCTGTGGAAAAGGGGATGAGACAAGTCTTGATGAAGTTGGAACATCGTGTCAGGTGATGTGGAGAGAGAGAGAGAGAGAGAGTCGGAACATCACGTCAGAGATGTGGAGGAGAGAGAGAGAGAGAGATGAGAGAGAGAGAGAGAGAGAGAGAGTAATAATAATAATAATAATTCTTTATTTCCGATATTTACATTGGGTATTCTTAAAATATAAAGCTACAATTAGTAAAATCATCTTACAAATAGTGTGTGTGTGTGTGTGTGAGAGAGAGAGAGAGAGAGAGAGAGAGAGAGAGAGAGAGAGAGAGTAATAATAATAATAATAATAATAATAATCTTTATTTCGATATTTACATTGGGTATCTTAACATATAAAGCTACAATTAGTAAAATCATCTTACAAATAGTTAGAGAGAGAGAGGGGGGAGAGAGGAGAGAGAGAGAGAGAGAGAGAGAGAGAGAGAGAGAGTAATAATAATAATTCTTATTTCCGATATTTACATTGGGTATTCTTAAAACATTAAGCTACAATTAGTAAAATCATCTTACAAATAGTTAAAGAGAGAGAGAGAGAGAGAGAGAGAGAGAGAGAGAGAGAGGGGGGGGGACCTACCTTGATCATCTACATTGTTTAAAAAAACGTAATTTTAATCGGAAATTCTCCGTAAAAATATACTGTTCTCAGCCCTATTTCAGTAAATATAGGCGACCGTAATTTTACCGATACTTTTTAATTACCTTTTACATATGGTGACCATAATTTCATTCCTTTACGTTAAATATCCGCTTTGAAACGGTAAATGCCTGAGAATATTCAATCCAGGATTTTTAGTTTTTTTACGGCGAATCTTAAATGTATACTAGGACACATCATTTCTGATAAAATTATGAATGGAGATTTCCTTTTATGGAATATGAAGAATCTATTACATATTAATGTATATTTCTTAATAAAAAAAAAAAGACATGAATCGTTGTTTTGTATTTACTTTAAATTATTGTCAATAGTAACGAAAATCAATTATCTTTTATAATTATTTTTATTATCATTACTAAATTTATTATTATAGTAAAATTTTTTTAATGAGGCGCATTTGCACTGACTCGCAGCGGTGCCCTTTTAGCTCGGAAAAGTTTCCTGCTATCTGGTTGGTTAGAATGATCTTGTCCAACCAATCAGCGATCAGGAAACTTTTCCGAGCGAAAAGGGCACCCGTGCGAGTCGGTGTAAATCTGCCTCACTAAAAGAATTGACTACATCCAAGCTACAACCTTAGCTGGAAAAGCAGGAAGCTATAAGGCAAAGATCTCCATAAGAAAAATAGCCCAGTGAGGAAATGAAATAAGGAACTAAATAAACTACAAGAGAAGTAATGAACAATTAAATGAAACGCTACAAGAACAGCATCAAGGTTAAAAATAGATCTTTCATATATAAACCATTAAAAGAGACAGGAAACTTTTCCGAGCGAGAGGGCACCCCTGCGAGTCGGTGCAAATCTACCTCACTAAAAAGAATTGACTATAGCTATAGCTATATCTTTTAGAATTAACAGCATTAACTAAACATTAAAAGTTAAAGGTTAAGGTTAAAGGTGTCTGTTTCAGTTCCAGTTCCATCAGAATAGATGCTCACCAGAACGTCAGCCGGTCAAGCCCAACGCCGTACTATGGTGCCCTACCAAAGCAGTTGCCTCCCCAGTAAACAGCTTAAACTCTCGGTCCCGGGTGGGAATCGATCTGCTGCCATGCGAATGCTAGGCAAACACGTTACAACTGTACTAGCCAGGAGGCTAATAATAATAATAATAATAATAATAATAATAATAATAATAATAATAGCATTAATAATGATAATAACAATAATAATAACAACAACAACAACAACAACAACAACAACAACAACAATAATAATAATAATAATAATAATAATAATAATAATAATAATAATAATAATAATAATAATAAAAACATCCACGAGATAGAAGGACGTGCCACATGAAGTTCCAATGAATTAGCGTACATCAAAAGGATTTATACCTGTCTGGCTATAACCGTACGTATGTTATTTTAGACACATGTTTTATGTTTACCTTCGGTAAATCTGAGCTCAGGGTTACAGTGAATCGTGATCTACAGCTGTACGCTTTGAGCCAATTTAAATTTCTAATCTCCGGATTGCCTTAGAGATTGAACTAGCGTAGGTGGCAGAACTACCTTTTTTTTTTGTCTGAAGGTATTTAGGTCTAATAATAATAATAATATTAATAATAATAATAATCCCCATAATAACTAGCGGAACCCGTGTATATTACACGAAATGATATTTTCAATACTAATTATCTTGTTCCTAACCTATGCATGTTTGAATAAAATGTCCCGAGATTAATTTTATAATCTAGGTTATGGAATTGATAAAACACTCAATTTTCTGTCTAATATTTAAAAAAAAAAAACGAGTCAGGTACTAAAGATAAAATTGGGAAAACTATATAAGATGTGCTTCGGTTAAGTAATCAAAGTCTAGTGTGAATTTGTAAGAGTATACCATGAAATTATTTCCGTTTTCTTTTAAGTGTGACACACGAAATAAATAACACACACACGCTATCGTATTAATATAATAATAATAATAATAATAATAATTAATAATAATAATAATCCTAATTATTAAGGGTACAAATGGGGCATACTATTTTATCTTATTTTTTTTTTCATAAAGTTTTTATAGTTTATATATGTAAGATTTATTCTAAATTTATTACTGATCTTAAAATACTATAACTTAATTGTTCATTACTTCTGTAGTTTGTTTATTTCCTTTTTTCCTTTCCTCACTGGGCTATTTTCCCTGTTGGAGCCCTTTGGCTCACAGCATTCTGCTTTTCAAGCTAGGGTTGTAATCTGGCTATTGTTAATGTTAATAATAATAATAATAATAATAATAATAATAATAATAATAATAATAATAATAATAATAAATAATGTCTTTTAATTCTGGTTGTAATTTTCGTTTTCCATATAAAGATTACATAATCACATTTAAAAAGGCGTTATGGAAATTTTTTGAAATATAGAAACTTCATTTTCATATTCTAATCTATACCTGGGTTTTCATGAAATGATTTAGGACCCTAAAAAATCATTTTCAAATTTTGTTCTTTACTCTCTAAGTATATTGTTTCGCTTCTTAAAATATTTTATTTTTCCTTGTTTCCTTTCCTCACCGGGCTATTTTCCCTGTTGGAGCCCCTGGGCTTATAGTATCCTCCTTTTCCAACTAGGGTTGTAGCCTAGCAAGAAATAATAATAATAATAATAATAATAATAATAATAATAATAATAATAATAATAATAATAATATAGAGAATACTGTACAAGGCGCAGTGAACAATATTAAAAGTCAAGGAGGATTATGTAAAAAATACAGCCATTGCCAATCTGATCTAGTTAATGTAATAGAGGATCTAATAAGAAAAAAATAAAGGTAGTGATAATGAGAACATCATAAACGTTGTGTCGGATTTTAGTGAAAG
>NC_090732.1:170170463-170171809 GCF_036898095.1 Palaemon carinicauda | reverse complement strand
GTGAGTCTCTCTCCCTCTCCTCCCTTCTTCTCTCTTACCTCTCTCCCTGGAGAATAGGGCCCATTGTTTTCTGACGGCTGGAGAGATGGCGTAAAATCGAGTCAACAGGCAAGGAAATGGCTACTTTCCGGGTTCAGCGTGGCGTGCGTTTGGCGGGTAGGGCGGCCCTCGAGCTATAAGCGCCAGGAGCAGGAGATGGGATTGGCGAGAAATGAACACCAGATGGGACGGTGATGGAGGCATTATGCTGATGCTTCCGAGGGAGGGAGGGAGGGAAGAGGGAAGGAGGAAGAGAGAGGGATGCGGAGATTTTTCTCCCGTAACAGGTTCGTTGTGGAAAGGGGATGAGACAAGTCTTGATGAAGTTGGAACATCGTGTCAGGTGATGTGGAGAGAGAGAGAGAGAGAGAGAGAGCGAGAGAGAGAGAGAGAGAGAGAGAGAGAGAGAGAGAGAGAGAGAGAGAGAGAGAGAGAGAGAGAGAGAGGGGGGACTACCTTGATCATCTACATTGTTAAAAAAGTGGAGAGAGAGAGAGAGAGAGAGAGAGAGAGAGAGAGAGAGAGAGAGAGAGAGAGAGAGAGAGAGACCTACCTTGATCATCTACATTGTTAAAAAAAAAAAACCGTAATTTTAATCGGAAATTCTCCGTAAAAATATACTGTTCTCAGCTATATTGGTGACCAGATTGGTGACCATAATTTCATTCCTTTACGTTAATATATCCGTTTTGAAAACGGTAAATGTCTGAGAATATTCAATCCAGAATTTTTAACGTATTTTTTACTGCGAATTCTTAAATGTACACTAGGACATATCATTTCTTAATACAATTTATGAATGGGGGATTTGCTTTTATGAAATATGAAGATTCTATTCCATATTAATATATATTTCTTAATAAAAAAAGACATGAATCATTGTTTTGTATTTACTTTAAATTATCGTTAATAGTAACGAAAATCAATTATCTTTTATAATTATTTTTATTATCATTACTAAATTTATTATAGTCAATTTTTTTAATGAGGCGCATTTGCACTGACTCGCAGCGGTGCCCCTTTAGCTCGGAAAAGTTTCCTGCTATCTGATTGGTTAGAATTATCTTGTCCAACCAATCAGCGATCAGGAAACTTTTCCGAGCGAAAAGGGCACCCCTGCGAGTCGGTGCAAATCTGCCTCACTAAAAAGAATTGACTACAGCTATGCTACAACCTTAGCTGGAAAAGCAGGAAGCTATAAACCGAAGATCTCCAATAAGGAAAAATAGCCCAGTGAGGAAATGAAATAAGGAACTATCTCCAATAAGGAAAAATAGCCCAGTGAGGAAATGAAATAAGGAACTAAC
>NC_090732.1:170147963-170165463 GCF_036898095.1 Palaemon carinicauda | reverse complement strand
GGTGGGAGATTTTAATCTGATCACTCAAAATCAAACCAACCTAGTATGGGTTGCCATAACTATAGTCAATTCTTTTTAGTGAGGCAGATTTGCACCGACTCGCAGTGGTGCCCTTTTAGCTCGGAAAAAGTTCCCGGCGCTCTGATTGGATAGAATTATTTTTTATTACCAATCACTGAGAAGAAACTTTTCTGAGCTAAAAGGGTACCCCTGCGAGTGGGTGCACTTCTGCCTCACTAAAAATAATTGACTATAGTAAAGTTTTGTTAAGCATGGCGATACACAAACCTTTTCACCACGTATCCCCACTCAGAAAGGGTATTACAAGCTATTAAATACAAGGTGAGGAAAGCCATAAATATTTAGATGATGTTAATAAATTATGGTATATTGGTAAGGCAATTTAAAGCACAGATTCGAGCATTGGCGAATACAGTATGCGCATACTTGCTTGCTTGCTTGATAGATTGCCCAGCCTTTTAATGGACACGGGCTCTTGCGTTGGCAGCCCATCATTGGGGTTTTCTGATAAATTTATGGATTCTTATTACTCTACTTTACAGGATTTGTTGGAGGGTATATTGTAACTGGTTCAGTTGATGCTATTTGACGGGTGGCAAGTCAGAAATAGTCTTCTTGTTCCCGGTCAGCAGAGTTTGGTCTCCAGGTGGGGCCCTTTGGCAATATGCCACGCTCCCACGGGTTGCTTGGTTGAAATTTGCGAACCAACGTCAAAATATCTCTGGCTATGACATGCCTTTTCAAAGAACACATTAAGTGTTTCAAAGAACCGCTCATGAGTGCAAACGGAATTGATACGATTGCAGAAACCAATAAAACACCACTCCATATTTTACCACGGTCAATTCATAAGTAAAATTTCCTATTTTAGGCCATAATTACTTTGCATTATTCTCGACTTAACGTTGTTTTCAAATGACAACGGGAAAAAGACTAACCTAATTTCTTCCACCTGCAATATCAAAGTCTGATATAGATATCCATATCAGACTTTAGTTTTCTGTCAAGAGGAAATTGGCAGAAGCCATTTTACAATGAACAGTCTTTATTAGTAAAAAAATAAGCGACTGTAAATCAGCGATTAGGAAATGCCTTCAAGTCTTTATTGATAAAAAGAGAGTGAGAGATAATCAGAAATTAAGAAATGCCTTTAGTCTTTATTGATAAAAAGAAAGTGATAGTTAATCAGCAATTATGAAATGCATTCAGTCTTTATTGATAAAAAGAAAGTGATAACTAATCAGCAATTATGAAATGCCTTCAGTCTTTATTGATAAAAAGAAAGTGATAGTTAATCAGCAATTATGAAATGCATTCAGTCTTTATTGATAAAAAGAAAGTGATAACTAATCAGCAATTATGAAATGCCCTTAGTCTTTATTGATAAAAAGAAAGTGATAGTTAATCAGAAATTAGGAAATGCCTTTAGTCTTTATTGATAAAAAGAAAGTGATAGTTAATCAGCAATTATGAAATGCATTCAGTCTTCATTGATAAAAAGAAAGTGATAACTAATCAGCAATTATGAAATGCCCCTAGTCTTTATTGATAAAAAGAAAGTGATAGTTAATCAGAAATTAGGAAATGCCTTTAGTCTTTATTGATAAAAAGAAAGTGATAGTTAATCAGCAATTATGAAATGCCTTCAGTCTTTATTGATAAAAAGAAAGTGATAACTAATCAGCAATTATGAAATGCCTTCAGTCTTTATTGATAAAAAGAAAGTGATAGTTAATCAGCAATTATGAAATGCATTCAGTCTTTATTGATAAAAAAAGAGTGAGAGATAATCAGCAATTATGAAATGCCTTCAGTCTTTATTGATAAAAAGAAAGTGATAGTTAATCAGCAATTATGAAATGCCTTCAGTCTTTATTGATAAAAAGAAAGTGATAGTTAATCAGCAATTATGAAATGCCCCTAGTCTTTATTGATAAAAAGAAAGTGATAGTTAATCAGAAATTAGGAAATGCCTTTAGTCTTTATTGATAAAAAGAAAGTGATAGTTAATCAGCAATTATGAAATGCATTCAGTCTTTATTGATAAAAAGAAAGTGATAACTAATCAGCAATTATGAAATGCCCTTAGTCTTTATTGATAAAAAGAAAGTGATAGTTAATCAGCAATTATGAAATGCCTTCAGTCTTTATTGATAAAAAGAAAGTGATAGCTAATCAGCAATTATGAAGTGCATTCAGTCTTTATTGATAAAAAGAAAGTGATAACTAATCAGCAATTATGAAATGCCCTTAGTCTTTATTGATAAAAAGAAAGTGATAGTTAATCAGAAATTAGGAAATGCCTTTAGTCTTTATTGATAAAAAGAAAGTGATAGTTAATCAGCAATTATGAAATGCCTTCAGTCTTTATTGATAAAAAGAAAGTGATAGTTAATCAGCAATTATGAAATGCATTCAGTCTTTATTGATAAAAAGAAAGTGATAACTAATCAGCAATTATGAAATGCCCTTAGTCTTTATAGATAAAAAGAAAGTGATAGTTAATCAGAAATTAGGAAATGCCTTTAGTCTTTATTGATAAAAAGAAAGTGATAACTAATCAGCAATTATGAAATGCCCTTAGTCTTTATTGATAAAAAGAAAGTGATAGTTAATCAGAAATTAGGAAATGCCTTTAGTCTTTATTGATAAAAAGAAAGTGATAGTTAATCAGCAATTATGAAATGCATTCAGTCTTTATTGATAAAAAGAAAGTGATAACTAATCAGCAATTATGAAATGCCTTCAGTCTTTATTGATAAAAAGAAAGTGATAGTTAATCAGCAATTATGAAATGCCTTCAGTCTTTATTGATAAAAAAAGAGTGAGAGATAATCAGCAATTATGAAATGCCTTCAGTCTTTATTGATAAAAAGAAAGTGATAGTTAATCAGCAATTATGAAATGCCTTCAGTCTTTATTGATAAAAAGAAAGTGATAGTTAATCAGCAATTATGAAATGCCTTCAGTCTTTATTGATAAAAAGAAAGTGATAAGTAATCAGCAATTCGAAATGTCTTCAGTCTTTATTGATAAAAAGAAAGTGATAGTTAATCAGCAATTATGAAATGCCTTCAGTCTTTATTGATAAAAAGAAAGTGATAGTTAATCAGCAATTATGAAATGCCTTCAGTCTTTATTGATAAAAAGAAAGTGATAGTTAATCAGCAATTAAGAAATGCCTTCAGTCTTTATTGATAAAAAGAGAGTGAGAGATAATCAGCAATTATGAAATGCCTTCAGTCTTTATTGATAAAAAGAAAGTGATAGTTAATCAGCAATTATGAAATGCCTTCAGTCTTTATTGATAAAAAGAAAGTGATAAGTAATCAGCAATTCGAAATGCCTTCAGTCTTTAATGATAAAAAGAAAGTGATAGTTAATCAGCAATTATGAAATGCCTTCAGTCTTTATTGATAAAAAGAAAGTGATAGTTAATCAGCAATTATGAAATGCCTTCAGTCTTTATTGATAAAAAGAAAGTGATAGTTAATCAGCAATTATGAAATGCCTTCAGTCTTTATTGATAAAAAGAAAGTGATAGTTAATCAGCGATTATGAAATGCCTTCAGTCTTTATTGATAAAAAGAAAGTGATAAGTAATCAGCAATTATGAAATGCCTTCAGTCTCTATTGATAAAAAGAAAGTGATAGTTAATCAGCAATTATGAAATGCCTTCAGTCCTTATTGATAGAAAAAAAAACCAAGAAAGTGAATGTAAATCAGCAATTATGAAATGCCTTCAATCTTTATTGATAAAAAAAAAAACAAGCAAGTGACTGTAAACTAGCAATTATGAAATGCCTTCAGTCTTTATTGATAAAAAAAAAAACAAGCGAGTGACTGTAAATCAGCAGTTATGAAATGCCTTCAGTCTTTATTGATAAAAAAGAAAAAAAAAAAGTGAGTAAATCAGCAATAATGAAATGCCTTCACAAAACAATGCCATTAGCGACCTGTCTCAGGCAGATCTTACCACAAAGGAAACGTCACCTTGATTGGCTACGTTCTCTATTCATCTTTTGCAATCAAGAAATGTAAGTCATTATCTTTCCCAATCGTTTTATAATTGACTTTCCCAGGTAGTGATATTCCAAGAGCTTATGTTTCCGAAGTCGCTGCGCGCGTATAAACTCATCTTGCTTTCCTCGTATTCGAGCGAGAAACACACACAAAGATAAATTATTATTATTATTATTATTATTATTAGTTGTAGTAGTAGTAGTAGTAGTAGTAGTAGTAGTAGTAGTAGTAGTAGTAGTAGTAGTAGTAGTAGTAATAGTAGTAGCAGCAGTAGTAGTAGTAGTAGCTAGCCTACAACCCTGGTTATAAAAGTAGGATGTTTTAAACCCTTCAAGTCTCCAACAGGGAAAATACCCCATAAGGAAAGGGAAATAAGGAAACAGATATTATTAGCTACCCTACAATACTAGTTATAAAAGCAAGATGCTTTAAACCCTGTAAAGTCTCCAACAGGGAAAATAGCCCAATAAGGAAAGGGAAATAAGGAAACAGATATTATTAGCTACCCTACAATACTAGTTATAAAAGCAAGATGCTTTAAACCCTGTAAAGTCTCCAACAGGGAAAATACCCCATAAGGAAAGGGAAATAAGGAAACAGATATTATTACCTAACCTACAATACTAGTTATAAAAGCAAGATGCTTTAAACCCTATAAGGTCTCAAACAGGGAAAATACCCCATAAGGAAAGGGAAATAAGGAAACAGATATTATTACCTAACCTACAATACTAGTTATAAAAGCAAGATGCTTTAAACCCTGTAAGGTCTCATTCAAGGAAAATACCCCAATAAGGAAAGGGAAATAAGGAAACAGATATCATTAGCTAACCTACAATACTAGTTATAAAAGCAAGATGCTTTAAACCCTGTAAGGTCTCAAACAGGGAAAATACCCCATAAGGAAAGGGAAATAAGGAAACAGATATCATTAGCTAACCTACAATACTAGTTATAAAAGCAAGATGCTTTAAACCCTGTAAGGTCTCAAACAGGGAAAATAGCCCAATAAGGAAAGGGAAATAAGGAAACAGATATCATTAGCTAAACTAAAATACTAGTTATAAAGGCAAGATGCTTTAAACCCTGTAAGGTCTCATTCAAGGAAAATACCCCAATAAGGAAAGGGAAATAAGGAAACAGATATCATTAGCTAACCTACAATACTAGTTATAAAAGCAAGATGCTTTAAACCCTGTAAGGTCTCAAACAGGGAAAATACCCCAATAAGGAAAGGGAAATAAGGAAACATATTATTAGCTAACCTACAATACTAGTTATAAAAGCAAGATGCTTTAAACCCTGTAAGGTCTCATTCAAGGAAAATACCCCAATAAGGAAAGGGAAATAAGGAAACAGATATCATTAGCTAACCTACAATACTAGTTATAAAAGCAAGATGCTTTAAACCCTGTAAGGTCTCAAACAGGGAAAATACCCCAATAAGGAAAGGGAAATAAGGAAACATATTATTAGCTAACCTACAATACTAGTTATAAAAGCAAGATGCTTTAAACCCTGTAAGGTCTCAAACAGGGAAAATAGCCCAATAAGGAAAGGGAAATAAGGAAACAGATATCATTAGCTAAACTAAAATACTAGTTATAAAAGCAAGATGCTTTAAACCCTTTAAGGTCTCAAACAGGGAAAATAGCCCAATAAGGAAAGGGAAATAAGGAAACAGATATCATTAGCTAAACTACAATACTAGTTATAAAGGCAAGATGCTTTAAACCCTGTAAGGTCTCAAACAGGGAAAATAGCCCAATAAGGAAAGGGAAATAAGGAAACAGATATCATTAGCTAAACTACAATACTAGTTATAAAGGCAAGATGCTTTAAACCCTGTAAGGTCTCAAACAGGGAAAATAGCCCAATAAGGAAAGGGAAATAAGGAAACAGATATCATTAGCTAAACTACAATACTAGTTATAAAGGCAAGATGCTTTAAACCCTGTAAGGTCTCAAACAGGGAAAATAGCCCAATAAGGAAAGGGAAATAAGGAAACAGATATTATTAGCTAACCTACAATACTAGTTATAAAGGCAAGATGCTTTAAACCCTGTAAGGTCTCAAACAGGGAAAATAGCCCAATAAGGAAAGGGAAATAAGGAAACAGATATTATTAGCTAACCTACAATACTAGTTATAAAGGCAAGATGCTTTAAACCCTGTAAGGTCTCAAACAGGGAAAATACCCCATAAGGAAAGGGAAATAAGGAAACAGATATTATTAGCTAACCTACAATACTAGTTATAAAGGCAAGATGCTTTAAACCCTGTAAGGTCTCAAACAGGGAAAATAGCCCAATAAGGAAAGGGAAATAAGGAAACAGATATTATTAGCTAACCTACAATACTAGTTATAAAGGCAAGATGCTTTAAACCCTGTAAGGTCTCAAACAGGGAAAATAGCCCAATAAGGAAAGGGAAATAAGGAAACAGATATCATTAGCTAAACTACAATACTAGTTATAAAGGCAAGATGCTTTAAACCCTGTAAGGTCTCAAACAGGGAAAATAGCCCAATAAGGAAAGGGAAATAAGGAAACAGATATCATTAGCTAACCTACAATACTAGTTATAAAGGCAAGATGCTTTAAACCCTGTAAGGTCTCAAACAGGGAAAATAGCCCAATAAGGAAAGGGAAATAAGGAAACAGATAATAGCTAACCTACAATACTAGTTATAAAGGCAAGATGCTTTAAACCCTGTAAGGTCTCAAACAGGGAAAATAGCCCAATAAAGAAAGGGAAATAGGGAAACAGATATTATTAGCTAACCTACAATACTAGTTATAAAAGCAAGATGCTTTAAACCCTGTAAGGTCTCAAACAGGGAAAATAGCCCAATAAGGAAAGGGAAATAAGGAAACAGATATTATTAGCTAACCCACAATACTAGTTATAAAGGCAAGATGCTTTAAACCCTTTAAGTCTCCAACAGGGAAAATACCCCATAAGGAAAGGGAAATAAGGAAACAGATATTATTAGCTAACCCACAATACTAGTTATAAAGGCAAGATGCTTTAAACCCTGTAAGGTCTCAAACAGGGAAAATAGCCCAATAAGGAAAGGGAAATAAAGAAACAGATATCATTAGCTAACCTACAATACTAGTTATAAAGGCAAGATGCTTTAAACCCTGTAAGGTCTCAAACAGGGAAAATACCCCAATAAGGAAAGGGAAATAAAGAAACAGATATCATTAGCTAACCTACAATACTAGTTATAAAGGCAAGATGCTTTAAACCCTGTAAGGTCTAAAACAGGGAAAATACCCCATAAGGAAAGGGAAATAAGGAAACAGATATTATTAGCTAACCTACAATACTAGTTATAAAGGCAAGATGCTTTAAACCCTTTAAGGTCTCCAACAGGGAAAATAGCCCAATAAGGAAAGGGAAATAAGGAAACAGATATTATTAGCTAACCTACAATACTAGTTATAAAAGCAAGATGTTTTAAACCTTATAAGGTCTCAAACAGGGAAAATACCCCAGTGAGGAAAGGGAAATAAGGAAACAGATATTATTAGCTAACCTACAATACTAGTTATAAAGGCAAGATGCTTTAAACCCTTTAAGGTCTCCAACAGGGAAAATAGCCCAATAAGGAAAGGGAAATAAGGAAACAGATATTATTAGCTAACCTACAATACTAGTTATAAAGGCAAGATGCTTTAAACCCTGCAAGGTCTCAAACAGGGAAAATAGCCCAATAAGGAAAGGGAAATAAGGAAACGGATATTATTAGCTAACCTACAATACTAGTTATAAAGGCAAGATGCTTTAAACCCTTTAAGGTCTCCAACAGGGAAAATAGCCCAATAAGGAAAGGGAAATAAAGAAACAGATATCATTAGCTAACCTACAATACTAGTTATAAAGGCAAGATGCTTTAAACCCTGTAAGGTCTCAAACAGGGAAAATACCCCAATAAGGAAAGGGAAATAAAGAAACAGATATCATTAGCTAACCTACAATACTAGTTATAAAGGCAAGATGCTTTAAACCCTCTAAGGTCTAAAACAGGAAAATACCCCATAAGGAAAGGGAAATAAGGAAACAGATATTATTAGCTAAACTACAATACTAGTTATAAAAGCAAGATGCTTTAAACCCTGTAAGGTCTCAAACAGGGAAAATACCCCATAAGGAAAGGGAAATAAGGAAACATATTAATAGCTTACCTACAATCCTAGTTATAAAAGCAAGATGTTTTAAACCCTGTAAGGTCTCAAACAGGGAAAATACCCCATAAGGAAAGGGAAATAAGGAAACATATTAATAGCTTACCTACAATCCTAGTTATAAAAGCAAGATGCTTTAAACCCTGTAAGGTCTCAAACAGGGAAAATAGCCCAATAAGGAAAGGGAAATAAGGAAACATATTAATAGCTTACCTACAATCCTAGTTATAAAAGCAAGATGTTTTAAACCCTTTAAGTCTCCAACAGGGAAAATAGCCCAATAAGGAAAGGGAAATAAGGAAACATATTAATAGCTTACCTACAATCCTAGTTATAAAAGCAAGATGTTTTAAACCCTGTAAGGTCTCAAACAGGGAAAATAGCCCAATAAGGAAAGGGAAATAAGGAAACATATTAATAGCTTACCTACAATCCTAGTTATAAAAGCAAGATGCTTTAAACCCTGTAAGGTCTCAAACAGGGAAAATAGCCCAATAAGGAAAGGGAAATAAGGAAACATATTAATAGCTTACCTACAATCCTAGTTATAAAAGCAAGATGCTTTAAACCCTGTAAGGTCTCAAACAGGGAAAATAGCCCAATAAGGAAAGGGAAATAAGGAAACATATTAATAGCTTACCTACAATCCTAGTTATAAAAGCAAGATGCTTTAAACCCTGTAAGGTCTCAAACAGGGAAAATAGCCCAATAAGGAAAGAGAAATAAGGAAACAGATATTATTAGCTAACCTACAATACTAGTTATAAAAGCAAGATGCTTTAAACCCTGTAAGGTCTCCAACAGGGAAAATACCTCATAAGGAATGGGAAATAAGAAAACAGATATTACTAGCTAACCTACAATACTAGTTATAAAGGCAAGATGCTTTAAACCCTGTAAGGTCTCAAACAGGGAAAATACCCCATAAGGAAAGGGAAATAAGGAAACATATTAATAGCTTACCTACAATCCTAGTTATAAAAGCAAGATGCTTTAAACCCTGTAAGGTCTCAAACAGGGAAAATAGCCCAATAAGGAAAGGGAAATAAGGAAATAGATATCATTAGCTAAACTACAATACTAGTTATAAAAGCAAGATGCTTTAAACCCTGTAAGGTCTCAAACAGGGAAAATACCCCAATAAGGAAAGGGAAATAAGGAAACAGATATCATTAGCTAACCTACAATACTAGTTATAAAGGCAAGATGCTTTAAACCCTCTAAGGTCTAAAACAGGAAAATACCCCATAAGGAAAGGGAAATAAGGAAACAGATATCATTAGCTAACCTACAATACTAGTTATAAAAGCAAGATGCTTTAAACCCTCTAAGGTCTAAAACAGGAAAATACCCCATAAGGAAAGGGAAATAAGGAAACAGATATCATTAGCTAACCTACAATACTAGTTATAAAAGCAAGATGCTTTAAACCCTCTAAGGTCTAAAACAGGAAAATACCCCATAAGGAAAGGGAAATAAGGAAACAGATATCATTAGCTAACCTACAATACTAGTTATAAAAGCAAGATGCTTTAAACCCTCTAAGGTCTAAAACAGGAAAATACCCCATAAGGAAAGGGAAATAAGGAAACAGATATCATTAGCTAACCTACAATACTATTTATAAAAGCAAGATGCTTTAAACCCTTTAAGGTCTCAAACAGGGAAAATAGCCCAATAAGGAAAGGGAAATAAGGAAACAGATATCATTAGCTAAACTACAATACTAGTTATAAAAGCAAGACGTTTTAAACACTATAAGGTCTCCAACAGGAAAATATCCCTTAAGGAAAAGAAAATAAGGAAACAGATATTATTAGCTAACCTACAATACTAGTTATAAAAGCAAGATGCTTTAAACCCTGTAAGGTCTCAAACAGGGAAAATAGCCCAATAAGGAAAGGGAAATAAGGAAACAGATATCATTAGCTAACCTACAATACTAGTTATAAAACCAATATGTTTTAAACCCTGTAAGGTCTCAAACAGGGAAAATAGCCCAATAAGGAAAGGGAAATAAGGAAACAGATATCATTAGCTAACCTACAATACTAGTTATAAAGGCAAGATGCTTTAAACCCTGTAAGGTCTCAAACAGGGAAAATACCCCATAAGGAAAGGGAAATAAGGAAACATATTAATAGCTTACCTACAATCCTAGTTATAAAAGCAAGATGCTTTAAACCCTGTAAGTCTCAAACAGGGAAAATACCCCTGTGAGGAAAGGAAATAAAGAAATATAAAATAGTGTGCCTGGGTGTACCCTCAAGCAAGAGAAATCTAACCCAAAATAAGGCTCTCAAGACAGTTTATCCTTTCTGGTTCGTCTAATGTATTTTTGAGTCAGTGACCCTGGTAGCTGTAACTCTAGATCCTTTAAATAAATCTATCAATAAAATCCTTTTGTTTTGATGTTACAGACCACTATTCACTCTCCAACCTGATCGCAACCAATGCTAACATTCTAGCAAGTACATAATTCACTGCTTAGGTTGAAAAAGCTACCAAGACTTTTGGTAGATCTTGCAAAAAAGATAAACACGTAATCAGCAAAAACTATAAGAGTGCCAATAATATATTTAAATATATATATATATATATATATATATATATATATATATATATATATATATATATATATATGTATATATATTGATATATATGTATATATATTGATATATATGTATATATATGTATATATATGTGTATACATATATATATATATATATATATATATATGTATATATATATATATATATATATATATATATATATATAATAACAGGTTGATATACCCAAGAGAAGCTAAACAGAACACTAAAAGAAACAGCGATAGACACCATCATGTAAAGTGAAAGCCATTTAGTCTTATTATAAGCCACTGGATAGTTAAGGAGACCTTGCAAATGAGCTTAATTTGCATAAATTATCTGCGTTATACCGTCATTGCTACATGAATCACGTAGTAAGAATGACTGGAAATATTTTCTTCATTGTATAACTAGGTTATAAGCGAAATTATTTATAATGCGCTAGTAAAAGAATTTACAGGCAATATATAGGAATAAATAAAATCTATAATGAGTGTACAGTTGTCCTCATTTATTCCGGTACACTTCACGGGCAGCTAAGATGTCTGAGAGCTATGTATTGTAACAGGTAACGCTGAGTTGAGCAAAAGTGAAACTGTTAGTAACGCTGCCTGTAAAAATAAAGTCGCTAAGCTTGTAAACACTTGATCAAAAGCAATTTCATTAATTTTACCAAGTGCTTTTAAGTAAATAACAATATTTTTCTATACAGCACGTCG
This sequence comes from Palaemon carinicauda, assembly GCF_036898095.1. Classification (NCBI taxonomy): domain Eukaryota; kingdom Metazoa; phylum Arthropoda; class Malacostraca; order Decapoda; family Palaemonidae; genus Palaemon; species Palaemon carinicauda. The sequence goes on along the minus strand of NC_090732.1, from coordinate 170,153,914 downwards.
TAAAATTAATAAATATGCTTTTGATCACGTGTTGATACGTTCAGCAACTTTGTTTTACAGGCAGCGTTGCAAAGTTTCTCTTTTGCTAAACACAACGCTATCTGCTACAATGTAAAGCTATCAGACGTACCCTTAGCTTTCAGTGAAGTGTACCGGAAATAATGAAGCCAACTGTACTAGGTACACTATGAAGTCTGAAAATCTTGTCTTCTCCCAATTCAATATTCTATGTTTTTTTCCAGTTGTGATCATACTCTGGAGTGATCTTTCTGATCAGTAATTGAATCGATGGAGCTTCAGAAGTTTAAACTTTTTGGAAATACTTTTCTGTTGAACAGGTTGACATAAAGGTAAGGATAGAAGGGCCTCTTTAGCTATGGTAAGCAGCTCTTCTAGGAGGGGGACACTCCAAAATCAAACCATTGTTCTCTAGTCTTGAGTAGTGCCATAGCCTCTGTACCATGGTCTTCCACTGTCTTGGGTTAGAGTTCTCTTGCTTGAGGGTACACTCTGGCATACTATTCTATCTAATTTCTCTTCCTCTGGTTTTGTTAAACGTTTTTATAGTTTGTATAGGAAATATTTATTTTAATGTTGTCACTGTTCTTAAAATATCTTATTTTTCCTTGTTTCCTTTTCTCACAGGGCTATTTTCCCTGTTGGGTCCCCTGGGCTTATAGCATCCTGCTTTTCCAACTAAGGTTGTAGCTTAGCAGGTAATAATAATAATAATAATAATAACAATAATAATAATAATAATAATAATAATAATAATAATAATAATATTTACTCAACAATGTTACTGATCATATATTCTATAATTCTTTTTCCATTATTTCACATTCATAAATCAATTCTTATCATTAGAATATCATTTAAAAAGTCGTTGGCGTATTGTATACAAACATACAAAGTCATTTATTCACCAACATGATTATCATAATGATGAATCAAGTTTCTTTATCCATTGTTTTCTCTATTGTATTGCGAGATTTCTTTAGTTCAACTTCATTCATTTCTCCACCATGACCTTTTGTTTTACTAAGTCGTTGGGGTCATGTCAATTTCCCATTCAATATGTCTCAAACTAAAGACCCGCCTTCCTTTCAAAATCGACCCAATATTGGTCTTTTAAATTTTTATTTTCATTATAAATTTCACGTTCATAGTCATAATTTTCATTATTCAAGAGAAAAAAAAAAAAAAAAAAACCTTTGTTGGTAAAGAAAAGGGTATTAGCTCACTACGTGTATACCCGGAGACAAGCCCCAATATTGATCACTTAAATTTCGATCATCACTATAACTTTCATTTTTATCGTCATAATTTTCTTTATTAAAAAATTCCCAACATTCAACTGAAAAGCATCTTGACAAGGAGAGAGTCCTCGAATGTAGAAAAAAATATCTTTGTTGGTCCCCCCATAAAAAAAATTAAAAATAAATTACTTTAGGTTACTGTGTTTATATCTTAAGGCACTATTGCACAAACTAAATTCCCATACAAACTCTGAGAAGCGTAAGACTCTTATGCCAGGCTAACACTTGCACGACTTTTTGCCACGAATTTGTCGTGGCAAGTTGTGACATTTTGTGGCACGAACTGGAAAATCCAAAAAAAAAAAAAAAAAAAAAAAAAAAAATTACCTCAGAATCACAGCTCACCTGTCCACATTGACACGAACTGGCACGACGAGTTTACGACGAGTTCATGCATAGTTTTAGCATAGTTTGCGCACTTCCAGCATCGTCCCGACGAGTTCATGAACAGTTCGCGCATAGTTCACGCCGCGTTCACGAAATTTTGTCGTGATCAAAATTTTGAACATTTCAAAATTCTCGTCACGACATGCCACGATGTCACGACAGGTTCACGACGAGTTCACTCCAGTTCAAGACGAGTTCACGCCAGTTCACGACTTGAGTCATGACAATGTGTGCCACAAATTCGTGGAAGTGTCAGGGTACCTTTAGGAACACCAAACCAGCTATGACTGGCTTCAGTCCAAAATCTTTAAGATACTCCGCCCACAAGCATCGTGATTAGACGCCACTCAAATAGTCTTTGCTCCGACGTGGCTCGCTTCCCTCGTAAATTATCAATATCTTATTCCTCCTCTAATCTGTCAAGCGGTACATGGATGTGCTGCGCACGCCAGGCGTGTGGGTCACTATTAAATGATTATAATTACCTATTATCTAATTTATCATTATTATTGTAAAGTTTATATATGAAGGTGGCGGCCAATCACGATGCTTATGGGCGGAGAATGTTAAAGATTTTGGACTGCACTCGATTGTTTCCCAAAAAACCCAGACGCCAATCAAGTTATTCAATAAAATTATCAAAAATGCCTAAAGATTTCTGGAGCTTTCACATACAAATATATATATATATATATATATATATATATATATATTTATATATATATATATATATATACATTTTATATATATATATATATGTGTGTGTGTGTATATATATTGATATATATGTATCTATCTATGTATATATATAATACACACACACACACACACACATATATATATATATATATATATATATATATATGTGTGTGTGTGTGTGTGTATATGTATATATCTATGTATATATATCTATATATATATATATATATATATATACATATATATATATATATATATATATATATATGTATATTCACATATATAAAGATATAACACGTTTGATTTCATCATCTATATTTCAGGACTAGTAACTGGTAACTATATGTTGAAAAATACACATTACAAAAAATCTATAATTCAATGTATTTTGGACAGACATGACACTGACTTTTCAGAGCTCTATTGCTATTGAACATCGTTATTCAATCGTTATTACAGGTCTTTATCACTATGTTTTTGCTATCAATAAACTTCCCACCATTCGTTTCCTATTGATATTACATATTTATACAGTATATTTTCCTTTAGAGGAAGGGTAAGAAGTCATAAAATGACGCCAGAATCACACCAGTCTGTGGAGCTCCTGAGAGAGAATCTATTACGGCGATCAGCGAGAGGGAGAGAGAATTGAATGTTATTTGAAACGAGAAAAAAGTACGAGTCATTATAAAAATAATTGCTTTGCCGGATTGCTTACTCACCCGGTTACTGTGGGGGTATTATCACTCGTTCCGGACTTACAAGGTTTGTTGCAAGTTCAGAAATTTTGAACTTGGGCCAAATAATCCTGGTTTTCGACGTTATCTGAACTTCGTTTAATCATTTTTGCACTGTTCTATAAACAATTCGAGATTTATTTTAACAACAGCAATTACAATAATTAATTAGGGGAAGTTTGGATTTATCGGTTATCATCCATTTAAATGTAGAGCAAATTTAAAGTTTCAGAATGAACGTGATTCAGTGACGGATGTGTAGCATGCCTCTTATGCCTTGCTCAAACAGAGCGGTTTTTCCCCGCGCTGTTTGATACGCCGAGTGGTTTTTCACCGTGCGGTTTGATACGCTGAGCGGTTTTTCACCGCGAGGTTTGATATGCCGAGTGGTTTTTCACTGGGCGGCTTGATACGCTGAGCGGTTTTTCACTGCGCGGTTTGATACGCTGAGCAGTTTTTCACTGCGCTGTTTGATACGCAGAGCGGTTTTCCACTGCAGGTTTTATATAATGAAATATTTTTCACCCCGCGGTTTGATATGCTGAGCGGTTTTTCACTGCTCAATTTGATACGCTGAGCTGTTTTTTCACTTAGGGGTTTGATACGTTGAGCGGTTTCTCACCACGAGGTTTGATTCGCTGAGCGGCGGTTTTTCACCGCACAATTTGATACGCTGAGCGATTTTTGACCGCTCGGTTTGATACGAGCTGCCGAAAATTCAATTAACGTTTATGGAATCATTCACACATAATGTCAGTCATGAACACAATAAGAGTCGGTTCACACAGGACATTTTTAACCGCGGCGGCCACCGTGTATAAAATCGCGCGGAGAAAACCGCCCTGTAGCCTTATTGGCAGGCATTCATTGGCAGTCACCTAGGCAAGCACTGACCAAAGCTGAGGTTCACATAAGGCGTTTTTAACCGTGGCGGCCACCGCGTATCTAACCGCGCGGTGAAAACCGCCCTGTAGCCTTATTGGCAAGCATTCATTGGCAGCCATCTACCCAAGCACTGATCAAAGCTAAGGTATATATATCAGCGTCGTTGATTAGGAAACCAGACGTGGAGAGGACGTGTTACTGCATCTCATATTCTCTCCAAGACGCTAAATCACGGTTGGTTTCGAAACCGATCGAATTGTGAATATAAAAAATAAGCATTTCTTTTTCTAAGATGAGAAATATTCTATGGAAGTTTTCAAGAGAGAAAGATAGAGAAAAAAAGGAGTTTATCCGACGACTGAAGGGAGAGTCACAGACGTGTGGCCTTGTGCGAATGTGCTCTTCATTTCACGACTGGAGAACAAAGAAAATGCCATGAAAATCTTTGCCATAAATTCCGAACAATACTTTTCCCCTGAAATCAGAACGCAATTTTCAAAAGTACTTATACGCCAGAGCATATTTGGGATTATAAATACTTTATAAGTATTCCAAAAACAATTAAAAGCATTATATAAAGTCAATTATTCTTAGGTAACGCCATTACCAATATCCGGTGCAATTGCTTGAAAATAATGAGTATGTTCATATTGAAATGTATTTCTCTGATAAAATGCTTGTGTACTGAAATAGGCAAAAGGTTGTATAGTGTAAATGGTATGTGTGTGTGTATACAAGTATGTATATATATATATATATATATATATATATACATGTATACATATATATATACATACATATATATATATATATATATATATATATATATATGAATACATATATATATATATACATATATATAAAAGTATATATTTATACATGTATACATATGTAAACATATATATATATATAATATATATATATATGTATGTATGTATACATATATATACATGTATACATATATATATATATATATATATATATATATATATATATATATTTATATATATAATTATATATATAAGTAAATGCAGATATATATATATATATATATATATATATATATATATATATATATATATATATATATATATATTTATATATAATTATATATATAAGTATATGTAGATATATACATATATATACATATATATATATATATATAAGTAGATGTAGATATATATACATATATATATATGTATATTATATATATATATATATATATATATATTTATATATATACAATATATATAATATCACAAGTACTTTGAAATATTAACAACTGATATGAATTATTAACCCTAAATCCCAGTTATTGATGGTACCAAGAATACATACACTGGTGCCTATTCATATTTTTCAAAATCATGCAATATATTCAGACAAATATAACAATGACGAATATTTAAACTTTTCTATCAGAAGATTGTCTTTTCGAAAGAAGCTATTAGCCTATTCTTCTGGTTCCTGGTATTTATGGGATGGGGGCGTTACCCTTACACCTTAATGGATGTTCAAAGGATCTATGTGTCAATGATTATGGAGTTTTCGGCGATATAATATACTATACTTTACTATCATATAATATATAATATACTATATTATAATATAATATAATATATAATGTTATTGGATTTGCAATATCAATACAGAGTATACTGTATATGGCTGTAATCTCTATGCTCACGAAAATGACAAATTCTGAGATAATTTGTATTTTTCCATAACTAATACAAATCCTGTTGTTATTCACGTGGATACCTTCCAGCTTCGCCGAAAGATAATCCACATAAATAACGTGAGGTTTGTTAGTATGGGAACAAACTTGGTTACTTTCACATCGCACAGAGCAGTGAGGACACCATTATTTTCATTTTCCGTCATACCATGGAAAGAGCAATTTCAACTGACCCAAAAAGAGACT
>NC_090732.1:170130463-170137963 GCF_036898095.1 Palaemon carinicauda | reverse complement strand
CCTCAACCAATTAAGTTGGAAGGAGGCTGTTTTGCTACATGTATGTGTTTTTTTTTTTTTTTGTGTGTGTGTTTGCTTGTTTGTGAACAGCTTCCTAACCATAATTTTAATCGTAGAGTAATGGAACTTGCAGGGATTAACTGTTATGTAAAAACTGGAAATGATTAAATTTTAAAAGGTCAAGGTTAAAGGTAAAGGTCACGGTCAAAATAGTTTTCACTTTGGCCATGACCTCTACTACCACTATACTATTAAAGACGCATCACGCAACCGACCCCTTAACTGTGGAAATCCTCCATATAAAAAAAAATTCCCTATAAACAAAATGAACGCCACCAATCCATAATCATCATCATTTCAGCGTCGTTTCCTTTTGTCGTTCGTCAATCAACGACGCCAAAAACAGAAGCCGCTGGCAGCGATGACTTTTGACGGATTGAGTGACACATTCACCGGGTGTTGGAGGCCTCAGCTGCACCTTTTGTTTGGCTAAGCACGGATTAAATACTCTCTTGTAATGACTGCTCCCTTTTATCCAGTTGAAGGAGAGGTTGTTCTTTTCTTTTGTTTTTCAGCTGTCTTGGATGGACCTCCGGCGAAGCCAGCACCCATCAGGAGAGAGAGAGAGAGAGAGAGAGAGAGAGAGAGAGAGAGAGAGAGAGAGGAACTATCACAATGCACATCTCTACATGGCCATAAAGCATGCTGTGACAGCCCTCAGTGAAGGCCTACGGCAAAAAATACAAGGCATGAAGTCGAATATTAAGATGTCTGAGAGAGAGAGAGAGAGAGAGAGAGCGAGAGAGAGAGAGAGAGAGAGAGAGAGAGAGAGAGAGTCAGTAACTACCCCAATGCATATTTATAAATGGCCACAAAGCATGCTGTGACAGCCTTCAGTGAAGGCCTACGGCAAGAAATACAAGGCATGAAGTCGAATATTAAGATGTCTGATAGAGAGAGAGAGAGAGAGAGAGAGAGAGAGAGAGAGAGAGAGAGCAGTGTTCGCTTTGGCATCGACGACTGTTCTTACTTGACTGGCTTGATGTTGAAGCCCAACAGGAGAGAGAGAGAGAGAGAGAGAGAGAGAGAGAGAGAGAGTGTTCGCTTTGGCATCGACGACTGTTCTTTCTTGGCTGGACCTCCGGTGAAGCCAGCACCCATCAGGAGAGAGAGAGAGAGAGAGAGAGAGAGAGAGAGAGAGAGAGATGGCAGTTGAAGAAGTGTTCGCTTTGGCATCCACGATCGTTCATTCTTGGCTGGACCTCCGGTGAGAGAGAGAGAGAGAGAGAGAGAGAGAGGCCTCTGGAGGGCCGACCACTTCGAGGGTTTTTGTGGAATCTGCGGGTCGATGAAGAGCCCAAAAAAGCACAATGCAAACACACTCAAAAAGGCGCCGGTTGCACGTCAAAAGGTTCTGACCCCAAAGAGTCGGTTTTTCAATTTTTTTTTCTTTTTATTGGTGCTATTTTTCATCCTAGCATATGGTTATGAGCTGAACTGAAAGGGCTGAATATGTATAAAAATATATATAAAATTTCACATTTTATTCTGGTGCTATTTTTCATCCTAGTATATGGTTATGAGCTGAACTGAAAGGGCTGAATATGTATAAAAATATATATAAAATTTCACATTTTATTCTGGTGCTATTTTTCATCCTAGTATATGGTTATGAGCTGAACTGAAAGGGCTGAATATGTATAAAGATATATATAAAATTTCAAATTTTTTTCTGGTGCTATTTTTCATCCTAGTATATGGTTATGAGCTGAACTGAAAGGGCTGAATATGTATAAAGATATATATAAAATTTCAAATTTTTTTCTGGTGCATTTTTCATCCTAGTATATGGTTATGAGCTGAACTGAAAGGGCTGAATATGTATAAAAAATATATATAAAATTTCACATTTTATTCTGGTGCTATTTTTCATCCTAGTATATGGTTATGAGCTGAACTGGAAGGGCTGAATATGTATAAAAATATAAAATTTCAAATTTTTTTCTGGTGCATTTTTCATCCTAGCATATGGTTATGAGCTGAACTGAAAGGGCTGAATATGTATAAAAATATATATAAAATTTCAAATTTTATTCTGGTGCTATTTTTCATCCTAGTATATGGTTATGAGCTGAACTGGAAGGGCTGAATATGTATAAAAATATAAAATTTCAATTTTTTCTGATGCTATTTTTCATCCTAGTATATGGTTATGAGCTGCACTGAAAGGGCTGAATATGTATAAAAATATATATAAAATTTCAAATCTTATTTTGGTGCTATTTTTCATCCTAGTATATGGTTATGAGCTGAACTGAAAGGGCTGAATATGTATAAAAATATATATAAAATTTCAAATTTTATTCTGGTGCTATTTTTCATCCTAGTATATGGTTATGAGCTGAACTGAAAGGGCTGAATATGTATAAAAATATATATAAAATTTCAAATTTTATTCTGGTGCTATTTTTCATCCTAGTATATGGTTATGAGCTGAACTGGAAGGGCTGAATATGTATAAAAATATATATAAAATTTCAATTTTTTTCTGATGCTATTTTTCATCCTAGTATATGGTTATGAGCTGAACTGAAAGGGCTGAATATGTATAAAGATATATATAAAATTTCAAATTTTTTTCTGGTGCATTTTTCATCCTAGCATATGGTTATGAGCTGAACTGAAAGGGCTGAATATGTATAAAAATATATATAAAAATTTCACATTTTATTCTGGTGCTATTTTTCATCCTAGTATATGGTTATGAGCTGAACTGGAAGGGCTGAATATGTATAAAAATATAAAATTTCAATTTTTTTCTGATGCTATTTTTCATCCTAGTATATGGTTATGAGCTGCACTGAAAGGGCTGAATATGTATAAAAATATATATAAAATTTCAAATCTTATTTTGGTGCTATTTTTCATCCTAGGATATGGTTATGAGCTGAACTGAAAGGGCTGAATATGTATAAAAATATATATAAAATTTCAAATTTTATTCTGGTGCTATTTTTCATCCTAGTATATGGTTATGAGCTGAACTGAAAGGGCTGAATATGTATAAAAATATATATAAAATTTCAAATTTTATTCTGGTGCTATTTTTCATCCTAGTATATGGTTATGAGCTGAACTGAAAGGGCTGAATATTGTATAAAGATATATATAAAATTTCAAATTTTTTTCTGGTGCATTTTTCATCCTAGCATATGGTTATGAGCTGAACTGAAAGGGCTGAATATGTATAAAGATATATATAAAATTTCAAATTTTTTTCTGGTGCATTTTTCATCCTAGCATATGGTTATGAGCTGAACTGAAAGGGCTGAATATGTATAAAGATATATATAAAATTTCAAATTTTTTTTCTGGTGCATTTTTCATCCTAGCATATGGTTATGAGCTGAACTGAAAGGGCTGAATATGTATAAAATTATATATAAAATTTCAATTTTTTTCTGATGCTATTTTTCATCCTAGTATATGGTTATGAGCACAACTGAAAGGGCTGAATAGTTATAAAAATATAAAAATGGCTATAAAAAGGGCTAAAAGGGGTATAAATATATATAAAATTATGAACTGAAAGGGCTGAATATGTACAAAAATATATATAAAATTTCACATTTTATTCTCGTGCTATTTTTCATCCTAGTATATGGTTATGAGCTGAACTGAAAGGGCTGAATATGTATAAAAATATATATAAAATTTAAATTTTTTTCTGATGCTATTTTCCATCCTAGTATATGGTTATGAGCTGAACTGGAAGGGCTGAATATGTATAAAAATATATATAAAATTTCAATTTTTTTCTGATGCTATTTTTCATCCTAGTATATGGTTATGAGCTGAACTGAAAGGGCTGAATATGTATAAAAATATATATAAAATTTCAATTTTTTTTCTGATGCTATTTTTCATCCTAGTATATGGTTATGAGCTGAACTGAAAGGGCTGAATATGTATAAAGATATATATAAAATTTCAAATTTTTTTCTGGTGCATTTTTCATCCTAGCATATGGTTATGAGCTGAACTGAAAGGGCTGAATATGTATAAAAATATATATAAAATTTCACATTTTATTCTGGTGCTATTTTTCATCCTAGTATATGGTTATGAGCTGAACTGGAAGGGCTGAATATGTATAAAAATATAAAATTTCAATTTTTTTCTGATGCTATTTTTCATCCTAGTATATGGTTATGAGCTGCACTGAAAGAGCTGAATATGTATAAAATTATATATAAAATTTCAATTTTTTTCTGATGCTATTTTTCATCCTAGTATATGGTTATGAGCTGAACTGGAAGGGCTGAATATGTATAAAAATATATATAAAATTTCAATTTTTTTCTGATGCTATTTTTCATCCTAGTATATGGTTATGAGCTGAACTGAAAGGGCTGAATATGTATAGAGATATATATAAAATTTCAAATTTTTTTCTGGTGCTATTTTTCATCCTAGCATATGGTTATGAGCTGAACTGAAAGGGCTGAATATGTATAAAGATATATATAAAATTTCAAATTTTTTTCTGGTGCATTTTTCATCCTAGCATATGGTTATGAGCTGAACTGAAAGGGCTGAATATGTATAAAGATATATATAAAATTTCAAATTTTTTTCTGGTGCATTTTTCATCCTAGCATATGGTTATGAGCTGAACTGAAAGGGCTGAATATGTATAAAATTATATATAAAATTTCAATTTTTTTCTGATGCTATTTTTCATCCTAGTATATGGTTATGAGCACAACTGAAAGGGCTTGAATAGTTATAAAAATATAAAAATGGCTATAAAAAGGGCTAAAAGGGGTATAAATATATATAAAATTATGGTTATGAGCAGAACTGAAAGGGCTGAATAGTTATAAAAATATAAAAATGGCTATAAAAAGGGCTGTAAGGGGTATAAAAATACATAAAAATAGATAAGTCTGCATTTGCAGAGGAGCATGGTTTCTTTGGCTCAAAACCTCCTGAATGAAAATTATTCTATTTGTTTTTTTCAACAGGTGCTATTTAGGTAGGTTTGATTAGATAAGATTTTTTTTGGGGCTCCTTGGGTTCTTAATAGTCATTGAAATTATCAATATCAAAATGTTCATCTTTCAATAGTAAAATCGACTTCGAGCTTATTCACTGATCGAAAAAAGTTGGTTTTTCAATTCCATTTTTCTTACTGGTGCTATTTTTCCTCCTATATATGGTTATAAGCTGAACTGAAAGGGCTGAATAAGCAATAAAATATAAAAATGGCTATAAAAAGGGCTATAAGGGGTATAAAAATATATAGAAAAAAATATTGCAACCAAGTGAAAAAAAAATGTATCCAGATGATTTTTAACTGAAATGGCTGAATAGGTATAAAAATATAAAAATGGATATAAAAAGGGCTATAAAGGGTATAGAATATATATATATATATATATATATATAACCTTGCAACCAGCAAGTGAAAGAAATGTATCCAGATAACTTTTTTCCTTGGATGCTCCATCTCTCCATTTTTAAATGTTTCCTTGTATATCTGATTCTGAATCAAATATGAATAATAATAATTAATTTATGTTAGTGTCTAACTTAGTTAACATTATTAAAGTATATACATCTCATTAATCATTCTGGATTTTTCATAGTTATTCGTTAAAAAAAAAAAAAAAACTTCAATATGCTGACTCCCAAGACGTGAAAATCGTCAACTATATCTCTCCAATATTTTCTCTACTCAATTACATTACCTAAGTCAATCCATCTATTTCTCCCTTTGCCCCCTTTTTTCCATTATTCGCTCATTTTATTCTGTTTTTCGTTAATCATTCTGGCTTTTTCATTGTCATTCGTTTAAAAAAAAATCTTCATTGTGCTACGACTTCAAAGACGTAAAAATCATCAACTTTATCGATCCAATATTTTCTCTCCTCAATTACACTATCTAATTCAATCCATCTATTTCTTCCTTTGCCTCTTTTTTCCCATTATTCCCTCATTTTACTCTGTCCTACATAATCTCTCAGACCCTCTTGCGCACATGTCACAAAAACTGAAGTAGGCTTTCGTTAATTGTTTTCAACATTCCCTCTTTTTTTCATTCCTATAAACATTCTCGTAGAAATCAACCCCAAAGATGAAATCACACGAATTCACTGATACACAGAATATAATAATTCAAAGTAAATGTATAATCATTAGCCCTAAAACCATTATAAAAATGTTTGCATCATATTTTTGTATCAAACCTAAAACGTTTTTTTAGGAAGACTATTATAAAGTTGTTGTTATTATTATTATTATTATTATTATTATTATTATTATTATTATTATTATTATTATCATTAGCTAAGCTACAACCCAAGTTGGAGAAGCCGAATGCTATAAGCCCAAGGGCTCCAACAGGGAAAATAGCCCAGTGAGGAAAGGAAACAAGGACAAACAAAATATTTCAAAAACACTAACATTAAATAATGCTACTGTTGCTGTTGTCGAATAAATAGTATCAGAAATTATTCACAAAAAAAAAGAAAAAAAAAGAAAAAAAAAAACTCGTATATAGTAATGACGTCCAAACGAGTTGTAAACTAAACGCCATGAATGGTTCCAGGAAAAACTCTCCGTAAGTGTCCAGCGATGCGTTCAATTTCCAAGTATTCAAGAGGCAATTAATTCTCATTTACATAAAACGCTATTATTGACAGACAATATTCTAATTTTTATTCTAATGAATATCGTATCATTAGAAGCACTGGGCCATTTTGCGAATACCCTCATTAACTCATCTAAATATTACCTCATTTGAATATTTGCAACGTCTAATTGATGTTCATTACCAGAATAATTGACCAAGATACGCATGCGTATTAGTTTATTTATTTCCCTATTTCCTTTCCTCAATGGGCTATTTTTTCATGCTGGAGTATTTGGGCTTATAGCATACTGTTTTTCCAACTAGGTAGGGTAGTAGCTTGGCTAATAATATTATTATAACAATAATAATAATAATAATAATAATAATAATAATAATAATAATAGACAAAGTTAAGCATGCGTATTAGTTTATTTATTTCCCTATTTCTTTTCCTCAATGGGCTATTTTTCCCTGTTGGAGCACTTGGGGTTATAGCATACTGCTTTCACAACTAGGGTATTAGCTTGGCTAATAATAATAATAATAATAATAATAATAATAATAATAATAATAATAATAATAATAATAATAATTGACAAAGTACGCATGCGTATAGTTTATTTACTTCCCTATTTCCTTTCCTCAATGGGCTATTTTTCCCCCTGTTGGAGCACTTGGGGTTATAGCAATACTGCTTTTCCAACTAGGGTAATAGCTTGGCTGATAATAATAATAATAATAATAATAATAATAATAATAATAATAATAATAATAATAATAATGAGGATGATAATTATGACTGACCAAGATACGCATGCGTTTATTTATTTCCCTATTTCCTTTCCTCAATGGGCTATTTTTCC
>NC_090732.1:170092963-170125463 GCF_036898095.1 Palaemon carinicauda | reverse complement strand
ACGGACGTAGAAGAGATAGATAAATTAAAAAGAATACCTTTTCATTCAAGTATTCGAAGTGCCTTCCCACAAAGCCTTTGTAGTGGTCTGGTCAGCGGAAATGCCAAGGATATCAGAGTCACAACCGGGCATGGTCACCGCGCCTCGCCCCAGCTTCCAGGACCCTGGGACGCCATGGCTTCCAGGACCCAGGGGTGGCCCGGCATCCAGGACCCAAGAATCCCCAGCATCCAGGACCTAAGGACGCCCCAGTTACAGGACCCTAAAACGCCCTACTATCCAGGTCCCAGGAACGTCCCAGCATCCAGGACCCTGGGATGCCCCGTCTTCCAGGACCTAAGGACTCCCCAGCATCCAGGACCCAGGGGCGCCCTGTCATCCAGGACCCTGGAACGCCCAGTCATACAGGACCCTGGAACGCCCCAGCATCCAGGTCCCAGGAATGCCCCAGCATCCAGGACCCAGGGGTGTCCTAGCATCCAGGACCCTGGCCGAGTGGCGCCCCGCCGATCCCAGGACCCAGGTGAACATGGGGGCCAATGGAACAGTAGCAGCGCGTTAAACCACGACCGAATGGTTAGTGCTGGAGACCCTGCTGTTACTATTGCCTACACCTGCTGATTCTGTTGCTGGCGATGAAGGAGATAAGGAGTGATGTGGTTGTTGAGGATATTTCTCTTTTCCGCTGATGTTACAGACTACCTTTTGAAGTGGTTGTCATGTTTCAGTTGTTGCTCCCAGAAGAGGCTGTCATCTGTTGTTGCTCCTAGAAGAGGCTGTCATGTTGCAGTTGTTGCTCCCAGAAGAGGCTGTCATCTGTTGTTGCTCCTAGAAGAGGCTGCCTTCTTTTAGTTGTTGCTCCTATAAGAGGCTGTCATGTTTCAGTTGTTGCTCCTAGAAGAACCTGCCTTCTTTTAGTTGTTGCTCCTAGAAGAGGATGTCACATTTTTCTTGTTGCTCCTAGAAGAGGCTGCTTTGTTTCAGGCCGGCGCCCCTAGAAGAGGCTGTCAAGCTTCAGTTGTTCCTCCTAGAAGAGGCTGTCATGCTTCAGTTGTTCCCTCCTAGAAGAGGCTGTCAAGCTTCAGTTGTTCCTCATAGAAGAGGCTGCCTTCTTTTAGTTGCTTCTCCTAGAAGAGGCTGTCATGTTTCAGTTGTTGCTCCCAGAAGAGGCTATCATGCTTCAGTTGTTCCTCCCAGAAGAGGCTGCCATGCTTCTGTTGTTGCTCTTAGAAGAGGCTGCCATGCTTCTGTTGTTGCTCTTAGAAGAGGCTGTCTAATTTCAGTTGTTGCTCCTACAAGAGGCTGTCATGTTTCAGTTATTGCCCCTTGCAGTTGTTGCTCCTAGAGGACTCTGTGATAATAATACAAGGTTAATAGGATTTTGATTTGCCTCCTCTTTCAGTGGTGTGTGAGAAGGACTTGATTAAACCCTATCCTGCATGGAATCCTCATAGATGAAGCTGAGATTCCTTTTTATAAAGATCAAGAGTTTCAGACACGACAACTTGGATCAATATGGGTAACATTACACCGAAGATGAATTAAATAAAGTAAAATGAACTTTATTATCATTATCATTATTATTATCATTATAAATTATTATTATTATTATTACTATTATTAGGAATGCAATAATAACAGGGGTCACAATAGTGGTAGCAGCCAGGGCAGAAAAGAAAACTGAGAGAATAAAAAAAAAAAAAAATAAGGAATAAGAAATAAAACTACAACTATAATCTAAAAAATTAAGAAGGTATGAAATGTTGACAAACGCTATTTCATATAAATAAAAAATATTCAATGCCAGAAATAAATAACCATGGATGAAAAAAAAAATAAAAAAAATATGGTCGAAAAAGTAAAGTACGTGACCGACAATTCTTTTTAATCGAGATTAAAATATACAGTAAAATTATATAAGAAAGACAGATCGTATGTTCCAGTCATGTTCAATAATCCCTTATGTAACTCATTACCTATTCCGACCAAAGTCTAGACAAAAGAAACGTGACAAAGACAGAGAGGACTTTGATGACAGATGAGGTCAGATCGAGTCTCTCTCTCTCTCTCTCTCTCTCTCTCTCTCTCAAAAAAAAAAATCAAAACTTCAATGCCAATTAAAGGTCTCTCTCTCTCTCTCTCTCTCTCTCTCTCTCTCTCTCTCAAAAAAAAAAGAAAAAAAGAAAAAAAAAGAAAAAATCAAAACTTCAATGCCAATTAAAGGTTTAAAGGCAGCTCATGAATGGCAGAGGCAAGGGACAGTGACAATGTAAAAAAAAAAACAAAGGAAAAAAAAAAAACCGGCCGAAACTCAAAGCTAATGAGACAGATGAAAGCTACAATTGAAGGCAAGGTACAGTGACAATGTCCTAGACACTGACCATATATATATTATATATATATTATGATCAGCACCCAACCCCCTCTCTACACCAGGGAGAGCCAGGCAATGGCTGCTAACTCAGTAGGCAGACCTCTAGGCTCCCCTAAACCCACCTAGCTCATCAGGAAAGTGAGATTGCAAAGACTCGAAACCCCAGTCCGGCAGATCGACAGGCTGGGACGTTACCAATAGGCTACCCACATTGAGTTTCAACGAGGTCCGAAGGCTAATGGAGTTATGGAATTACGAGTAATATGTTTTCACATACGAGTAAATATGAATTTCCATAAATACATATATATGTATATATGTATGTATGTATATATGTATGTATGTATGTATATATACACACAGACACAATCACACACATATATTTATATATATACATATATGTACACATAAATATGTATATATACATATATATATGTATCTCTCTCTCTCTCTCTCTCTCTCTCTCTCTCTCTCTTATATATATATATATATATATATATACATATATATATATACATATGTTTGTTTTTGTATTTATACATATATAAATATATTTATATGTATATGTATTTATATATGCACATATAAAATATATATACACATTTTATACAAACACACACACATATATATACATATCTATATCTATATCTATCTATCTATCTATACACACACACATATGATATATATATATATATATGTGTGTGTGTGTGTATTTATATACATACATACATATAAAACCAGGGAACGTTCAATAACATACATACGATATATACTACTCCATACCAGGGGAAATAACAGCTGGAAACCTCATTACTCATCAACAGGTCTCGCCTCAATTAACAACCTTATAGAATCTCTCTAAGTAAGAACATTTCATAGTGAACAAAAACACCATTACGACATTACTATATAACCTAGCAATAAGATTTCGTTTAAACCTATTAAAATCAATAATGGTTTTATATGAGTTAATATGTTTAACTAAAATCACATTGCCAATTTTGATATTGTTCACAGAGCCATCTAGTGATTGAAAATGTTAGTTTTTTTTTTAATGTACTGAACTATGAAACTATATACCTATATGTTTGTAAAAGCCTCATTAGGAAAGTCCCAATAATTAATAGGAAATAATTAGACAAATTACATATTCATGTAATTAGTACTATACTGGACACTCAGGGACACCACTTTAAGTGTAAAAAAAAAAAAAAAAAAAAAAAACTATTAAATTGTCAATGGAATCATTTCAGTTGAAAATTCTTTGTTCCTAATAGTAATGGAAAGGGTTTTACCCACTATCAATTAAATGCATGAGCGTACGCACGTTTAAAAGGTTTAAATGTATCTCATGAATGGTAGAGGCAAGGGACAGTGACATTGCCCAAGTAATCAGGACAATGCCCTAGAGACTGACCATATATTATATGATCAGCGCCCAAGCCTCCTCTCCACCCAAGCTAGGACCAGGGAGGGCCAGGCAGTGGCTGCTGATGATTCATCAGATAGACCTGGAGGCTCCCCCAAACCCCCCACCCTTAGCTCACAAGAATGGTAAGGTTGCAGACATTAAAGGAACTAACGAGTCTGAGCGGGACTCGAACCCCCGGCTGGCAAACACCAGGCAGAGACGTTACCAATCAAGCACGTGTTTGTTATCACTCCCCTCTTCCCTTAAATTATTTTATTTACCTTTCTTTCCTTTCCTCACTGGGGCTATTTTCCCTGTTGGAGTCCCTGAGCTTATAGCATCCTGCTTTTCCAACTAGGGTTGTAGCTTAGCAAGTTATTTTATTTTCCTTTCTTTCCTTTCCTCACTGGGCTATTTCCCTGTTGGAGTCAATGGGGCTTATAGCATCCTGTTTTTCCAACAAGGGTTGTAGCTTAGCATATTTTATTTTCCTTTCTTTCCTTTCCTCACTTGGGCTATTTTCCCTGTTAGAGTCCCTGGGCTTATAGCATCCTGCTTTTCCAACTAGGGTTGTAGCTTAGCAAGTTATTTTATTTTCCTTTCCTCACTGGGCTATTTTCCCTGTTGGAGTCCCTGGCCTTATAGCATCCTGCTTTTTCGACTAGGGTTAAAGCTTAGCAATTTATTTCATTTTCCTTTCTTTCCTTTCCTCACTGGGCTATTTTCCCTGTTGGAGTCCCTGGGCTTATAGCATCCTGCTTTTCTAACAAAGGTTGTAGCTTAGCAAGTTATTTAATTTTCCTTTCTTTCCTTTCCTCCCTGGGCTATTTTCCCTGTTGGAGTCCCTGGGCTTATAGCATCCTGCTTTTCCAACTAGGGTGTAGCTTAGCAAGTTATTTTATTTTCCTTTCTTTCCCTTTCCTCACTGGGCTATTTTCCCTGTTGGAGTCCCTGGCCTTATAGCATCCTGTTTTTCCAACTACGGTTGTAGCTTAGCAAGTTATTTTATTTACCTTTCTTTCCTTTCCTCACTGGGCTATTTTCCCAGTTGAAGTCCCTGGGCTTATAGCATCCTGCTTTTCCAACTAGGGTTGTAGCTTAGCTAGTTATTTTATTTTCCTTTCTTTCCTTTCCTCACTGGGCTATTTTCCCTGTTGGAGTCCCTGGGCTTATAGCATCCTGCTTTTCCAACTAGGGTTGTAGCTTAGCAAGTAATAATAATAATAACTGTTAATAAACCAACTTGTATAAACCTGATAATTCATGAGTAATTTTGTTTGAATTTTTTGTGACGTTCTTGCTCTCAAGTTCTAGTATATAAGTTCGATGTCAGTTTAATAAAGTTTAGCTAGAACCTAGATTCATGTCTACTTTAGGCTCCAGAGCCTTTAAATATGCGGCCCCGAGACTATATAATAAGCTCCCACGAAACATTCGAATGATTGAAGACATTAAGGCTTTCAAGAAGAAACTGAGGACTTTCTTATTTCATGAGTTTTTTGACAGTGACGATTTAACAGTAAATGAACAATACGCGATATGAAACGTTAAATCCTCTGAACGAAGAAGGTAAAACGACAGTGGAGGTCCTGTAGGGAGTGGGGTTCCCCTGCTGTATGGGACCGGAAAAGCAGCCATCAAAGTAAGTAAAGTAAGTATTATTATTATCATTAATAGCCAAGCTACAACCCTAGTTGGAAAAGCAAGATGCTATAAGCCCAAGGGCTCCAATAGGGAAAAATAGCCCAGTGAGGAAAGGAAATAAGGAAATAAATAAATGATGAGAACAAATTAACAATAAATCATTCTAAAAACAGCAACAACGTCAAAACAGATATGTCCTATATACAGTAAACTAATAACAACGTCAAAAACAGATATGTCATATATAAACTATATGAGATTCAGGTCAGCCTGGTCAACATAAAAACATTTGCTCCAACTTTGAACTTTTGAAGTTCTAATGATTCAACTACCCGATTAGGAAGATCATTCCACAACTTGGTAACAGCTGGAATAAAACTTCTAGAATACTGTGTAGTATTGAGCCTCATGATGGGGAAGGCCTGGCTATTAGAATTAACTGCCTGCCTAGTATTACGAACAAGTTGCCTCGCAATTATCACCTAACTGGCACCTTGCACGCAGGACAATGTCCTAGAGAATGATCATATACACATATGATCAGGGCCCAAGACTCTTCTCCATCAAGCTAGGACCATGGAGGGCCAGGCAACGGTTACTGATGATCTGTAGGCTGCCCCAAAACCCACATCTCTTGCTCACAAGGATGGTGAGGTTGCAGACTAGAAACTATCAAGCTTGAGCGGGTCTCGAACCCCCGTCGAGCAGATTGGCAGGCAGGGACGTTTCCAATAGGCTACCAGAAACTATTCCTAAATCTTAGTATGAAATAGTCGAACAATTTCAAGAAAAAAACGTTGAATAGTATATTTCTAATTTTTACATTCACCTGTGTTGAGAAACGTAATTTGGAGCGGGGAGATTAAAAGAGAAACCATATCCCAGGTGTGTGTGTGTGTGTGTGTGTGTGTGTGTACACTACTAAAACCTTAAACCTTTCTCGAGTACTATTAATAATGAACCAGGAAACTCGATGCTCTTATCTACCCTGGGTCAAAATTGAAAACAAGTTTCATGACTCTACGATTAAAATTGTGGCCAGGAAGCTGTTCAAAAACAAACAAACACACACACACACACACAGGGAGTAAAACATATCCTCCTTCAAACTTCGTTGACGGAAGTAACAAGGTAACAAGGAGTGTGTGAGGAACATGCAAAAGAAACTATATATTTAACCCTGGAAAGAAGGGTCGTTGAGATAGACAGGGAATATAGAGGCAGAAGGGAAGTTCCGAAGCTTAAAAGATAAACAAAATAGAAACAGTTGTATATATTATTTAATGGAAAATAAAATTGAATTCTCAACGCAGTATTTTAATTTGTAGTGTGATCAGTGGTATGAGAGATGTGATGGAAGTAATTAATATTAGATATAACCAAAATATTTATTAGAAAATTTAAAAAATAGCTAGATGACATATTACTGATAACAAGAGGATTATAAAAATTTATGCTTAATTATCTGTGATAACGAGAGAGAGAGAGAGAGAGAGAGAGAGAGAGAGAGAGAGAGAGAGGGGGAGTCTTAAATGTAAACAAAGAGACAAATAGAAGTTAAGTAATACAATCAACCAAATGAATGCATACATAATTAAAACAGGATGAAATATACGCCAAAAACTGTAAATAATGGTATAATCTACAAAAATTAAAAACTTAAATCTTTATATATATATATATATATATATATGTATATATATATATATATATATGCATATATATATGTATATAGATGCATGTAAATATAAATTTATATATATGTGTATATATATATAGATAGATATATATATGTATATATATATATATATATATAGATAGATATATATATGTATACAGTATATATATATATATATATATATGTAAACATACATACATACAGCATATAAATATAAATATATATATATATATATATATATATGTATTTATATATATATACATATATATATATATATATATATAGCCTACAAAAGAGCATGAAAAATCGTAATTCCCTTTCATAACATAAAAACTGGAAAAATAAAAATCCGTTTTATAACGAATGGCTTAAGAAGAAAATTGATTAAGATCCAGCCTCTTCATGATGACTCACATAAACAACCAACAAATACCACGGAAATGACGATGCCCTGAGAGAGAGAGAGAGAGAGAGAGAGAGATTACGGAATATCATCAACGTAAAAGAAACAGTGAGGTGGTTTCTATAACTTTCATTTGCATTCATATATAATGCCCTCTAAATGCATGATCATAGATGATATCTATCTATCTATCTATCTATCTATATATATATATATATATATATATATACAGTATATATATATATAATATATATATATATATATATATATATTTAAATAAGTATATATATATATATATATATATACTTATTTATATATATACATACATATATGTATATATATATATATATATATATATATAAATTTAGTCGAGTGTAACACAGACTTCAATGTAAAGGAATGACAAAGAAGAAAAATCACAGCAAATAGAAATAAAAATAAAACTAAATTAATTAATACAGAAACATAATTACATATAAAAAAAGTTAACAAGGGTGAACTCCTTATGTTTTTCTTAATTAACTTAATTTAGCCACTTTGGAAATATTTTACTTTCACTTTGTATTTATAAATTTTTAATAAATTCTCAATTGAATTTAGAATAACTTAGCAAATCATATTTTGTAACCTTTATAAAATTAATATCAATTCTAAATTGAAGTTATATTAATTTATGCAAAATTAAACAATTTTGTATCATAAGCAAATTAAAATCATACTTATTTCTACAAAATTGAACAAATTTGTATCATTACTAAATTAAAGTTATACTAATTTTTAGAAACCATCACTTATAAACTTAAATTCGCAAAAAAAAATCCTTTGTGAATTAATAAAAAAATGCTTAGTAATTTATCGATTGAATTTAAAATAACTTAATCAAAATATCTATTGTAACCTTTAGAAATTCATTATCAATTAATAGATTTAAATTCGCAAAAAAAAAAAAAAAAAAAAAAATACTTTGTGACTAAGTACCACGTACGGTTTTAATATTTCCTAAAAATCCAGTTGATTAATTAAGCAGAAAATAATCAAATACTGGTGAATATGAAATCCAGATTATTCCAGATTCCAGAATCAATAGCTCCATTTGGATTACGATAAATCATGAGACTCAAGAAGCAATAATATAAGTGTAACACTGAGAAATCAATTTACTACTCCCAGGCCCACCCAAAAAGAAAAAAAAAAAAGTTTCAATTGATTACGTGAAGTACATTTCATATATAATTACGTTCATATGAAATAATAGACGGATTTATGTTTATATGTTTAGAGTGACAGAACATGTAATAATAATAATAATAATAATAATAATAATAATAATAATAATACGACGAAGACGACGAAGACGACGACGACTACTACTACTACTACTACTACTATTACTACTACTACTACTACTACTACTAATAATAATAATAATAATAAAATAATAATAATAATAATAATAATAACAGAAATTATAATAATAATAATAATAATAACAGAAATTATAATAATAATAATAATAATAACAATAATAATAATAATAATAATAATAATAATAATAATAATAATAATAATATAAGGTTATATGTTAAATACATATTTCGTAATATTAACCATCAGAACAATTCTTTATTTCTTCTCTATAATGAAAACAAATTACAGAGAACGAACAAAAAAAAAATAGAAAAAAAAATACTTTCCAGGTAGTAAAAACAGGTAACCGCGAATCTGTTGTCATGATTGATGATGAGAGAGGGGGGTTTGGGGGGTTGGGGGGATCCTCTCGTCGTTGGAGAGAAGGTAGGTGGGGGAAGTACGGGTGGGGGGGGGGGTGTTGGTCTCATTATAACCCTGTAAACAGTAGTCAACAAAGGCGCTCAAGACGGTAGCAGAGGAACTGTCAGGCGTGTCATCATGAACAATAGGTACCATGAACAGGCATCTGAGATCGACGCCTCCGCCATACCATACGTGACTTGCCTCGCTTCCTTCTGTGATAGCAAAGACACAACACTTTCAGCGAGGAGGATCTGATCCTGGTACTCCAAACACAAACCTTCTGCAAGGAGTTCCTCATAAGGTTTTGAAAGTTGGATCGTCTTCCTTCAATAATAACGCCATCTTCAGCGAGGACAAACCTTCCACGAGGTGTTCCTCATAATGATTTGAAAGACTGAGTATCTTGCTTCAAGGACGAATCCACCTTCAGCGAGGAGGACCTGATCCTGGTACTCCAAACATAAACCTTCAACGAGGTGTTCCTCATAATGTTTAGAAAGACGGATCGTCTTCCTTCAATAATGAGGCCATCTTCAGCTAGAGCCTCATAATGATTTGAAAGACGGATCATCTTGCTTCATGCATGATTCCATCTTCACCGAGGAGGATCGTAACCTGGTACTTCAAATACGAACCTCCTACAAGGTGTTCCTCATAATGTTTTGAAAGGCGGATTGTCTTGCTTCGAGGACGACTCCATTTTCAGCGAGGAGGACCTGGTCCTGGTACTCCAAACACAAACCTTCAACGAGGTGTTCCTCATAATGTTTTGAAAGGCAGAGTGTCTTGCTTTGAGGACGACTCCATCTTCATCGAGGAAAACCTCACTATGGTGCTCCAAACACAAACTTTCTGCAAGGAGTTCCTCATAATGATTTGAAAGACGGATCGTCTTGCTTCCATAGCGACGTCATTTTCAAGCGAGGACAAACCTTCCACGAGGTGTTCCTCATAATGATTTGAAAGGCGGATTGTCTTACTACAAGGACGAATCCACCTTCTAAAAGAAGGTCCTCACCCTGGTGCTCCAAACACAAACCTTCTACGAAGTGTTCCTCATGATTTGAAAGACGGATCATACTGCTTCTTGTATGACTCCATCTTCACCGAGGAGGATCTCAACCTGGTACTCCAAACACAAACCTTCAACGAGGTGTTCCTAATAATGATTTGAAAGACGGATTGTCTTGCTTTCAGGACAATTCCACCTTCAGCGAAGAGGACCTCAATCTGATTCTCCTAACACAATAGGGTCTACGAGGTGCTCCTCATAATGATTTGAATGACGGATCATCTTGCTTCATACATGATTCCATCTTCAGCGAGGAGGATCTCAACCTGGTACTCCAAACAAAACCTCCTACGATGTGTTCCTTATAATGATTTGAAAGACGGACTATTTTCTTTCAAGGATGACTCGAACTTTAGCGAGAAGGACCTCATCCTGGTACTCCAAACCTAAACCTTCTACATGGAATTCCTCATAATGTTTTGAAAGTTGGATCGTCTTGGTTCAAAAACGACGCCATCTTCAGCGAGGAGGACCTCACCCTTGTGCTCCAAAGATAAACCTTCTGCAAGGTGTTCCTCATGATTTGAAAGACGGATTGTCTTGCTTCAAGGATGACTCCAATTATAGCAAGGAGGACCTCACCCTGGACCTCCAAACCCAATCCTTCTACTAGCAGTTCCTCAAAATGATTTGAAAGACGGATTGTCTTGCTTCAAGGATGACTCCATCTTCAGCAAGAAAGACGTCACGCTAGTGCCCCAAGCCCAAATCTTCTGTGAGGTGTTCCTTATAATGTTTTGAAAGAATTATCGTCTTGTTTCAAGAACGACTCCACCTGCAGCGAGGAAGACCTCACCCAGGTGCTCCAAAAACAAACCTTCCACGAGGTGTTCCACATAATGACTTGATAGACGGATTATCTTGCTTCAAGAACGATTCGTGGAGCCATCCATCTTTACTTTGACAAAATAATAGTAATGACACATATGGGTTACCGTTTTCGGATAATAATCAGCGAGGAAATTGCGACCATAGCTTTACAATAATAGTGAAGTGCTTTATCTACGAAAACAATAATAAAAGGAATGATACCTAAATAAAGGATATGATATGGTACGCAGGATTTTGAAGTATTCATGTAGGGCAATAAAATTAATTGAGGACAACATTTCAAAGTAATTATATAAAACAAGGTTTGTTCTAGATTATTATGAAATGAGGAGGACTAGGACTACTTTAATATCTAACATATTGTTATTATTATTATTATTATTATTATTATTATTATTATTATTATTATTAATATTATTATTAGTATTATTATTATTATTACCATTCCGTCAAAAATGAGGACGACCGTTGTTGGGGAATTGCAGATAACAAAGGGACTTTGTGTGATGTTTGCGGGTTGAAAACGCTATTTATTTATTTATTTATTTATCTATTTATTTATTGCACCTTTTTGGTTGCGTATCACTCGCAACTTTGCCGTTATGCAATGATGATGATGATGATGATGATGATGATCGATGATGATGATGATGATAATAACAATAATAATAATAATAATAATAATAATAATAATAATAATAATGATGATGATGATGATAATTATTATCATCATCATCATCATCATTATTATTATTATTATCATTATTATTATCATCATCATAACTATATAGGTACAAAAATAATCTCCTCGTCATGAAAAGGTAAATCCTCCCTAATAATCAGGTTAATCAGGATAATAAAAAATAAAAAACATAAAATCTTCTCCTTTGCCCCATAAAGTAGATGATTTGCATACTTAATGCTATAGAAAATAAACAGCTTATTAGATTCGAATGAGTAATCTAGAATCTAGAAGGTAATCACTTATAAGAAGATTTAGGAAGTTAATTTCAAAACTACAAAAGTGTGGGCAGGCCGAGAGAAGGTTGTGACTCAAAGACAGGATGAAAGCAACTGAGTGAGTTAATTATTGAACACTCTCCTTTATATACATAAGCTCAAAGGCAACAGGAAATTTCCTGTTCAAAATCGACACCGTTACATTGAGAAAAACAGACATGTTTATTCAGGTTCTTTTCAGTGCGAGGGAAGAGCGAAGATACAAGCATAATATATACACAAAATGAACTATGTACGATCGTGTGACACACGGTTGGTACAAAAGTCACTGATTCTGAAATAAAATGGAATTTTTAAAAGGATTTTTTATAAAAGATGTTACCAATGGTAGGATACTTATCGAATACTGAATATATAAGCAGCTCTTCTAGGAGAAAGATACTCCAAAATCAAACCATTGATCTCTAGTCTTGGGTAGTGCCATAGCCTCTGTACCATGGTCTTCCACTGTCCTTAGGTTAGAGTTCCCTTGCTTGAGGGTATACTCAGGCACACTATTCAATCTAATTTCTCTTCTTGTTTTGTTGAACTTTTTATAGTTTATATAGGAAATATTTATTTTAATGTTGTTACTCTTCTTGAAATATTTTATTTTTTCCTTATTTCCTTTCCTCACTGGGCTATTTTCCCTTTTGAGGCCCTTGGACTTATAGCATCGTGCTTTTCCAACTAGGGTTGTAGCTTAGCAAATAATAATAATAATAATAATAATAATAATAATAATAATAATAGTGAAGACTTATAATAATAATTCTAGTAATTTTAATAATAATGATTCTGATGACAATAATAATCTAAGGAATTTCAATATCAATAATTTTGATCATCTAATAACTAATAATTTTTGTAACGAACAATAATAATAATAATAATAATAATATAATAATAATAATAATAATAATAATAATAATAATCTTGATAATTTTAATAATTTTCGTAATAATTATCATAATTTTAGTAATTTCATTAATAATTCTAATAATTTTAATGAAAATAGTTTTTGTAATTCTAATAATAATAATAGTTTAGTAATTTCAATAATAATAATAATAATAATAATAATAATAATAATAATAATAATAATAATAATAATAATAATAATAATAGTAAAAAATAATAATTTCAGTAATTTTAATAATAACAATAATAATAATAATAATAATAATAATAATAATAATAATAATAATAATAACTTAAAAACTATAACGACAAAGTTGCAAGAGAAACACAACCAAAAAAGGTGCAATAAATAAATAAATATAAAAAATAAATAAATATAAACACACAAATAAATATAAATAAATAAATAAATAAATACATAAATAAATAGCGTTTTCAACCCGCAAACATCACACACAAAGTCTCCCCTTGTTTACCTGCAATTCCCCAACACCCGTCATATCCTTCATCCTCCTTTACAGTGTCACCATTCCGTCAAAACCACCCTCCCCCCCGTAACAATCATTATCATTATTAGGAAGCATCTTACCATCATTACTTCGCCGGAGAAAAGAAACACGGGGACGCCTTAGGCGGGGCAGCTGCATGCAAACGCGAAAAATCGCATTTAAGTGGACCCGAATTTCGTACTGAAGTGGACCCGCCGTTCGCGGATTTCCTTCCTCGCGACACTGGATTGAACTCTCAATAAAACAAATATCTCACGAATGGCAATTCCAGACGATGGGGGCCACAAAGAAACGTTAAAAGCTAAGCCGTACCCACAGAATTTGGCTAGTCATTCCTTCCTATAGCCAAAATCGGAGGGTGGGGGTATGGGGTATGGGTGGGTGTGACGTACCACGGGGAGGAAGGAAGGGATTTCTGCTATGGTGCTTAACTAGACGTACAGGCCTGAGAAAGATCGATGGCTGTGAGTGACGTCCAGTCTTTTCAGGTTCAAAACGTTATCAAAATTCCATCATAAATAGAAACGAAAAAAAAAAAAAAAATAGAAAAACATTCTGGGTGGCAGACCTCCGCCACGGCAGCTATGGTGCTTAACTAGACGTACAGGCTCTGAGAAAGATCGATGGCTGTGAGTGACGTCCAAGTCTTTTCAGGTTCAAAACGTTATCAAAATTCCACCATAAATAGAAACAAAAAAAATAAAAAACTAGAAAAGCATTCTGGGTGCAGACTTCCGCACGGCAGCTATGGTACTTAACTAGACGTACAGGCCTGAGAATGATCGATGGCTGTGAGTGACGTCCAAGTCTTTTCAGGTCCACAATGCTATCAAAAATTCCACCATAAAAAAACAAAAAAAACAAAAAAAATAGAGAAGCATTCTGGGTGCAGACCTCCGCCACGGCAGCTTGTTTCTCGAAACCAGCTTGCTTTTCCCAAAATCAATTTAGACCGTAGTCGTATTTGAAGTCTGTGTGACAACCATATACGAGCTTGGGATTAAGGTTGGGGCAAATTCGGTCGACCTTTTGCTCGACCTTGAACTTTGACCTAGGACTTACAACATGTAATCTCTACCATAGTCTCAAAGTTTCACAACTATATGAGTAAAATTGTGGCCAGGAAGGTATTCACAAACAAACAAACAGACAAATGGAAAAACATAACCTCCTCCCAACTTCGTTGGCGAAAAAAAATAAATAAATAATTACATAATAATGTTAAAAACAAACTTCAAAGTACAAAATCATTCGACACAAACCTAGAGTAGTAGTTGTTGTAGTCATAGCAGAGGTCTGGATTTTCTGAAAGAAAAAAAAATCTATAAAAAATTGAAGCCAGTAAAGGGTGAAAAATTAAATCAACTGAACTGAATTTTAAACACGTAATATATATAACCTTATTTTTTGGTTATTTTCTCAAAAAAAAAGAAAAAAAAAGAGAGAGAGAGAGAGAGAGAGAGAGAGGAGAGAGAGAGGAGAGAGAGAGAGAGAGACCAATATACATAAATCACCTTGCAAAAAGACATCTGTAAATAATGAAATAAAATGAATGCCAGTGAATAATTGAGTGAAAAATGAAGTCAACTATCCTGGAAAGAGAGAGAGAGAGAGAGAGATAGAGAGAGAGAGAGAAGAGAGAGAGAGACGAGAGAGAGAGAGAGACCAAATATACATAAATCACCTTGCAAAAAACTTCTGTAATATGTAAAATAATGAAATAAAATGAATGCCAGTGAATAATTGAGTGAAAAATGAAGTCAACTATCCTGGAAAAAAAGAGAGAGAGAGAGAGAGAGAGAGAGAGAGAGAGAGAGAGAGAGACCAATATACATAAATCACCTTGCAAAAAACATCTGTAAATAAATGAAATAAAATGAATGCCAAGTGAATAATTGAGTGAAAAATGAAGTCAACTATCCTGGAAAGAGAGAGAGAGAGAGAGAGATAGAGAGAGAGATGAGAGAGAGAGAGAGAGAGAGAGAGAGACCAATATACATAAATCACCTTGCAAAAAAACTTCTGTAATATGTAAATAATGAAATAAAATGAATGCCAGTGAATAATTGAGTGAAAAATGAAGTCAACTATCCTGGAAAAAAAGAAGAGAGAGAGAGAGAGATGAGAGAAGAGAGGAGAGAGAGAGAGAGAGAGACCAATATACATAAATCACCTTGCAAAAAAACATCTGTAAATAATGAATAAAATGAATGCCAGTGAATAATTGAGTGAAAAATGAAGTCAACTATCCTGGAAAGAGAGAGAGAGAGAGAGATAGAGAGAGAGAGAGAGAGAGAGAGAGAGAGAGAGAGAGACCAATATACATAAATCACCTTGCAAAAAACATCTGTAAATAATGAAATAAAATGAATGCCAGTGAATAATTGAGTGAAAAATGAAGTCAACTATCCTGGAAAGAGAGAGAGAGAGAGAGAAGAAGAGATAGAGAGAGAGAGAGAGAGAGAGAGAGAGAGAGAGAGAGAGACCAATATACATAAATCACCTTGCAAAAAACTTCTGTAATATGTAAATAATGAAATAAAATGAATGCCAGTGAATAATTGAGTGAAAAATGAAGTCAACTATCCTGGAAAAAAAGAGAGAGAGAGAGAGAGAAGAGAGAGAGAGAGAGAGAGAGAGAGAGAGACCAATATACATAAATCACCTTGCAAAAAACATCTGTAAATAATGAAATAAAATGAATGCCAGTGAATAATTGAGTGAAAAATGAAGTCAACTATCCTGGAAAAAAAGAGAGAGAGAGAGAGAGAGAGAGAGAGAGAGAGAGAGAGAGACCAATATACATAAATCACCTTGCAAAAAAACATCTGTAATATGTAAATGAAATAAAATTAATGCCAGTGAATAATTGGGTGAAAAATGAAGTCAACTATAATGCAAAAAAAAAAAAAAAACCGTATATAGGCCTACCACTTTATTTCATGCTATTTTTACACGAGCGAATCTCTAAAAAAAGACTGAAAAAAGACCAATGTACAAATATTACTTTGGAAAAACCATTTTTAATAAGTAAATAATGAAATAAAATGAATGCCAGTGAATAATTGGGTGAAGAATGAAGTCAACTATCCTGAAAAAAAAAAAAAAAAAAATATAGTATATATCTATATATATATAATATATATAGGCCCTACCACCGACTTTATTTCAAGTTATTTTTTTACACGAGCGAATTTCTAAAAAAAAGACTGAGAAAAGACCAATATACAAAAATTACTTTGGAAAAAACCATTTCTAATAAGTAAATAATGAATGCTAGTGAATAATTGAGTGAAAAATGAAGTCGACTCTAATGAATTCTAAACCACGTAATGTACCACAGACTTAAATTTAAGTTATGTTTTACACGAGCGAACCTCTAAAAAAAAAAAAGACTGAAAAAAAAGACCAATATACTTAAATCCCTTTGGAAAAAAACCATCTGAATAAGTGAAAAAAATGAAATAAAATGAATGCTAGTGAATAATTGAGTGAAAAAACGAAGTTACCTATACTGATTTTAAACATATAATATACCACCTATTCATTTTAAAGTATTTTTTTTCTTTAAACGAGCGAAGCTCTAAACAAAGACTGAAAAAGGCTAATATACATAAATCACTTTGAAATAAAACTTGTTAGAATAAGTGAATAATGAAAGAAAACGAATGCCAGTGAATAATTCTGTAAAAAATGAAGAGTCTACTATACCACCTATTAATTTTTTAGTAATTTTCGAAAAGAATGAAGCTCTAAAAAAGACTGAAAAAAGGGTAATACACATAAATTACCTTTGTAAAACCATGTGTAATAAATGAATAATGTTCTCAAAAGACTGAAAAAAGGCTAATATACATAAATCACCTAAGTAAAACCCTGTTTAATAAATGAATCTGTTCTAAAAAGACTGAAAAAGGCTAATATACAATAAATCACTTAGTAAAACCATGTGTAATAGATGAATAAGGTTCTAAAAAGACTGGAAAAAAGGCTAATATACATAAAATCACCTTTAAAAAAAACTTGCATAAGTGAATAATTCTATAAAAGACTGAAAAAGGCTAATATACATATTACCTACCTTAAACAAACTTTGTATAACAAGTGAATAAGTCTCTAAAAGACTGAAAAAGGCTAATATACATATTACCACCTTAAACAAACTTTGTATAACAAGTGAATAATTCTATAAAAGACTGAAAAAGGCTAATATACATATTACCACCTTAAACAACTTTGTATAACAAGTGAATAAGTCTCTAAAAGACTGAAAAAGGCTAATATACATAAATCACCTTGAAGAAAAGTCTTGTATATCCAGTGAATAATGAAAAAAAAAACGGATGCAAGGGTGAAGCTCTAAAAAAAAAAAAAAGGACTGAAAAAGACTAATATACATAATATCACCTTGAAAAAAAAATCTTGTTTACTAAGTGAATAATGAAAGAGAAAAAACGATATCTCAGTAAATAGAAGCTAATATACCATCTATTTATTCTTAAGTATTTTTTTTAAAACGAGTGAACCTAAAAATAAAAGACTGAAAAAAGACTAATATAAATAAAATCACCTTGAACAAAAAACATACATAATAAAGTGAA
This sequence comes from Palaemon carinicauda, assembly GCF_036898095.1. Lineage (NCBI taxonomy): Eukaryota > Metazoa > Arthropoda > Malacostraca > Decapoda > Palaemonidae > Palaemon > Palaemon carinicauda. Next base: position 170,107,247 of record NC_090732.1, on the reverse strand, counting down.
TAATGAAAAAAAAAACGTATCTCAGTGAATAGAAGCTAATATACCATCTATTTTTAAGTGTTTTTTTTTTACGAGTGAACCTAAAAAAAAAGACTGAAAAAAAAGACTAATATACATAAAATCACCTTAAAAAAAAACCTTGTATAATAAGTGAATAATGAAAGAAAACGAATGCCAGTGAATAGTTGGGTGAAAAAAAGAAGCTAATATACCATCTATTTATTTCTAAGCAATTTTCTTAAACGAATGAAGCTACAAAAAAAAGACTGAAAAAAGACTAATATAAATAACATCACCTTTAAAAAAAACTCTTGTATAATAAGTGAATAATGAAAGAAAACGAAACGCCAGTGAATAGTTGTACTCGTGACGCATACGTATACACACTGTATCGGTTCTGGCAAAGACTTCTTTTAGAGAACTTTTAATCCTTCGAGAGAGACTTCAGTCACGAGAACTCGAACTTTTTATATTTTGCTTCATCACCTGAAGTCGAATGGTGGTGTCCTTCGCTTTTCGAGTCTTTGTGTGTCTCGCCTTGAAAGATTTCGAAGTTATTTATCAAAAGGTAATATTCATCACCCTTCATATTTTTTTTAACTCTAGGGTATATATGAATGAATGTGTGTATATACTGTCTCTCTCTCTCTCTCTCTCGTCTCTCTCTCTCTCTCTCTCTAAATATATATGTATATGTATGTATATATATTATATATATATATATGAATGAACGTGTATAAACTCTCTCTCTCTCTCTCTCTCTCTCTCTCTCTGTATATATATAAGATATACATATATATAAAAATATATATATTACACTATATATATGTATATATATATATATATATATATGTATATATATATATAGTATATATAAAAAGAATGAATGTGTATAATCTCTCTCTCTCTCTCTCTGTCTCTCTCTCCTCTCTATGTATGTATGTGTATATATACATATATATATATATATATATATATATGAATGAACGTGTATAATCTCTCTCTCTCTCTCTCTCTCTCTCTCTCTCGGGGCATTCAGAATTCTTAAAGGAATAACAACTGTAGACTTCAACAATCTATTCACGCTTAGCACAAATCAGTCCAGAGGTAACGGATACAAACTCGAATTGAAAAGATACAACACCACTTAATGTGGTAATTTCTTTACATACAAAATAGCAAATAAATATAAAAGACTTTAAACGGATGTCATCATCATCATCTTCATCTCCTCCTAAGCCTATTGACGCAAAGGGCCTCGGTTAGAGTTCGCCAGTCGTCTCTGTCTTGAGCTTTTAATTCAATACTTCTCCATTCATCATCTCCTACTTCGCGCTTCATTGTCCTTAGCCATGTAGGCCTGGGTCTACCAATTCTTCTAGTGCCTTGTGGAGCCCAGCTGAACGTTTGGTGATCTCATCCACATATGGCACTCGAGTAATCTCTCTCATAGTTTCATTTCTAATCCTGTCCTGCCATTTAACTCCCAATATCCTTCTGAGGGCTTTACTCTCAAATCTACTAAATCTATTTCAGATTGTTTCATTGTCATACCATGTCTCATGTCCATACAGTAACTAGAAGTGTTGGAAGACCCAGGCCTACATGGCTGAGGACTATTAAGCGCAGATGTATTACACAGTATCGCGGTAAACGAGTTCAAGAATGAGTTAGACTCTCTAAACGTTTAACTTAATTCGCTCTACTTAGGAGAAAATTGAGTCTCCACAAATGGATGTAAGTCTTTGGGACACCAATCCTTGTAACTCTCTCTCTCGCTCTCTCGCTCGCTCTCTCTCTAGATAACGAAGAGCACATGTCTGGCTATATATATATATATATATATGCAATGTGTATATAATATATATATATATATATATATATAATGTGTGTATATATATATATATATGTGTATATATATATATATATATATACATACATATATAAGTATAGTATACATTAGTAACATATACCACAATTTTTCGACAAAAGTAATTCTAAGAAAATTTTAAAATAATACGACATAAACTTGGAGAAGATTTACTCGAAAAAACAGTGAAGAATAAATAAAAAAAACAAGACTTCAAAATAAAAACACAACTACAGTATATATAAAAAACAGATTGCTTTAAAAGAAGAGGTCAATCTTAGATGAAAAACAAATATCTATAATTTGTTTACATTTTACAAAAAAAAAAAAACAGATTGCTTTTAAAGATGAAATCAGGCTAAGACAAAAATTAATTATAATTTGTTTTTCTAATGAATCATCCAAGTGTTATGAGAATCATTTATTTGAAGAAAAAGTGAAGAATGAAAAACAAGACTTAAAAAATGAAATCAAATCTATATAAAAAAACCAGATTGCCTTGAAAAGCTGAGGTAAATTTTCGATAAAATATATATATATATATATATATATATACACATATATATGTATATATATACATATAGAAATGTATATACATATATATATATATATATATATATATAAATAATTTGTTTACAAAGCATTCATTTAAAGAAAGAAGTGAAGAATGAAAAACGAGACTTCAAAATGAAAAAAAAATATATATCTAAAACACCAGACTGCCTTAAAAAACTGAGGTCAAGCCGAGGTCAGGCCAGCAAATTACGAGCCACTGTATACCGACCACACCACCCATCCAAGGACTTTATCAGCGGAGCCCAAAAGGCATCCCGAGGTAGGACTTACCGAGAGGGAAAAGGCACCCCTAGGTGGGGCTTACCGAGGAAATTGCCGAGAACAAGTCAGATTGGGGGGGGGGGGGGTGTTCGAGGAGCATCCGTGAAAAAAAGAGGAGCTTAAAAAGACTTGAATGAGGAAGTGGGCGAGTGGGTGGTCTTTAAGGTGCTGCGCTGTGGGTGGGATGAGGGCGTTTTTTTTTTTTTTTTTGATTGCTCGTGGGCGGCTTATAACAAGGATACCTTTTTGGGATGGCTTTCTCAAGTGTGTGTGTGTGTGTGTGTGTGTGTGTGTGTGTGGCTATGAGATTGCTTCCTAAATAGAAAGGATTTTAAGCTGGTGTTATATCTTTATAGTTGTGTCTTTCATGATTACATTGGGGGGGGGGGCATGTAAAGGCTTCCGAGGAGCTAAGTACAAAGGGTTCCGAATAGGTATGGATATATGAAATATGTATATTACCAAATGGATATACATATGTATGTATATATGTATGTACGTATGTATGTATATTTATATAATATATATATATATTCATATATATATATATATATATATATATTATATATATATATATATATATATACATATATATATCTTATATATATATACATATATATATATATATATATATATAATATAATACATATAAACCCTATACATATATGTATTCATATATCTAAATATATTATACAAATATTACATATATAGCCTATACATATAAGTATTTATATACATATATATACAGTATATATATATACATATATATATATACATACATATATACACATATATATACATATAAACATACATGCATATCAATTAATCACTCAACAGTAGTATCAAAGAGCTTACCAACTTCGAGTTAATACACATGAATACATGAATACAATTTCTAATTACGACTACATATAATACTCTACATAATTTTCCAAGGCCTGCAGTTAAATAACATCAAAAAGCAATAAACTGTTATTACGATGCGATATTAATGACAGAAAAAAAAACAATATTTAGTTCAGGATGATATGTACTTTGGTTAAAACCAAACAATCCTCGATTTTTATATATTTTTATATATTTGCGAAAAATAAATTGAAAAAAAAATCGTTTATGATAATCCTGTAACAGCCGGGAAAAATGCAAAATATAGAGGCTGAGGGAGGGGAGGAGGGGGAGGGTAGTAGTGGTTTGGGGAGGGGAAGGGGTGGTATTGGGGAGGGGAGAGGAGTAGTAGTTGATGGGAGAAGGGGGAGAGTAGTAGTGGTTTGGGGAGGGGAGAGGAGCAGTAGTTGATGGGGGAAGGGGGAGAGTAGCAGTGGTTTGGGGAGGGGAGAGGAGTAGTAGTTGTTGGGGGAAGGGAGAAGGGGGAGAGTAGTAGTAATTGATGGGAGAGAGGATAAGGGGGAGAGTAGCAGTGGTTTGGGGAGGGGAGAGGAGTAGTAGTTGTTGGGGGAAGGGAGAAGGGGGAGAGTAGTAGTAATTGATGGGAGAGAGGATAAGGGGGAGAGTAGCAGTGGTTTGGGGAGGGGAGAGGAGTAGTAGTTGTTGGGGGAAGGGAGAAGGGGGAGAGTAGTAGTAATTGATGGGAGAGAGGATAAGGGGGAGAGTAGCAGTGGTTTGGGGAGGGGAGAGGAGTAGTAGTTGTTGGGGGAAGGGAGAAGGGGGAGAGTAGTAGTAATTGATGGGAGAGAGGATAAGGGGGAGAGTAGCAGTGGTTTGGGGAGGGGAGAGGAGTAGTAGTTGTTGGGGGAAGGAAGAAGGGGGAGAGTAGCAGTGGTTTGGGGAGGGGAGAGGAGTAGTAGTTGTTGGGGGAAGGAAGAAGGGGGAGAGTAGTAGTAATTGATGGGAGAGAGGATAAGGGGGAGAGTAGCAGTGGTTTGGGGAGGGGAGAGGAGTAGTAGTTGTTGGGGGAAGGGAGAAGGGGGAGAGTAGTAGTAATTGATGGGAGAGAGGATAAGGGGGAGAGTAGCAGTGGTTTGGGGAGGGGAGAGGAGTAGTAGTTGTTGGGGGAAGGGAGAAGGGGGAGAGTAGTAGTAATTGATGGGAGAAAGGATAAGGGGGAGAGTAGCAGTGGTTTGGGGAGGGGAGAGGAGTAGTAGTTGTTGGGGGAAGGAAGAAGGGGGAGAGTAGCAGTGGTTTGGGGAGGGGAGAGGAGTAGTAGTTGTTGGGGGAAGGGAGAAGGGGGAGAGTAGTAGTAATTGATGGGAGAGAGGATAAGGGGGAGAGTAGCAGTGGTTTGGGGAGGGGAGAGGAGTAGTAGTTGTTGGGGGAAGGGAGAAGGGGGAGAGTAGTAGTAATTGATGGGAGAGAGGATAAGGGGGAGAGTAGCAGTGGTTTGGGGAGGGGAGAGGAGTAGTAGTTGTTGGGGGAAGGAAGAAGGGGGAGAGTAGCAGTGGTTTGGGGAGGGGAGAGGAGTAGTAGTTGTTGGGGGAAGGAAGAAGGGGGAGAGTAGCAGTGGTTTGGGGAGGGGAGAGGAGTAGTAGTTGTTGGGGGAAGGGAGAAGGGGGAGAGTAGTAGTAATTGATGGGAGAGAGGATAAGGGGGAGAGTAGCAGTGGTTTGGGGAGGGGAGAGGAGTAGTAGTTGTTGGGGGAAGGGAGAAGGGGGAGAGTAGTAGTAATTGATGGGAGAGAGGATAAGGGGGAGAGTAGCAGTGGTTTGGGGAGGGGAGAGGAGTAGTAGTTGTTGGGGAAGGAAGAAGGGGGAGAGTAGCAGTGGTTTGGGGAGGGGAGAGGAGTAGTAGTTGTTGGGGGAAGGAAGAAGGGGGAGAGTAGCAGTGGTTTGGGGAGGGGAGAGGAGTAGTAGTTGTTGGGGGAAGGGAGAAGGGGGAGAGTAGTAGTAATTGATGGGAGAGAGGATAAGGGGGAGAGTAGCAGTGGTTTGGGGAGGGGAGAGGAGTAGTAGTTGTTGGGGGAAGGGAGAAGGGGGGAGAGTAGTAGTAATTGATGGGAGAGAGGATAAGGGGGAGAGTAGCAGTGGTTTGGGGAGGAGAGAGGAGTAGTAGTTGTTGGGGGAAGGAAGAAGGGGGAGAGTAGCAGTGGTTTGGGGAGGGGAGAGGAGTAGTAGTTGTTGGGGGAAGGAAGAAGGGGGAGAGTAGCAGTGGTTTGGGGAGGGGAGAGGAGTAGTAGTTGTTGGGGGAAGGAAGAAGGGGGAGAGTAGCAGTGGTTTGGGGAGGGGAGAGGAGTAGTAGTTGTTGGGGGAAGGAAGAAGGGGGGAGAGTAGCAGTGGTTTGGGGAGGGGAGAGGAGTAGTAGTTGTTGGGGGAAGGAAGAAGGGGGAGAGTAGCAGTGGTTTGGGGAGGGGAGAGGAGTAGTAGTTGTTGGGGGAAGGGAGAAGGGGGAGAGTAGTAGTAATTGATGGGAGAGAGGATAAGGGGGAGAGTAGCAGTGGTTTGGGGAGGGGAGAGGAGTAGTAGTTGTTGGGGGAAGGGAGAAGGGGGAGAGTAGTAGTAATTGATGGGAGAGAGGATAAGGGGGAGAGTAGCAGTGGTTTGGGGAGGGGAGAGGAGTAGTAGTTGTTGGGGGAAGGAAGAAGGGGGAGAGTAGCAGTGGTTTGGGGAGGGGAGAGGAGTAGTAGTTGTTGGGGGAAGGAAGAAGGGGGAGAGTAGCAGTGGTTTGGGGAGGGGAGAGGAGTAGTAGTTGTTGGGGGAAGGGAGAAGGGGGAGAGTAGTAGTAATTGATGGGAGAGAGGATAAGGGGGAGAGTAGCAGTGGTTTGGGGAGGGGAGAGGAGTAGTAGTTGTTGGGGGAAGGAAGAAGGGGGAGAGTAGCAGTGGTTTGGGGAGGGGAGAGGAGTAGTAGTTGTTGGGGGAAGGAAGAAGGGGGAGAGTAGCAGTAGTTTGGGGAGGGGAGAGGAGTAGTAGTTGTTGGGGGAAGGGAGAAGGGGGAGAGTAGTAGTAATTGATGGGAGAGAGGATAAGGGGGAGAGTAGCAGTGGTTTGGGGAGGGGAGAGGAGTAGTAGTTGTTGGGGGAAGGGAGAAGGGGGAGAGTAGTAGTAATTGATGGGAGAGAGGATAAGGGGGAGAGTAGCAGTGGTTTGGGGAGGGGAGAGGAGTAGTAGTTGTTGGGGGAAGGAAGAAGGGGGAGAGTAGCAGTGGTTTGGGGAGGGGAGAGGAGTAGTAGTTGTTGGGGGAAGGAAGAAGGGGGAGAGTAGCAGTGGTTTGGGGAGGGGAGAGGAGTAGTAGTTGTTGGGGGAAGGGAGAAGGGGGAGAGTAGTAGTAATTGATGGGAGAGAGGATAAGGGGGAGAGTAGCAGTGGTTTGGGGAGGGGAGAGGAGTAGTAGTTGTTGGGGGAAGGAAGAAGGGGGAGAGTAGCAGTGGTTTGGGGAGGGGAGAGGAGTAGTAGTTGTTGGGGGAAGGAAGAAGGGGGAGAGTAGCAGTGGTTTGGGGAGGGGAGAGGAGTAGTAGTTGTTGGGGGAAGGGAGAAGGGGGAGAGTAGTAGTAATTGATGGGAGAGAGGATAAGGGGGAGAGTAGCAGTGGTTTGGGGAGGGGAGAGGAGTAGTAGTTGTTGGGGGAAGGGAGAAGGGGGAGAGTAGTAGTAATTGATGGGAGAGAGGATAAGGGGGAGAGTAGCAGTGGTTTGGGGAGGGGAGAGGAGTAGTAGTTGTTGGGGGAAGGAAGAAGGGGGAGAGTAGCAGTGGTTTGGGGAGGGGAGAGGAGTAGTAGTTGTTGGGGGAAGGAAGAAGGGGGAGAGTAGCAGTGGTTTGGGGAGGGGAGAGGAGTAGTAGTTGTTGGGGGAAGGGAGAAGGGGGAGAGTAGTAGTAATTGATGGGAGAGAGGATAAGGGGGAGAGTAGCAGTGGTTTGGGGAGGGGAGAGGAGTAGTAGTTGTTGGGGGAAGGGAGAAGGGGGAGAGTAGTAGTAATTGATGGGAGAGAGGATAAGGGGGAGAGTAGCAGTGGTTTGGGGAGGGGAGAGGAGTAGTAGTTGTTGGGGGAAGGGAGAAGGGGGAGAGTAGTAGTAATTGATGGGAGAGAGGATAAGGGGGAGAGTAGCAGTGGTTTGGGGAGGGGAGAGGAGTAGTAGTTGTTGGGGGAAGGAAGAAGGGGGAGAGTAGCAGTGGTTTGGGGAGGGGAGAGGAGTAGTAGTTGTTGGGGGAAGGAAGAAGGGGGAGAGTAGCAGTGGTTTGGGGAGGGGAGAGGAGTAGTAGTTGTTGGGGGAAGGAAGAAGGGGGAGAGTAGCAGTGGTTTGGGGAGGGGAGAGGAGTAGTAGTTGTTGGGGGAAGGGAGAAGGGGGAGAGTAGTAGTAATTGATGGGAGAGAGGATAAGGGGGAGAGTAGCAGTGGTTTGGGGAGGGGAGAGGAGTAGTAGTTGTTGGGGGAAGGGAGAAGGGGGAGAGTAGTAGTAATTGATGGGAGAGAGGATAAGGGGGAGAGTAGCAGTGGTTTGGGGAGGGGAGAGGAGTAGTAGTTGTTGGGGGAAGGAAGAAGGGGGAGAGTAGCAGTGGTTTGGGGAGGGGAGAGGAGTAGTAGTTGTTGGGGGAGGGAAGAAGGGGGAGAGTAGCAGTGGTTTGGGGAGGGGAGAGGAGTAGTAGTTGTTGGGGGAAGGAAGAAGGGGGAGAGTAGCAGTGGTTTGGGGAGGGGAGAGGAGTAGTAGTTGTTGGGGGAAGGAAGAAGGGGGAGAGTAGCAGTGGTTTGGGGAGGGGAGAGGAGTAGTAGTTGTTGGGGGAAGGAAGAAGGGGGAGAGTAGCAGTGGTTTGGGGAGGGGAGAGGAGTAGTAGTTGTTGGGGGAAGGAAGAAGGGGGAGAGTAGCAGTGGTTTGGGGAGGGGAGAGGAGTAGTAGTTGTTGGGGGAAGGAAGAAGGGGGAGAGTAGCAGTGGTTTGGGGAGGGGAGAGGAGTAGTAGTTGTTGGGGGAAGGGAGAAGGGGGAGAGTAGCAGTGGTTTGGGGAGGGGAGAGGAGTAGTAGTTGTTGGGGGAAGGGAGAAGGGGGAGAGTAGTAGTAATTGATGGGAGAGAGGATAAGGGGGAGAGTAGCAGTGGTTTGGGGAGGGGAGAGGAGTAGTAGTTGTTGGGGGAAGGAAGAAGGGGGAGAGTAGCAGTGGTTTGGGGAGGGGAGAGGAGTAGTAGTTGTTGGGGGAAGGGAGAAGGGGGAGAGTAGCAGTGGTTTGGGGAGGGGAGAGGAGTAGTAGTTGTTGGGGGAAGGAAGAAGGGGGAGAGTAGCAGTGGTTTGGGGAGGGGAGAGGAGTAGTAGTTGTTGGGGGAAGGAAGAAGGGGGAGAGTAGCAGTGGTTTGGGGAGGGGAGAGGAGTAGTAGTTGTTGGGGGAAGGAAGAAGGGGGAGAGTAGCAGTGGTTTGGGGAGGGGAGCGGAGTAGTAGTTGTTGGGGGAAGGAAGAAGGGGGAGAGTAGCAGTGGTTTGGGGAGGGGAGAGGAGTAGTAGTTGTTGGGGGAAGGAAGAAGGGGGAGAGTAGCAGTGGTTTGGGGAGGGGAGCGGAGTAGTAGTTGTTGGGGGAAGGAAGAAGGGGGAGAGTAGCAGTGGTTTGGGGAGGGGAGAGGAGTAGTAGTTGTTGGGGGAAGGAAGAAGGGGGAGAGTAGCAGTGGTTTGGGGAGGGGAGAGGAGTAGTAGTTGTTGGGGGAAGGAAGAAGGGGGAGAGTAGCAGTGGTTTGGGGAGGGGAGCGGAGTAGTAGTTGTTGGGGGAAGGAAGAAGGGGGAGAGTAGCAGTGGTTTGGGGAGGGGAGAGGAGTAGTAGTTGTTGGGGGAAGGAAGAAGGGGGAGAGTAGCAGTGGTTTGGGGAGGGGAGCGGAGTAGTAGTTGTTGGGGGAAGGAAGAAGGGGGAGAGTAGCAGTGGTTTGGGGAGGGGAGAGGAGTAGTAGTTGTTGGGGGAAGGAAGAAGGGGGAGAGTAGCAGTGGTTTGGGGAGGGGAGAGGAGTAGTAGTTGTTGGGGGAAGGAAGAAGGGGGAGAGTAGCAGTGGTTTGGGGAGGGGAGCGGAGTAGTAGTTGTTGGGGGAAGGAAGAAGGGGGAGAGTAGCAGTGGTTTGGGGAGGGGAGCGGAGTAGTAGTTGTTGGGGGAAGGAAGAAGGGGGAGAGTAGCAGTGGTTTGGGGAGGGGAGAGGAGTAGTAGTTGTTGGGGGAAGGAAGAAGGGGGAGAGTAGCAGTGGTTTGGGGAGGGGAGCGGAGTAGTAGTTGTTGGGGGAAGGAAGAAGGGGGAGAGTAGCAGTGGTTTGGGGAGGGGAGCGGAGTAGTAGTTGTTGGGGGAAGGAAGAAGGGGGAGAGTAGCAGTGGTTTGGGGAGGGGAGAGGAGTAGTAGTTGTTGGGGGAAGGAAGAAGGGGGAGAGTAGCAGTGGTTTGGGGAGGGGAGAGGAGTAGTAGTTGTTGGGGGAAGGAAGAAGGGGGAGAGTAGCAGTGGTTTGGGGAGGGGAGAGGAGTAGTAGTTGTTGGGGGAAGGAAGAAGGGGGAGAGTAGCAGTGGTTTGGGGAGGGGAGAGGAGTAGTAGTTGTTGGGGGAAGGAAGAAGGGGGAGAGTAGCAGTGGTTTGGGGAGGGGAGAGGAGTAGTAGTTGTTGGGGGAAGGAAGAAGGGGGAGAGTAGCAGTGGTTTGGGGAGGGGAGCGGAGTAGTAGTTGTTGGGGGAAGGAAGAAGGGGGAGAGTAGCAGTGGTTTGGGGAGGGGAGAGGAGTAGTAGTTGTTGGGGGAAGGAAGAAGGGGGAGAGTAGCAGTGGTTTGGGGAGGGGAGAGGAGTAGTAGTTGTTGGGGGAAGGAAGAAGGGGGAGAGTAGCAGTGGTTTGGGGAGGGGAGAGGAGTAGTAGTTGTTGGGGGAAGGAAGAAGGGGGAGAGTAGCAGTGGTTTGGGGAGGGGAGAGGAGTAGTAGTTGTTGGGGGAAGGAAGAAGGGGGAGAGTAGCAGTGGTTTGGGGAGGGGAGAGGAGTAGTAGTTGTTGGGGGAAGGAAGAAGGGGGGAGAGTAGCAGTGGTTTGGGGAGGGGAGCGGAGTAGTAGTTGTTGGGGGAAGGAAGAAGGGGGAGAGTAGCAGTGGTTTGGGGAGGGGAGAGGAGTAGTAGTTGTTGGGGGAAGGAAGAAGGGGGAGAGTAGCAGTGGTTTGGGGAGGGGAGCGGAGTAGTAGTTGTTGGGGGAAGGAAGAAGGGGGAGAGTAGCAGTGGTTTGGGGAGGGGAGAGGAGTAGTAGTTGTTGGGGGAAGGAAGAAGGGGGAGAGTAGCAGTGGTTTGGGGAGGGGAGAGGAGTAGTAGTTGTTGGGGGAAGGAAGAAGGGGGAGAGTAGCAGTGGTTTGGGGAGGGGAGAGGAGTAGTAGTTGTTGGGGGAAGGAAGAAGGGGGAGAGTAGCAGTGGTTTGGGGAGGGGAGAGGAGTAGTAGTTGTTGGGGGAAGGAAGAAGGGGGAGAGTAGCAGTGGTTTGGGGAGGGGAGAGGAGTAGTAGTTGTTGGGGGAAGGAAGAAGGGGGAGAGTAGCAGTGGTTTGGGGAGGGGAGAGGAGTAGTAGTTGTTGGGGGAAGGAAGAAGGGGGAGAGTAGCAGTGGTTTGGGGAGGGGAGAGGAGTAGTAGTTGTTGGGGGAAGGAAGAAGGGGGAGAGTAGCAGTGGTTTGGGGAGGGGAGCGGAGTAGTAGTTGTTGGGGGAAGGAAGAAGGGGGAGAGTAGCAGTGGTTTGGGGAGGGGAGAGGAGTAGTAGTTGTTGGGGGAAGGAAGAAGGGGGAGAGTAGCAGTGGTTTGGGGAGGGGAGAGGAGTAGTAGTTGTTGGGGGAAGGAAGAAGGGGGAGAGTAGCAGTGGTTTGGGGAGGGGAGAGGAGTAGTAGTTGTTGGGGGAAGGAAGAAGGGGGAGAGTAGCAGTGGTTTGGGGAGGGGAGAGGAGTAGTAGTTGTTGGGGGAAGGAAGAAGGGGGAGAGTAGCAGTGGTTTGGGGAGGGGAGAGGAGTAGTAGTTGTTGGGGGAAGGGAGAAGGGGGAGAGTAGCAGTGGTTTGGGGAGGGGAGAGGAGTAGTAGTTGTTGGGGGAAGGAAGAAGGGGGAGAGTAGCAGTGGTTTGGGGAGGGGAGAGGAGTAGTAGTTGTTGGGGGAAGGAAGAAGGGGGAGAGTAGCAGTGGTTTGGGGAGGGGAGAGGAGTAGTAGTTGTTGGGGGAAGGAAGAAGGGGGAGAGTAGCAGTGGTTTGGGGAGGGGAGAGGAGTAGTAGTTGTTGGGGGAAGGAAGAAGGGGGAGAGTAGCAGTGGTTTGGGGAGGGGGAGCGGAGTAGTAGTTGTTGGGGGAAGGAAGAAGGGGGAGAGTAGCAGTGGTTTGGGGAGGGGAGAGGAGTAGTAGTTGTTGGGGGAAGGAAGAAGGGGGAGAGTAGCAGTGGTTTGGGGAGGGGAGCGGAGTAGTAGTTGTTGGGGGAAGGAAGAAGGGGGAGAGTAGCAGTGGTTTGGGGAGGGGAGAGGAGTAGTAGTTGTTGGGGGAAGGAAGAAGGGGGAGAGTAGCAGTGGTTTGGGGAGGGGAGCGGAGTAGTAGTTGTTGGGGGAAGGAAGAAGGGGGAGAGTAGCAGTGGTTTGGGGAGGGGAGCGGAGTAGTAGTTGTTGGGGGAAGGAAGAAGGGGGAGAGTAGCAGTGGTTTGGGGAGGGGAGAGGAGTAGTAGTTGTTGGGGGAAGGAAGAAGGGGGAGAGTAGCAGTGGTTTGGGGAGGGGAGCGGAGTAGTAGTTGTTGGGGGAAGGAAGAAGGGGGAGAGTAGCAGTGGTTTGGGGAGGGGAGAGGAGTAGTAGTTGTTGGGGGAAGGAAGAAGGGGGAGAGTAGCAGTGGTTTGGGGAGGGGAGAGGAGTAGTAGTTGTTGGGGGAAGGAAGAAGGGGGAGAGTAGCAGTGGTTTGGGGAGGGGAGAGGAGTAGTAGTTGTTGGGGGAAGGAAGAAGGGGGAGAGTAGCAGTGGTTTGGGGAGGGGAGAGGAGTAGTAGTTGTTGGGGGAAGGAAGAAGGGGGAGAGTAGCAGTGGTTTGGGGAGGGGAGAGGAGTAGTAGTTGTTGGGGGAAGGAAGAAGGGGGAGAGTAGCAGTGGTTTGGGGAGGGGAGAGGAGTAGTAGTTGTTGGGGGAAGGAAGAAGGGGGAGAGTAGCAGTGGTTTGGGGAGGGGAGAGGAGTAGTAGTTGTTGGGGGAAGGAAGAAGGGGGAGAGTAGCAGTGGTTTGGGGAGGGGAGAGGAGTAGTAGTTGTTGGGGGAAGGAAGAAGGGGGAGAGTAGCAGTGGTTTGGGGAGGGGAGAGGAGTAGTAGTTGTTGGGGGAAGGAAGAAGGGGGAGAGTAGCAGTGGTTTGGGGAGGGGAGAGGAGTAGTAGTTGTTGGGGGAAGGAAGAAGGGGGAGAGTAGCAGTGGTTTGGGGAGGGGAGAGGAGTAGTAGTTGTTGGGGGAAGGAAGAAGGGGGAGAGTAGCAGTGGTTTGGGGAGGGGAGAGGAGTAGTAGTTGTTGGGGGAAGGAAGAAGGGGGAGAGTAGCAGTGGTTTGGGGAGGGGAGCGGAGTAGTAGTTGTTGGGGGAAGGAAGAAGGGGGAGAGTAGCAGTGGTTTGGGGAGGGGAGCGGAGTAGTAGTTGTTGGGGGAAGGGAGAAGGGGGAGAGTAGCAGTGGTTTGGGGAGGGGAGAGGAGTAGTAGTTGTTGGGGGAAGGGAGAAGGGGGAGAGTAGCAGTGGTTTGGGGAGGGGAGCGGAGTAGTAGTTGTTGGGGGAAGGGAGAAGGGGGAGAGTAGCAGTGGTTTGGGGAGGGGAGAGGAGTAGTAGTTGTTGGGGGAAGGGAGAAGGGGGAGAGTAGCAGTGGTTTGGGGAGGGGAGCGGAGTAGTAGTTGTTGGGGGAAGGAGAAGGGGGAGAGTAGCAGTGGTTTGGGGAGGGGAGAGGAGTAGTAGTTGTTGGGGGAAGGGAGAAGGGGGAGAGTAGTAGTAATTGATGGGAGAGAGGATAAGGGGGAGAGTAGCAGTGGTTTGGGGAGGGGAGCGGAGTAGTAGTTGTTGGGGGAAGGGAGAAGGGGGAGAGTAGCAGTGGTTTGGGGAGGGGAGAGGAGTAGTAGTTGTTGGGGGAAGGAGAAGGGGGAGAGTAGCAGTGGTTTGGGGAGGGGAGAGGAGTAGTAGTTGTTGGGGGAAGGGAGAAGGGGGAGAGTAGTAGTAATTGATGGGAGAGAGGATAAGGGGGAGAGTAGCAGTGGTTTGGGGAGGGGAGCGGAGTAGTAGTTGTTGGGGGAAGGGAGAAGGGGGAGAGTAGCAGTGGTTTGGGGAGGGGAGAGGAGTAGTAGTTGTTGGGGGAAGGGAGAAGGGGGAGAGTAGTAGTAATTGATGGGAGAGAGGATAAGGGGGAGAGTAGCAGTGGTTTGGGGAGGGGAGAGGAGTAGTAGTTGTTGGGGGAAGGAAGAAGGGGGAGAGTAGCAGTGGTTTGGGGAGGGGAGAGGAGTAGTAGTTGTTGGGGGAAGGAAGAAGGGGGAGAGTAGCAGTGGTTTGGGGAGGGGAGAGGAGTAGTAGTTGTTGGGGGAAGGAAGAAGGGGGAGAGTAGCAGTGGTTTGGGGAGGGGAGAGGAGTAGTAGTTGTTGGGGGAAGGAAGAAGGGGGAGAGTAGCAGTGGTTTGGGGAGGGGAGAGGAGTAGTAGTTGTTGGGGGAAGGGAGAAGGGGGAGAGTAGTAGTAATTGATGGGAGAAAGGATAAGGGGGAGAGTA
>NC_090732.1:170085463-170087963 GCF_036898095.1 Palaemon carinicauda | reverse complement strand
TAATAATAATAATAATAATAATAATAATAATAATAATATACCTTCTCTTATAATACTATAAACATGCCATAAGTATATTAATTCTCTTGTAGTTTATCTATTCATTTGACTCCTTTCCTCACTGGGCTATTTATCCCTGATGGAACACTTGGACTTATAACTTCCTGCTTTTCTCATTAGGGTTTTAGTTTAGCTAATAATAATAATAATAATAATAATAATAATAATAATAATAATAATAATATACCTTCTCTTATAATACTATAAACATGCCATAAGTATATTAATTCTCTTTTAGTTTATCTATTCATTTGACTCCTTTCCTCACTGAGCTATTTATCCCTGAATTAGAACATCCTGTTTTTCCAACTAGGGTTCTAGCTTAGCTAATAATAATAATAATAATAACAATAATAATAATAACAATTTCATCCCTTCTCTTATGATACGTCAAACTCATTCATGATTAAAATACCTGAAAAAGCATAAATCATTCATGATTCGAATCCAATAGCGTTCTTCAGCTCTCGTATTATAAATAAAGATTAAGGCCTCAACTTGAAACCCAATTTAACAAGGCGATGAAAATACCAGAAGACATGAATTCCCCCTCACCAACACCACGACCCATTTGTTAACACTCGGCTGCACCGTTCTTCAATGTAACGAAACATATCTGGTGTTACAACCCCCCCCCCCCTCACCCCCCACCCCTTCTTCAACAGGCCCTTCTCCGCAACTACCTTTAATGACTACCTAAGTTCTCACACCCCAAGGAGACCAAATAACGCTGTTCACTTCACACAAAAGCACCGAGACCCCAGGACACGCCATTGACATCACTATCTTCACCCCTTTTTTCCCGCCTTGTCCCCGACTACCGGAAAGGGTTGGCGGTAAGGTCGATTCCGCTATGGAACATAAAGGGAGGATCGACTCTCTCGGCCGTCATGCCAATTAGGGAGATCTTTTGCCGGACGATATTTACCTGGGCCCTGGTCATTATTACCGGCCTGTGACGGGTCCCATTTATAACAAAATCGCTGGATTTCACCCACACCTGCACTGTACCTGGCCGATGTATAAAAAAATATATATAAAGGAAATCTTTGGAATGTAAACTCGTTCTCTTTTAATGATATTAGGAGGTATTTAATCTTGGATAATTCGTAATACGTCAATAAATCATCTCCCCTATATAATAAACAGCAAGTGCCTGGCTCTGTATATATGACTTAGTCCGGCTATAAATGTAGTATATCTTTTCCTGCACAATGAGCAGCATTGCCAGACGTATAAATACTCTCTCTTTCTCCATCTTTCGGGTATGGGGAGAGGGAGTAGTCATGCCCTGGTGATAGGGGGGGGTGCGTGTTTGTGCATATCTATATAAATATTTAAAGGTTTAAAGGCCGTTCATGAATGGCAGAAGAAAGGGACAGTGATAATGCCCTAGCCGGACAATGCCCTAGAGACTGACCATATATACATATGATCATCAGCCAAGCATCCTCTACACCCTAAGCTAGGACCAGGGAGGGCCAGGCAATGGCTGCTGAGGAGTCAGCAGGTAGACCTATAGGCACCCCCCCCCCCAAACTACCCACCCTCAGCTCATAAGGATGGCAAGGTTGCAGACACTACAAGTAACTATAGCGTTTGAGCGGGACTCGAACCCCAGTCTGGTGAGTGCCAGGCAGCGACGTTTGCAATAGGCCACCACAATTTTTGAGGGGTCGCGTACACTAGTCATTAATGATCTACCAGGAGCCACCAAGGAGTATTCTGATCTGCCAGTCACGAGTCGATCAATGATTCCATTTGTGTTATTAATCCAATGACTCCATATATGTTAATAATCCAATAACTTCATCGACGTTAATAACCCTATGACTTCATACATGTTAATAATACAATGATTTCATCTGTTAATAATCCAATGACTTCATCTACCTTAATAATCCTATGACTCCATACATGTTGATGATCCAAAGACTCCATACATGTTGATGATCCAAAGACTCCATGTTAATAATCCAATGACTCCTTTTATGTTAATAATCCAATGGCTCCATACGCCATCAATGTTAATAATCCAAGGACTCCATACTACATCAATGTTAATAAACCAATGATACCATCTCTGTTCATAATCCAATGACTCTATACGCCATCGATGTTAATAAACCAATGACTCCATAATATAATAATCCAATGATTCCATATGCCATCAATGTTAATAATCCAATGACTCCATACGTCATCAATGTTAATAAACCAATAACTCCATCTATGTTAACAATTCTTTGACTCCATACACCATCAATGTTAATAAACCAATGACTCCATCATATAATAATCCAATGACTCGATACACATTCAATGTTAATAATCCAATGACTCCATATGGCATCAATTTTAATAATCCAATGACTCCACCTATGTTAATAATCCAATGACTCCATACGCCATCAATGTTAATAATCCAATGACCCCTACG
>NC_090732.1:170075463-170080463 GCF_036898095.1 Palaemon carinicauda | reverse complement strand
GAAAGGTGAAGCACCACTATGTATAGGAAGGGGGAGGTGAAGAACCTCTATGTACAAAAAGGGAGAGATGAAGCACAACGAAGTACGAAATGGGAGAGGTGAAGCACAACTAAGTACGAAAAGGGAGAGGTGAAGCACCACTATATACAAGAGAGAGGTGAAGAACCTCTATGTACAAAAAAAGGGAGAGGTGAAGCACCACTATATACAAGAGAGAGGTGAAGAACCTCTATGTATAAAAAAGGGAGAGGTGAAGCACAAATATGAACAAAAAAAGGGAGAAGTGAAGCACAAATATGAACAAAAAAGGGAGAAGTGAAGCACCACTATGTACAAAAAGGGAAAAGTTGAGAATTTCTATGTACAAAAAATGGAGAGGTGAAGCACAACTATGTACAAAAAGGGAGGTGAAGAACCTCTATGTACAAAAAATGGAGAGGTAAAGCACAACTATGTACAAAAAGGGAGAGGAGAAGAACCTCTATGTACAAAAAAGGGAGAGGTGAAGCAAAACTATGTACAAAAAAGGGAGAAGTGAACCACATCTATGTACAAAAAGGGAGAGGTGAAGCACCACTATGTACAAAAAGGGAGAGGTGAAAAACCACTATGTACGAAAAGGGAAAAGTTAAGAACCTCTATGTACAAAAAGGGAGAGGTGAAGCACCTCTATGTACAAAAAGGGAGAGGTAAAGAACCTCAATGTACAAAAAGGGAGAGGTAAAAAACCTCAATGTACAGAAAGGGAGAGGTGAAGAACCTTTATGTCCAAAATAGGTAGTAGGTTGGCCAGGGCACCAGCCGCCCGTTGAGATACTACCACTAGAGAGGTATTGGATCCTTTGACTGGCCAGACAGTAATGCATTGGATCCCTCTCTCTGGTCACGGCTTATTTTTTCTTTGCCTACACTTACACAGAATAGTTTGGCCTATTCTTTACATATTCTCGTCTTTCCTCATACATCTGACAACAATGAGATACTTAACAAATCTTCACCCAAGGGGTTAATTACTGTACTGCAATTTGTTCAGTGTACTTTCCTCTTGGTAAGGGTAGAAGAGACTCTTTAGCTGTGGTAAGCTGCTCTTCTAGGAGGACACTCCAAAATTAAACCACTGTTCTCTAGTCTTGGGTAGTGCCATAGCCTCTGTACCATGGTCTTCCACTGTCTTGGGTTGGAGTTCTCTTGCTTGAGGGTACACTCAGGCACACTATTCTATCTTATTTTTTTTTTCTTCCTCTTGTTTTTTTGAAATGGTGTGTTGGGCAGGCTTAATAGAAGGGCCATGGATGCCTGGTGGTTTATCAAGAGGTTGTCTTTTCCTTTTTCTGATTATTTTTCTTCTCAAAACCATCCTTACTGTCCTCCCTTCAGTTGAAGTGGCTATCCTGGAGGGTATTTAGCCTTGCATGGTGTATCGGCTCCTCCATGTTGACCAGTTTTTCCGACTTTTTACTATAGTCTATGGGTATCATCAATCACTTTGTTTATAATTCTGTACATATTGTTTTTGTTATAATTCTTGTTAATCTAGTTTTTAAGTATGCTGTCTCTTTTTTATTTCTATTAATTCTCATGCTGTCTGGAGACATTGAGCGAAATCCGGGACCAGTACGTCCTAGATTTCGTCAATGTCGTCTTCTGTATTGCAATATTCGTGGTCTTCATGCAAATATCCAAGACCTTACAGTTGCGTCCAGACAGTATGATATTCTTTTGTGCTCAGAAACTTTGGTTTCTAATATGAGGCACTCATCTGAGCTCCTTATAACTGGTTTTAAGAAGCCAATAATGTTGAAACGTGATGCCATCCCTAGGGCCAGGGGAATGGCGGTGTATATTAGGACCGAGTACCCTGCTTCTCATAAGTCCTGCTATCAATGCGGATGTCATGAGATTCAGGTAATAAAAGTTTGTGGCAGGCATAACAACTTTTATTTGTGTTCGACCTACCGGAATCCAGACATAGATGATTCTATCTTCGATTGTCTTCTTACCATTATGGCTAAGATACAAGAAGATGATAGAAAGGCTTCTTTTGTCTTTGTTGGTGATTTTAATGCTCACCATAGGGAGTGGTTAAGTTCTATCTCTCCTACCGATCGCCATGGCTTAAGAGCTTTAGACTTTGCCTCTGAATCAGGCTGTGAGTAAATCATAAATGAAGCTACTCACAGGTCTGGTAATTGCTTGGACCTCGTATACACTGACTCCCCTGGCGTTATAACTAGTAAGGTTGGTTCTCCAGTCGGGACATCTGATCATGCCTTGATTTCATTATTAGTGAAGACTGAGCAGCCTGTCCCTGATATATCATATTCTTGTAAAATTTATATGAAATCCCAAGCAGACTGGAATGGGGGGATTTTACATGATCTTTTGTGCTTGAATTGGTCACAATTATATAATAGTGTAGATCCTGTTGTCCCTTTGAATGAGAATCTAGTCAACATAATTGATAGGCGTATCCCTTCTCGTGTGCTAAGGTACCGAGTGAAGGACAAACCGTGGTTCAATGATGATTGTAGACGTGCTTATTTGGAGAAACAGGAGGCCTATCATCTCTGGAAGGGTAACAGATCAGATTTGACCTGGAACAACTATACTCAGCTTCGAGCTTTTGCTCAGAGAGTTTATGCCTCAACTGAAAAGGAGTACAATTTAACCATAAAAGAAACACTTTCTAGTACAACTCAGGAACATAAATGGTGGTCTACCCTTAAATCTGCACTCTTTGGTGTAGATGCAACAGTTCCTCCTTTACTTAAACCAGATGGCTCAGTCACTCACTGTCCAAAGGAAAAGGCAACCCTTTTGGCTGATGTTTTTGACAGTAAACAGAGTAATGAAAAACTTGAACTTCCTCATTCCTGTTTTCCTGAGGCTAAACTAACTAGTTTAGCTTTTCGATCTCGTGAGATTAAAGCTCTGTTGATGGACCTTGATGCTTATGGAGGTGTAGACCCAAATGGTATTTTTCCTTTGTTTTTTATAAAGACAGCAGATTTCTTAGCTCCAAAGTTATCTGTTATTTTGCGCAAGTTAGCAAGAAGAGGAGCTTTTAGCACTAGTTGGAGAATTGGTAATGTTACTCCTCTATGTAAATGTGTTTGTGGTAGCTCAAGTCCCACTGATTACCGCCCAATTTCCCTAACTCCCATATTATCTAAAGTTTTTGAACGTCTTCTGGCAAAACGTCTTAATAGGTTTGCTGAAGGCAATCATCTACTCCCTAGTTTGCAATTTGGTTTTCGTAAAGGCCTTGGAGCATGTGATGCCCTTCTTACAATCTCCAATGCTGTACAGAAATCCCTTGATTGTGGTCGGGAAGTTCGTATGATTGGCCTTGATTTTAGTGCTGCCTTTGACCGTGTTAATCATGAGGCCCTTGTTTTCAAACTGAAACAGTTGGGAGTGGGTGGGTTGTTTCTTAGCATTATTATTGATTTTTTAAGTAATAGATCTCAAAGAGTTGTTGTTGATGGGCACCATAGTGATTATAGGAATGCGATATCCGGTGTTCCACAGGGTAGTGTTCTTGGCCCATTACTTTTCATACTATATACACATGACATGTGGTTTGGCCTAGAAAACAAGCTTGTTGCATATGCAGATGATGCTACTCTCTATGCATCAATTCCATCCCCTGAATGTAGATCTAGGGTTGGTGAATCCCTTAATAGAGATTTAGCTAGAATTAGTGCATGGTGCAAATTATGGGGTATGAAGTTGAATCCTAACAAAACTCAAAGTATGATTGTAAGTAGGTCAAGGACGGTGGCTCCTCAACATCCGGATCTCAGTATTGATAATGTTTCTTTAAATATGTATGACTCTTTCAAAATTTTAGGTGTGATTCTCGACAGTAAATTTACTTTTGAGAAACATATAAGGTCTCTGTCTTCTTCAATTGCACAAAAAATAGGCTTATTGAGAAAGTCTTTCAAGATTTTCGGTGATCAATCTATTCTGAAGAAGTGTTTTAATTCTTTCATTCTACCTTGTTTTGAGTATTGTTCTCCTGTTTGGTCTTCAGCTGCTGATTCTCATCTTAATTTGTTGGACAGAAACTTACGGTCTATTAAATTTCTTATTCCTGATCTAGATATTAATCTCTGGCACCGTCGTTCAATTAGTTCATTATGCATGTTGCATAATATTTTTCATAACTCTAACCATCCTTTACATTCAGATCTCCCTGGACAATTCTATCCTGTTCGTAATACTAGGCAGGCAGTTAATTCTAATAGCCAGGCCTTCTCCATCACGAGGCTCAATACTACGCAGTACTCTAGAAGTTTTATTCCAGCTGTTACCAAGTTGTGGAATGATCTTCCTAATCGGGTGGTTGAATCAGTAGAACTTCAAAAGTTCAAAGTTGGAGCAAATGCTTTTTTGTTGACCAGGCGGACATGAGTCTTTTATAGTTTATTTATGACATATTTGTTTTTGATGTTGTTAATAGTTTATATATGGCATGTCTGTTTTGACGTTGTTACTGTTTTTAGAATGATTTATTGTTAATTTGTTCTCTTCATTTATTTATTTCCTTATTTCCTTTCCTCACTGGGCTATTTTTCCCTGTTGGAGCCCCTGGGCTTATAGCATCTTGCTTTTCCAACTAGGGTTGTAGCTTGGATAGTAATAATAATAATAATAATAATAATAATAAATGGAGAGGTGAAACACCACTATGTACAAAAAGAAAGAGTTGAAGAACCTCTATGTACAAAAAGGGAGAGGTGAAGCACCTCTAGGTACAAAAAGGGAGAGATGACGCACCACTATGTACAAAAAGGGAGAGGTGAAGCACCTCTAGGTACAAAAAGGGAGAGGTGAATAACTTCTTTGTACAAAAAGGGAAAGTTGAAACACCACTATGTACAAGTTGGGAGTGGTGAAGAACAACTGTGTACAAAAAGGGAGTTGAAGCATCTATGTATAAAATAGGGAGAGGTGAAGCACCATTGTGTACAAAAAGGGAGATGCGAAGAGCC
>NC_090732.1:170070463-170072963 GCF_036898095.1 Palaemon carinicauda | reverse complement strand
CTAACCATATAGCAACTAATTTTAACTGAAGAACCTATTTTAAGAGGTCTTTATTAAACATAATATGGCAACATTACCAGAGTTCCTCCGCCTTAGCCCGCCATCATTGTCAGTATGTGTCGAAAGTGTTTTCGCGTCCCGAGAATTATGCGTTTTATCGCCGAATTAGTGCATTTACAGTGATTTCCAGTGAACAGACTTTCTAACAAGGTAATGTTTTTGATATATGAGGTTTAATTTAACTCTTATAAAGTAAGGTTTAGTCGTTATTCCTTGTTTTACTCAAAGGTGCGTTGAAGGTGTAGCCATGTGTCGACTCCGTAAGGTTCCATCAAGCTCTGTTTTCACATTTTAGTTAATTTTCATTTTTCTCTATTGGAATAAGCCAGATTATCTATTAGATATGAATATGTGAAATGAATACTCAAAATGAATACACAAAATGATATAATGGCAAATATCTAACTCGAGTGAAGTTGTTTCCGTTCACTGTTAGCTAATGCTTTCGTGGTTAACCTACCAAGGTAGCTAACTGTCGACTCCAATAACTAATCAACTTCGGCTTTCTGCTTCGTCTTTAACTAATTCGAAATGTTTATTTCCATGTTAAACAGTAATTGCATTACGAAGGAATTCGTAAGACGTAAACCACTTAATGAATACCAATGCAACCGATATGTAGGCTAGGCCTAGGTCTATATGTACTGCAGGACGTAAATGTATATTTTCTCGGCATAACAATTTTTTTAGCACTTTCTGTCATTGAAAAGTTATTATTAATTTGTTTTCTTTGTATCCATAAGACGTAGCATTGATTTGGTGCCTTAAATGAAGCGGTATCTCGGTATTTTTCAAATGCTTCGAGTCTTAGCCTACCAAAATGTACGTTTCCCCTTATAATTTTGTATTTCCCTCGAAAATTACACCTAAAAACAGCTTATAACAGTAACAACAGCCACATTTTTATAGCAATGATAGTAGTGGAACTAATTGTAGTGGTAGTAATAATACTGGTAGTAGTTTAATCTTAAGCAATGGCATTTTTCCCTTGAACTTTGGTCAGAAGAATTCTTCGCGTCAGACTTTCTGTCTCTGTGACACTCTAAGCTCGAGAAAAGGTTGGCTTTTTAAAATAATAATAATAATAATAATAATAATAAAAGGTAAGCTCGATCATTTTCCTTTAATAAGAAAGAAAAACTCATTTTGTTCCTTCCGGACGCGAAATTTAATTCCTTTGAAGTATCCGTTGAGGATTTTATAACTACAGAACTTTTCAAACTCGGTAAAGGACAGAGTAACGATTTTATTACATATCATGGAATAGATTACAATTATGATCTTTGTATATTAATTCTCCTGAATACGATGTTTATTTCAGAAATTGTATAGAAAGTAATTTACACGATGAAACATAAGTTGTTATAACAAACTTCAGTTGACGGGTGGGAGATGGTGGTGGAAGTCACTGTCAGTGGGCTGTTGCCATATGAGGTTGACTTTTCCATGAATTAATTCTCCATAACCATTATCGTTGTTTTATAAAAAATATATTATGAACGTATACTATTAACTATTGCGATTGTTTTAAGCTGTATAAACAAAAGAGAAACGATGTATAAATGAATTTATCATCGAGAACATTCAGTCTTAATTTAGGCGGGAAATTAAAACTTCCTGAGAATATTCAGACGTACTCTTGCCTTATTATAGATGAGGAAAACATTAATAATGTTTCTTTGCTTTACCATTCTTGCCTTTTGTTTAAATCAATAATCATTAAGTAGTTTTCATAATTAAATGAATTTTCCTTCTATGTTGCATGTACCGAAAAAAGTTAAGTTAGACTGACATAAACCGTTGATGAAGAAAGGCAAATTTGTTCATTTTTTTCCCTCTCGTTAATGAAGAGTAGTTTTTTAAGTGTACGTCGATTATTTATTTAAATTGTGTATACGAGAATCTACTTTATTATTATTATTATTATTATTACTAGCCAAGCTACAACCCTTGTTGGAAAAGCAAGATGCTATGAGCCCAAGGGCTCCAACAGGGAAAAATAGCCCAGTGAGGATAGGAAATAAGGAAATAAATAAATGATGAGAATAAATTAACAATATATCATTCTAAAAACAGTAACAGCGTGAAAACAGATATATGAAATAACTATAAAAGTCTGTGATAAGTAAAAAGTAATATAAAGGTTTAAATGCTATGCAACTTTAATTCACATTAAGTTTTTTGGCTTTTTTTTTCCTATTGACTTGAGAAAGTCGTTATAAACTTGGCCTATGTTACGTAATAATTGCGCTCGCTCTCTCTATCTCTCTCTCTCTCTCTCTCTCTCTCTCTCTCTCTCTCTCTCTCTCTCTCTCTCTCTCTCTCTCTCTCTTTACTTTACTTTACTTTTGGATGACACTCTTGGCCTTCTTTCTGCCGAAGTCGGTAGCTACGGAGGGCACGACGAAGACATCAATTTAGACCTTGTAGAAGGGGTCTA
>NC_090732.1:170052963-170067963 GCF_036898095.1 Palaemon carinicauda | reverse complement strand
TAGTCTATCAAACTTTCAACTAGGCTCAACAAGGCACCAAAAGAGTTAGAAGACCCAGGCCTACATGGCTGAGGACTATGAAGAGCGTAGATAATGATGAATGGAGAAATATTGATTTAAAAGCTAAAGTTAGAGACGACTGGCGAAATCTAACCGAGGCCCTTTATCAATAGGCGTGGGAGATGATGATGATGATGAAAAAGCATGTTTACACTTGCAAGTTATATATATATATATATATATATATATATATATATATATATATATATATATATATATATATATATATATATATATATATATATATATATATATATATATATCAAACGTGTTTTAATAGCCGTGAATCACTTCTATCTGATAAAAAATCTTCAGTTAACAACTAAAACAAAACTAAGTTTCTATTAAACATTACAAAACTATAACGCATACCATCTTTAAGTACTGGCTGTAAGGAAGCAAGGGCCAGTTCTGGCATAAGGCCACTAATCTATAATAAGTATTTTGACTATCCCAAATTCTAATTGTACGAAATCAACCATAGAAAAAAGTTTATATATATATATATATATATATATATATATATATATATATATATATATATATATATATATATATATATATATATATATATATATATAAATTATATATATGCCATGTACTATATCATATTTACTTGCAACATTTACGACAATGCAGGAAATAAAAAGTATGGAAAAGAAACATGGTATAAACACTAACACTCACCTAACGCAACAGCCAGTTCACGACTCAACAGACGAAATGCTTGGCCAAAAACATTCCTTCCTGCTCCATAACTAAACGATTTACGGCTTAATAACTTCGCTGCATCGTGCATCCATACCTTCTGCAACAGTTGTTGCAAAATATAAGGATAAGTTTCCGTAAAGTCAATTGCAAAGCGAAGATAACAGCAGAGATAACACGCACTCACAGACGAAATGCTTGGACAAAAACAATCTTTATCCTTACTGCTCTATAACTAAACATATTACGGCTTAATAACTTCGCTGCATCGTGCATCCATACCTTCTGCAACAGTGGTTGCAAAATATAAGCAAAGATTCCGGTAACGTCAATTGCAAAGCGAAGATAACAGCAGAGATAACGTTGGCCACGTGCACAGATCACCGGTCACATCGAACACTGTAGCCAACACCAATTGGAAGCATTGTTGCCTTATGTTTTGTTTACAATGCCGTAAATTTGCCATTCATACCGTAAGTTTTATATTTTAGTTTATTTTACCTTAATTAAATATCTTTTATAATAAATATCTAACCATATAACAACTAATTTTAACTGAAGAACCTATTTTAAGAGAGTCTTTATTAAACGTAATATGGCAACAACATTACCAGAGTTCCTCCGCCTTAGCCCGCCATCATTGTCAGTATGTGTCGAAAGTGTTTTCGCGTCCCGAGAATTAAGCGTTTTATCATCGAATTAGTGCATTTACAGTGATTTCCAGTGAACAGACTTTCTAATAAGGTAAAGTTTTTGATATATGAGATTTATTTTAACTCTTAAAAAGTAAGGTTTAGTCGTTATCCCACCTGTTTTACTCAATGGTGCATTGAAGGTGTAGCCATGTGTCGACATCGTAAGGTTCCATCAAGCTCTGTTTTCACATATTAGTTAATTTTCATCTTTCTCTATTGGAATAAGCCAGATTATCTAGTAGATATGAATATGTGAAATGAATACATAAAATGAATACGCAAAATGCTATGATGACAAATATCTAACTCGAGTGAAGTTGTTTCCGTTTACTGTTAGCTAATGCTTTCGTGGTTAACCTACCAAGGTAGCTAACTGTTGACTCCAATAACTAATCAACTTCGGCTTTCTGCTTCGTCTTTAACTAATTCGAAATGTTTATTTCCCTGTTAAACAGCAATTGCATTGCGAAGGAATTCGTAAGACGTAACCACTTATTGAATACCATTGCAACCGATATGTAGGCTAGGCCTAGGTCTATATGTACTGCAGGACGTAAATGTATATTTTCTCGGCATAACATTTTATTTAGCACTTTCTCGTCATTGAAAAGTTATTATTAATTTGTTTTCTTTGTATCCATATGACGTAGCATTGATTTGATGCCTTAAATGAAGCGGTTTACCGGTACCGGTATTTTTCAAATGCTTCGAGTCTTAGCCTACCAAAATGTACGTTTCCCCTTATAGTTTTGTATTTCCCTCGAAAATTACACCTAAAAACATCTTATAACAGTAACAAGAGCCACATTTTTATAGCAATGATAGTAGTGGAACTAATAGTAGTGGTAGTAATAATACTGGTAGTAGTTTATCTTACGCAATGGCATTTTTTCCTTTAACTTTGGTCAGAAGAATTCTTCGTGCCAGACTTTCTATCTCTGTAACACTCAAGCTCAAGAAAAGGTTGGCTTTTTATAATAATAATAATAATAATAATAATAATAATAATAATAGGTAGGAAATCTCCCTATAGTACGGAAGGAAAACTCATGCTGTTCCTTCCCAACGCGAAATTTAATTCCTTTTAAATATCCGTTGATGATTTTATAACTACAGAACTTTTCAAACTCGGTAAAGGACAGAGTAACGATTTTATTACAATTATTACAATTATGATCTTTGTATAGTAATTCTCCTGAATACATTGGTTATTTCAGAAATTGTATAGAAAGTAATTTACACGATGAAGCATAAGTTGTTATAACAAACTTCAGTTGACGGGTGGGAGATGGTGGTGGAAGTCACTGTCAGTGCGCTGTTGCCATATGAGGTTGACTTTTCCATGATTTAATTCTCCATAATATTTATCGTTGTTGTATAAAAAAGTATATTATTAACGTATGATATTTTATACTTAAAATGTTTTAATTTGTATAAACAAAAGAGAAACGATGTATAAATGAATTTGGCATCGAGAACATTGTCTTGATTTAGGCGGGAAATTCAGACTTATAGAGAATATTCAGACCCGTACTCTTGCCTTATTATAGATGAGGAAAACATTAATAATGTGTTTCTTTGCCTTACCATTCTTGCATTTTGTTTAAATCAATAATCATTTAGGAGTTTTCATATTAATTTAATACATTTTTCTTCTATGCTGCATGTACCGAAAAAAGTTGAGTTAGACTGACATAAACCGTTGATGAAGAAAGGCAACTTTGTTCAATTTTTTCCCTCTCGTTAATGAAGAGAATTATTTTAAGTGTACGTCGATTATTTATTTAAATTGTGCATACCAGAATCTACTTTATTATTATTATTATTATTATTGTTATTATTACTAGCCAAGCTACAACCCTTGTTGGAAAAGCAAGTTGCTATGAACCCAAGGGCTCCAACAGGGAAAAATAGCCCAGTGAGGATAGGAAATAAGGAAATAAATAAATGATGAGAATAAATTAACAATATATCATTCTAAAAACAGTAACAGCGTGAAAACAGATATATGAAATAGCTACAAAAGTCAGTGAGAAGTTAAAAGTAATATAAAGGTTTAAATGCTATGCTACTTTAATTCACAGAAAGGATTTTGTCTTTTTTGCCCTGTTAACTTAAGAAAGTCGTTATAAACTTGGCCTATGTTGCTTAATAATTGTGCTCTCTCTCTCTCTCTCTCTCTCTCTCTCTCTCTCTCTCTCTCTCTCTCTCTCTCTCTCTCTCTCTCTCTCTCTCTCTCTATAGCCTATATATATATATATATATATATATATATATATATATATATATATATATATATATATATATATATATATATATATGAAATATCCCTTTGTGTGGGGATACCTTAACGTGGTGAAAGGGTTTGTGTATCGCCATGGTCAGCAAAGCTGCACAAGTAGGGGCCACCCATACTAGGTTGGTTTGCATCAGACGAAATTCTCCCACCATAACTAATCCGTAGTGGCCAGCTCGGGGATGAAAATGACCAAATACCAGACATGGCTAAGGACATGTCTGGGGCGTTGGTCAACTAGTGGACTACAAACGGCTGCATTTATTCTTGATATATATATATATATATATATATATATATATATATATATATATATATATATATATATATATATATATATATATATATATATATATATATATATTGTGTGTGTGTGTGTGTGACACTGGACGATGTTATTTGACACTTGTTGTTTGAGGCCTGATTGTTTGAGAGTGGATGCCTTAATAACCCTGGATAACATAATACTTTATTTACTAACATAATATTAAATAATGTCACTAAGTAGATATATTTTGATACGTTTGTGATATGTTGATACGTAACACAAGTTCATTCATTAGCTGTGGTTTTACCTGTAGGCCTATTAGACTTCTGCCACCACAGGTGTTATTGTGCCTATCGGTAATGTCTCTGCTTGGTGATCACCAGACAGGGTTCGAGTCACGCTCAAACTCGTTAGTTCCTTTAGTGTCTGCAACCTCACTATCTTTGTGAGCCAAGGATGTGGGGTTTTGGGTAGCCTATAGGTCTACCTGCTGAGTCATCAGCAGCCATTGCCTGCTCCTTCCTGATCCTAGCTCGGGTGGAAATAAGGTTTGGGCGCTGATCATATGGATATATGGCCAGTCTCTAGGGTATTGCCCAGCTTGCTTGGGCAATGTCACTGTCCCTTGCCACTGCCATTCAAAAGCAAACTTTCAACCTTTAAAGCCCTTTGATTTTACTATGTTTACCAAGATCCATTGCAGCCCAATATGTTTTAATGGGTTCTATTGCTTAACAAAAGGGTATATATTACAAGAGTTATGTTTATATGTTGATTATCGATGGATGTCTGGAGTCATGTGGGGTCATTGGTTTGCTTATTAGCAGTAGCAACTACGTTAGGTAACCCACGCATACCAACCTTACCGAGACGGTCAGGGGTGGCCAACCTTTTGTTTCCCTTGCACCAATTTTTTTCACTACTTAATCAGATGCGCCACACAAACTTTAACCCGCTTTCAATCATCAAGTATGGTAATTTGGACATATTTGGCAATTATAAATATGCCCCCTGTGGCCGCGGGGGCATATAAAAATTAGAATAGCGCCAACGTGTCGTAAGAGGCGACTAAAAGGGACGGGACGAGGGTGCTGGGAACCCCCTCTCCTGTATCTACATCCTGTGAGACATCAACAAAGAGATGGAGCTGGGGGAAGAATGACTGCTCCCCGAACTCGAGTTTTGGGGTGTTTGAATGTGCGTGGATGTAGTACGATAGAGAGTAAAAGATGTGAAATTGGAAGTATGTTTAGGAATAGAAGGATGGATGTATTGGCCTTGTGTGAGACGAAGATGAAAGGAAAGGGTGAAGTGGTGTTTGGTGAAATGTCTGGCAGAGTGTCTGGGATTGAAAGGGGAAGAGCGAGAGAGGGTGTGACTTTGTTGCTGAGTAAATAATCAAGGGCAAGGTGAAGCTCCTCTATGTACAAAAAGGGAGAAATGAAGCACTAACGTCAACGGAGATGTGAAGCACCTCTATGTAAAAAGCAGGATATGTGAAGCGCCTATAAATAATCAAGGGCAAGGTGAAGCTCCTCTATGTACAAAAAGGGAGAAATGAAGCACTTCTATGTACAAAAAGGGAGAGATGAAGCACTAACGTCAACGGAGATGTGAAGCACCTCTATGTAAAAAGCAGGATATGTGAAGCGCCTATAAATAATCAAGGGCAAGGTGAAGCTCCTCTATGTACAAAAAGGGAGAGATGAAGCACTAACGTCAACGGAGATGTGAAGGAGCTCTATGTATAAATGGGAGAGTTGAAGCATGTGTCAAAAAGGGAAAACTACTATTGCACTATGAAATAAAAGTTGAGAGAAATCAGACTACAAGATGGAAACTTAGGCACTGTGACTGGACGTTAAGTAGAAGGCTTTAAAGTGGGTGTAGTGGAAGGGGAGGAATGAGAAGGAACTCGGCATAGACCCTGTAGTGATACCCACAGTTAAGTTCGTGATGTGCACTGGCAGTATTAACCTCCTTTGAAGATTTTTCTCTAAGGATATATGTCTTGTTAAGGGAATCTATTTAATACTGAGACAGTAAGACGGAGAGTTAGAAAGATGGACACACACACACACACACACACACACACACACACACATATATATATATATATATATATATATATATATATATATATATATATATATATATATATATATATATATATACAAAAGTGAGGTAATCCTACACACCTAAACAAATGACTGAGATGCCATCATCAACTTGCCTGGATAAATTTGACCAAAACAAATGCAATTTAAGAGTATGACACGCAATAAATCCCGAGTAAAGGCAATTAACGTAAATTACTATCCTAAATATCCGAAGAACAAAGAAGTAAAATCATTCCTTGAATGAAAAAATAAAATGGTAGCCCGGGCTGGAAGACGGTACACATAACCGTGTGGATTATTACCCTCAATTCTATAATTGTTACGCAGCAAAAAGCATGATTGAACATGCTCTTCCCGCTCACCAAAAAGTGATTAGTCCACCAAACTTTCAACTAGGCTCAACAAGGCACCAAAAGAGTTGGCAAAAGAGTTGGAAGACCCAGGCCTACATGGCTGAGTTCTATGAAGCGCGAAGTAGGAGATGATGAATGGAGAAGTATTGATTTAAAAGCTAAAGATAGAGACGACTGGCGAAATCTAACCGGGGCCCTTTGCGTCAATAGGCGTGGGAGGAGAAGATGATGATGATGAAAAAACATGTTTACACTTGCAAGTTTTATATATATATATATATATATATATATATATATATATATATATATATATATATATATATATATATATATTTAACAGCCGTGAATCACTTCTATCTGATCAATAATCTTCAGTTAACAACAGAAATAACTAAGTTTCTATTAAACTACAAAACTATAACGCATATCTTCAAATACTGGCTGTAAGGAAGCAAGGGCCAGTTCTGGCATATGGCCACTAATCTATAATAAGTATTTTAACTATCCCAAATTTTAAACATACGAAATCAACCATAGAAACAAGTATATATATATATATATATATATATATATATATATATATATATATATATATATATATATATATATATATCATCTACTATTTCATAATTACTTGCAACATTCACAATGCAGGAAATAAAATTATGGAAACGTGGCATAAAACGACGCTAAGACTCACCTAACCCAACAGCCAGTCACAGTGTTCAGACACTCAGCAGACAAGATTCTTGGACAAAAACATTCCTTCCTGCTCCATAACTAAACGATTTACGGCTTAATAACTTCGCTGCATCGTGCATCCATAACTTCTGCAACAGTGGTTGCAAAATATAAGGAAAGGTTCCGGTAACGTCAATTGCAAAGCGAAGATAACAGCAGAGATAACACGCACTCACAGACGAAATGCTTGGCCAAAAACATTCCTTCTTGCTCCATAACTAAACGATTTACGGCTTAATAACTTCGCTGCATCGTGCATCCATAACTTCTGCAACAGTGGTTGCAAAATATAAGCAAAAGTTCCTGTAACGTCAATTGCAAAGCGAAGATAACAGCAGAGATAACACGCACTCACAGACGAAATGCTTGGACAAAAACAATCTTTATCCTTACTGCTCTATAACTAAACGATTTACGGCTTAATAACTTCTCTGCATCGTGCATCCATACCTTCTGCAACAGTGGTTGCAAAATATAAGCAAAATTTCCGGTAACGTCAATTGCAAAGCGAAGATAACAGCAGAGATAACACGCACTCACAGACGAAATGCTTGGACAAAAACGATCCTTATCCTTCCTGCTCGATAACTAAACGATTTACGGCTTAATAACTAAGCTGCATCGTGCATCCATAACTTCTGCAACAGTGGTTGCAAAATATAAGCAAAAGTTCCCGTAACGTCAATTGCAAAGCGAAGATAACAGCAGAGATAACGTTGGGCACGTGCACAGATCACCGGTCACATCGAACACTATAGCCAACACCAATTGGAAGCATTGTTGCCTTATGTTTTGTTTACTATACCGTAAATTTGCCATTTATACCGTACGTTTTATATTTTAGTTTATTTTACCTTAATTAAATATCTTTTATAATAAATATCTAACCATATAACAACTGATTTTAACTGAAGAACCTATTTTAAGAGGTCTTTATTAAACGTAATATGGCAACATTACCAGAGTTCCTCCGCCTTAGCCCGCCATCATTGTCAGCATGTGTCGAAAGTGTTTTCGCGTCCCGAGAATTAAGCGTTTTATCACCGAATTAGTGCATTTACGGTGATTTCCAGTGAACAGACTTTCTTACAAGGTAAAGTTTTTGATTTTTGAGGTTTAATTTAACTCTTAAATAGTAAGGTTTAGTCGTTATGTCATCTGTTTTACTCAATGGTGCATTGAAGGTGTAGCCATGTGTCGACTCCGTCAGTTTCCATCAAGCTCTGTTTTCACGTTCGTTAATTTTCATTTTTCTCTATTGGAATAAGCCAGATTATCTAGTAGATATGAATATGTGAAACGAATACACAAAATGCTATGATGACAAATATCTAACTCGAGTGAAGTTGTTTCCGTTTACTGTTAGCTAATGCTTTCGTGGTTAACCTACCAAGGTAGCTAACTGTCGACTCCAATAACTAATCAACTTCGGCCTTCTGCTTCATCTTTAACTAATTCGAAATGTTTATTTCCATGTTAAACAGCAATTGCATTGCGAAGGAATTCGTAAGACGTAACCACTTATTGAATACCAATGCAACCGATATGTAGGCTAGGCCTAGGTCTATATGTACTGCAGGACGTAAATGTATATTTTCTCGGTATAATATTTTATTTAGCACTTTCTCGTCATTGAAAAGTTATTCTTAATTTGTTTTCTTTGTATCCATAAGACGTAGCATTGATTTGATGCCTTATATGAAGAGGTTTACCGGTATCTCGGTATTTTTCAAATGCTTCGAGTCTTAGCCTACCAAAATGTACGTTTCCCCTTATAATTTTATATTTCCCTCGAAAATTACAGCTGAAAGCAGCTTATAATAGTAACAAAGGCCACATATCTACAGCAATAATAGTGGTGGAACTAATAGTAGTGGTAGTAATAATACTGGTAGTAGTTTAATCTTAAGCAATGGCATTTTTACCTTGAACTTTGGTCAGAAGAATTCTTCGCGTCAGACTTTCTATCTCTGTAACACTCTATGCGCGAGAAAAGGTTGGCTTTCTATAATATTAATAATAATAATAATAATAATAATAATAATAATAATAATAATAGGTAGGCTGTATAAATCTCCCTTTAGTAGGGAAGGAAAACTCATGTTGTTCTTTCCCAACGCGAAATTTAATTCCTTCGAAATATCCGTTGATGATTTTTATAACTACAACAGAACTTTTCAAACTCGGTAAAGGACAGAGTAATGATTTTATTACATATCATGGAATAGATTACAATTATGATCTTTGTATATTAATTCTCCTGAATACAATGGTTATTTCAGAAATTGTATAGAAAGTAATTTACACGATGAAACACAAGTTGTTATAACAAACTTCAGTTGGCGGGTGGGAGATGGTGGTGGAAGTCACTGTCAGTGCGCTGTTGCCATATGAGGTTGACTTTTCCATGAATTAATTCTCCATAATATTTATCGTTGTTGTATAAAAAGTATATTATGAACGTATGATATTTTATACTCAGAATGTTTTAAGCTGTATAAACAAAAGAGAAACGATGTATAAATGAATTTATCATCGAGAACATTCAGTCTTAATTTAGGCGGGAAATTCAGACTTATAGAGAATATTCAGACACATACTCTTGCCTTATTATAGATGAGGAAAACGTTAATAATTTGTTTCTATGCCTTACCATTCTTGCCTTTTGTTTAAATTAATAATCGTTAAGGAGTTTTTCTATTATTTAAATAAATTTTCCTTCTATGTTGCATGTACCGAAAAAAGTTGAGTTAGACTGACATAAACCGTTGATGAAGAAAGGCAACTTTGTTCAATTTTTTCCCTCTCGTTAATGTGGAGAAATATTTTGTGTAAATCGTGTATTTATTTAAATTGTGCATACGAGAATCTACTTTATTATTATTATTATTAGCCAAGCTACAACCCTTGTTGGAAAAGCAAGATGCTATGAGCCCAAGGGCCCTAACAGGGAAAAATAGCCCAGTGAGGATAGGAAATAAGGAAATAAATAAATGATGAGAATAAATTAACAATATATCATTCTAAAAACAGTAACAGCGTGAAAACAGATATATGAAATAGCTATAAAAGTCAGTGATAAGTAAAAAGTAATATAAAGGTTTAAATGCTATGCAACTTTAATTCACAGAAAGCTTTTTGTCCTTTTTTCACTATTGACTTGAGAAAGTCGTTAGAAACTTGGCCTATGTTGCGTAATAATTGCTCTCTCTCTCTCTCTCTCTCTCTCTCTCTCTCTCTCTCTCTCTCTCTCTCTCTCTCTCTGTCTCTCTCTCTCTCTCTCTCTCTTTTTATATATACATATATATATATATATATATATATATATATATATATATATATATATATATATATATATATATATATATATATATATATATATATATATATATATATATATATTTATACAGTATATATATATATATATATATATATATATATATATATATATATATATATATATATATATATGAAATATCCCATTCTGTGGGGATACCTTAACATGGTGAAAGGGTTTGTGTATCGCCATGATCAGCAAAGCTGCACAAGTAGGGGCCACCCATACTGGGTTGGTTTGCATCAGACAAAAATCTCCCACCATAGCTAATCCGTGTGGCCAGCTCGGTGATGAAAATGACCAAATACCAAACATGGCTAAGGACATGTCTGGGGCGTTTGTCCAACAATGGACTACAAACGGCTACATTTATTGTTAATATATATATATATATATATATATATATATATATATATATATATATATATATATATATATATATATATATGACACTGAACGATGATATTTGACACTTGTTATTTGAGGCCTGATTGTTTTCGTAACGTAATATTAAATGATTTCATATTAAATAGATATATTTTGATGCGTTTGTGATATGTTGATACGTAACACAAGTTCATTCATTAACTGTGGTTTTACCAGTAGGCCTATTGGACTTCAGCCACCACAGGTGTTATTGTGCCTATCTATAGTCCCTGCCTGGTGATCGCCAGACTGGGGTCGAGTCCCGCTCAAACTTGTTAGTTCTTTTAGTGTCTGCAACCTCACCATCCTTGTGAGATAAGAATGAGGGGTTTTGGGGAGCTTATAGGTCTACCTGCTGAGTCATCAGCAGCCATTGCCTGGTCCTAGCTCAGGTGGAAATAAGGGTTGGGCGCTGATCATATGAATATATAGCCAGTCTCTAGGGTATTGCCCAGCTTGCTAGGCCAATGTCACTGTCTCTTGCCTCTGCCATTCATGAGTAGTCTTTTAACCTTTAAAACCCATTGCTGTTACTATATTTTCCAAGATCCATTGCAGACCAATATGTTTTAATGGGTTCTATTGCTTAACAAAAGGGTATATATTACAAGAGTTATGTTTATATGTTGATTATCGATGGATGTCTGGAGTCATGTGGGGTCGTTGGTTTGCTTAATAGCAATAGCAACTACGTTAGGTAACCCACGCATACCAACCCTACCGAGACGGTCAGGGGTGGCCAACCTTTTGTTTCCCTTGCACCAATTTTTGTCACTTCTTATTCAGATGCGCCACACAAACTTTATAACCCGCTTTCAATCATTAAGTATGGTAATTTGGACATATTTGGCAATTATAAATATGGCCCCTGTGGCCGCGGGGGCATATAAAAATTAGAATAGAGGCCACTAAAAGGGACGGGACGAGGGTGCTGGGAACCCCCTCTCCTATATCTACATCCTGTGAGACATCAACAAAGAGATGGAGCTGGGGGGAGAGTGACTGCTCCCCGAACTCTAGTTTTGGGGTGTTTGAATGTGCGTGGATGTAGTACGATAGAGAGTAAAAGATGTGAAATTGGAAGTATGTTTAGGAATAGAAGGATGGTGGCCTTGTGTGAGACGAAGATGAAAGGAAAGGGTGAAGTGGTGTTTGGTGAAATGTCTGGTAGAGTGTCTGGGATTGAAAGGGGAAGAGCGAGAGAGGGTGTGACTTTGTTGCTGAGTAAATAATCAAGGGCAAGGTGAAGCTCCTCTATGTACAAAAAGGGAGAAATGAAGCGCTAACGTCAACGGAGATGTGAAGCAGCTCTATGTATAAATGGGAGAGATGAAGCACCCCGTGTCAAAAAGGGAAACTGATGTTGTTCTATGAAATAAAAGTTGAGATAAACCAGACTGAAAGATGGGAACATAGACACTAAGACGAGAGGTTAAGTAGAAGGCTTTAAAGTGGGTGTAGTGGAAGGGGAGGAATGAGAAGGAACTTGGCATAGACCCTTTAGTGATACCCACAGTTAAGTTCGTGATGTGCACTGGCAGTATTAACCTCGTTTGGAGATTTTTCTCTAAGGATATATGTCTTGTTAGGAGAATTTGTTTAATACTGACACACATACACACACAAACATATATATATATATGTATATATATATACACACATATATATATATATATATATATATATATATATATATATACAGTATATATATATATATATATATATATATATATATATATATATATATATATATATATATATATATATATATATATATATATACACACACACACCAAGTGAGGTTAGCCTACACACTTAAACAAATGGCTGAGATGCCATCATCAACTTGCCTAGATAAATATGACAAAAACAAATGCAATTTAAGAGTATGAAACGCAATAAATCCCGAGTCAAGACATTTAACGTAAATTACTATCCTAAATATATGAAAATAAAAATTAAAACCATTCCTTGAATGGAAACATAAAATGGTAGCCCGGGCTGGAAGACGGTACGGATAACCGTGTGGATTATTATCCTCAATTCTATAATTGTTACGCAGTAAAAAGCATGATTGAACATGCTCTTCCCACTCCCCAAAAGTGATTAGTTCACTAAACTTTCAACTAGGCTCAACAAGGCACTAAAAGAGTTGGATAACCCAGACCTACATGGCTGAGGACTATGAAGAGCGTAGGAGATGATGCATGGAGAAGTAACGATTTAAAAGCTCAAGATAGAGAGGACTGGCGAAATCTAACCGAGGCCCTTTGCGTCAATAGGTGTGGGAGATGATGATGATGATGATGATGATGAAAAAGCATGTTTACACTTGCAAGTTATATATATATATATATATATATATATATATATATATATAGTTTTTTATCAAAACGTGTTTTAACAGCCGTGAATCACTTTATCTTATCAATAATCTTCAGATAACTAAACAAAAACCTAAGTTTCTACTAAATATTACAAAACTGTAACGCGTATCTTCAAATACTGGCTGTAAGGAAGCAAGGGCCAGTTCTGGCATAAGGCCACTAATCTATAATAAGTATTTTAACAAGCCCAAATTTTAAACATACGAAATCAACCATAGAAACAAGTTTATATATATATATATATATATATATATATATATATATATATATATATATATATATATATATATATATATATATATATATGCCATCTACTATTTCATAATTGCAGCATTTACGACAATGCAGGAAATAAAAGTATGGAAACATGGTATAAACACTAACACTCACCTAACGCAACAGCCAGTCACAGTGTTCACGACTCAACAGACGAAATGCTTGGCCAAAAACATTCCTTCCTGCCCCATAACTAAACGATTTACGGCTTAATAACTTCGCTGCATCGTGCATCCATAACTTCTGCAACAGTGGTTGCAAAATTTAAGGAAAAGTTCCCGTAACGTCAATTGCAAAGCGAAGATAACAGCAGAGATAACGTTGGACACGCGCACAGATCACCGGTCACATCGAACACTATAGCCAACACCAATTGGAAGCATTTTTGCCTTATGTTTTGTTTACTATACCGTAAATTTGCCTTTTATACCGTATATTTTATAATTTAGTTTATTTTACCTTAATTAAACATCTTTTATGATAAATATCTAACCATACAGCAACTAATTTTAACTGAAGAACCTATTTTAAGAGGTTTTTAGTAAACGGAATATGGCAACAACATTACCAGAGTTCCTCCGCCTTAGCCCGCCATCATTGTCAGTATTTGTCGAAAGTGTTTTCGCCTCCCGAGAATTAAGCTTTTTATCACCGAATTAGTGCTTTTACAGATATTTCCAGCGAACAGACTTCATGCCAAGGTAAAGTTTTTGATACATGAGGTTTAATTTCACTCTCAAAAAGTAAGGTTTAGTCGTTATTCCTTCTGTTTTACTCAAAGATGCATTGAAGGTGTAGCCATGTGTCGACTCCGTAAGTTTCCATCAAGCATCGTTTTCACGTTTTAGTTAATTTTCATTTTTCTCGATTGGAATAAGCCAGATTATCTAGTAGATATGAATATGTGAAACGAATACACGAAATGAATACACAAAATGCTATAATGACAAATATCTAACACGAGTGAAGTTGTTTCCGTTTACTGTTAGCTAATGCTTTCGTGGTTAACCTACCAAGGTAGCTAACTGTTGACTCCAATAACTAATCAACTTCGGCTTTCTGCTTCGTCTTTAACTAATTCGAAATGTTTATTTCCATGTTAAACAGCAATTGCATTACGAAGGAATGCACAAGACGTAACCACTTATTGAATATCATTGACACCGATATGTAGGCTAGGCCTAGGTCTATATGTACTGCAGGACGTAAATGTATATTTTCTCGGCATAACATTTTATTTACCACTTTCTCGTCATTGAAAAGTTATTATTAATTTGTTTTCTTTGTATCCATATGACGTAGCATTGATTTGATGCCTTATATGAAGCGGTTT
>NC_090732.1:170035463-170047963 GCF_036898095.1 Palaemon carinicauda | reverse complement strand
TTAATCCCCTGTGCTACTATTGTTCTCATATGATGGGAAAAAATGCATTTAATGCAGTTCGAAGGGATATTGCAAACGCATTTGCATTGTGTTTAATGAACGCTGTATTGCTGTAATGGTATGATTATCTTATAGATTAAAAAAATGTCGTTAGTGTAACTAGCTGGTGATTAATTTTATGTATTTAGATTTTTTAGTATTTCGATTGTTAACTCCGCCAACGAAGTTGGTAGGTTATTTTTTGCCCTTGTTTGTCTGTTTGTTTGTTTGTGAGCAAGTTCCTGACCACAGTTTTACTCATAGAGTAGTAAAACTTTCTGTGATTAATTGTTATGATGAAACGTGGTAGTGATTCAATATTGAAAGTCCTAGGTCAAAGGTCAAAGTCAGGGTCGAGCAAAAGGTCGACCGAATTAACCTGAAGGCAAGCTGGTTTCGATAAATAAGCTGTCGGGTGGAGGTCTGCACTCAGAATGCTTTTCTTGTTATATTTGTTTATCATATATGAAAATGAGGAGCATAAACCAGACCTGCTCCAAGGAGACTATTTTGAGCCCGTCCTCAAACCGCTAACTTTTTAGAGGGAAATCATAAAGATGTCTTAAAGAGATACGGGCTATATACCATCTATCTGTATGCCTTATCAGAGGTCTCCACGCCCTTCCTCAGAACCCCCCTTGGCGAACAGTAGCCACTAATAACTCACCACTTCCCTCTCGCCACCATCAGCCCCCCTGGCGTGTTTGTTTATGTCCATCCACAGGGATTTGAATAACCTCCATTAGGGCAGCACAGAAAGAGCGCATCTTTGGCCTTTCATACCTTCCTCACCCCTCCCCCACCACAACATTACCCCGGCGATTGTGTGGGCGTGGTCGTGGCCACAGCACGGCGGGGCGAGCGTGGTTTCGCCTTCATTATACGGGCGTGGAAATCACTAGCCCTGGATGTCCGCATTTGTAGGTGGCGAGGTTTTTCCCGAAGAGAGTAAATAAATGGACATATTGACGTTATAATGCTTTTGTAAGATTTCCGGAAGGAGGCTGACTTTAATGCCATCCTCATCTCTCCTTTTGGGCTAATGATGTCTTCATCGGCTCGGCCCTGGGAACCACATGGGGGAACTTTTGTCACTTTTATGTGTCTGGTGGTCAGTGGGATGTTTCGTTATTCCTCTTTTTCTTGGCTGTCTTTTCTTTCTCCTTGGGTTTATCATTTCCCTTTCTTCGCTGTCTTCTCTTTCCCCTTGGGTTTATCGGTTTTATTATTTCCATTTCTTGGCTGTCTTCTCTTTCTCATTGGGTTTATTATTTGGCTGTCTTCTCTTTCTCCATGGGTTTATCGGTTTTATTATTTCCCTTTCTTGGCTGTCTTCTCTTTCTCCTTGGGTTTATCATTTCCCTTTCTTCGCTGTTTTCTCTTTCTCCTTGGGTTTATCGGTTTTATTATTTCCCTTTCTTCATTGTCTTCTCTTTCTCCTTGGGTTTATTATTTGGCTGTCTTCTCTTTCTCCTTGGGTTTATTGGGTTTATTATTTCCCTTTCTTCGCTGTCTTCTCTCTCTTTTTTTTTTT
This sequence comes from Palaemon carinicauda, assembly GCF_036898095.1. Classification (NCBI taxonomy): domain Eukaryota; kingdom Metazoa; phylum Arthropoda; class Malacostraca; order Decapoda; family Palaemonidae; genus Palaemon; species Palaemon carinicauda. The sequence goes on along the minus strand of NC_090732.1, from coordinate 170,046,390 downwards.
GGTTTATTGGGTTTATTATTTGGATGTCTTCTCTATCTCCTTGTGTTTATCGGTTTTATTATTTCCCTTTCTTGGCTGTCTTCTCTTTCTTCTTTTGGGTTTATTAGATTTATTTCTTTTTCTTGATTGTCTTCTCTTTCTCCTTATGTTTATCGGTTTTATTATTTCCCTTTCTTGGATGTCTTCTCTTTCTCCTTGTGTTTATTGGGTTTATTATTTCCCATTTTTGGTTGTCTTATATTTCTTGTTTTGGGTTTATTATATCCCTATCTTCGCTGTCTTCCCTTTCTCCTTGGGTTTATTATTTCCTTTTCTTCACTGTCTTCTCTTTCTCCTTGGGTTTATAGGGGTTGTTATTTCCCTATCTTCACTGTCTTCTCTTTCTCCTTGTGTTTATTGGGTTTATTATTTCCAATTTTTGGCTGTCTTCTCTTTCTTCTTTTGGGTTTATTATTTCCCTATCTTCACTGTCTTCTTTCTCCTTGGGTTTATTGGATTTATTATTTCCCCTTCTTGGCTGTCTTCTTTCTCCTTGGGTTTGTTATTTCCTTTTCTTCACTGTCTTCTCTTTCTCCTTGGGTTTATAGGGTTTATTATTTCTCTTTCTTTGCTTTCTTCTCTTTCTCCTTGGCTTTATTGGGTTTATTATTTCCCTTTCTTGACTGTCTTCTCTTTCTTCTTTTGGGTTTATTGGGTTTATTTCTTTTTCTTGATTCTTCTCTTTCTCCTTGGGTTTACAGTATTGGGTTTATTATTTCCCTATCTTCACTGTCTTCTCTTTCTCCTTGGGTTTATAGGGTTTATTATTTGCCTTTCTTGACTGTCTTCTCTTTCTTCTTTTGGGTTTATTGGATTTATTTCCTTTTCTTGACTGTCTTCTCTTTTTCCTTGGGTTTATTGGGTTTATTTCCTTTTCTTGACTGCCTTCTCTTTCTCCTTCGGTTTATTGCGTTTATTATTTGGCTGTCTTCTCTTTCTCCTTGGGTTTATTGGTTTTATTATTTCCCATATTTGGCTGACTTCTCTTTCTTCTTTTGGGTTTATTATTTCCCTTTCTTCATTTTCTTCTCTCTCCTTGGGTTTATTGGTTTTATTATTTCCCATATTTGGCTTTCTTCTCTTTCTCCTTTTGGGCTTATTTTGGGTTTTCTGTTTGGGTTAGGTGAAAAGCCTGTGGGATGCTAATCAATGTTTAATGTTTTTCTTTTTTCTTTTTCAGGATGTAGCGGATACGTGGCGAAGACCTGGTGAGTAATTGATTGCTTTATATTTTGCTTTTTCTATTTTGCTATTTCCTCTCCATTTATATATTGGCACATTGAGATATGTAATTTATAGACGTTCATCCCCTTTTTACGTTTGTTGGTGTTATTTTCTCCAATGGATGCATTTGTTATGGAATAAACAGTGTAAGCTGTTTACATTCATGCTTCATAAAGCACGTATAGCATTTCACAAGGAGAAAGATACACCGACGTATAGACTCCTCTATAAATAAAGTCGGACCACAGGTTCACAGCGGAGATATCCGCGATCTACAGACATTGCTTTCAAAACAACTCGACAAAGAGGAATTTCACGGCTATCCCCCCTTTTTGCGACAGGGCTTAACCAAGACTTCTGCCGTTATCTGGAGGTCCGTCGTTTTGCGTTCCATTTTTCAGTATATTGGGAGATGGGGAAGGGGGTGGTGGGGCGGGGGGGGGGGGAGGGGGGGGGGGAGAAAAAGGTCGGCTCCTAAAATGTGTCCATAAATAATTGTGAGCTTCCGGACCGAGGAGGCTCTCAACAAAAGAGTTAGGGCCTCGTCTCTCAGAACAGTTGGCAAACATGGGTCACAAAAGAGCCAAGGCGGGGATCCCACGCTTTCGATCTCTCTCTCTCTCTCTCTCTCTCTCTCTCTCTCTCTCTCTCTCTCTCTCATTAGTTATTCTTCGTGTGGGAGGGTTAAGGGAAAGTGGAAGAGGAGAATGAGGTTGGGGATAGAATGCACTATATAGTTGGGTATTAAGTAAATGACCGATTCTTGGAAACTAGATTGGGAAATATGTCAATTTCAGTAGTGAATAATATAGTTAGGTATTAAGTAAATGACAGATTCTTGGGAACTAGGTTGGGAAACATGTCAATTTCAATAGTGAACTATAAAGCTGGGTATTAAGTAAATGACTGATTCTTGGGAACTAGGTTGGTAAACATGTCACCTTAATAGTGAACTTTAAAGCTGGGTATTAAGTAAATGACAGATTCTTGGGAACTAGGTTGGGAGACATGTAACTTTAATAGTGAACTATATAGTTAGGTATTAAGTAAATGACTGATTCTTGGGAACTAGGTTGGTAAACATGTCACTTTAATAGTGAACTATAAAACTGGGTATTAAGTAAATGACAGATTCTTGGGAACTAGGTTGGGAAACATGTCAATTTCAATAGTGAACTATACAGCTGGGTATTAAGTAAATGACTGATTCTTGGGAACCTGGTTGGGAGACATGTCAATTTCAATAGCGAACTATAAAGCTGGGTATTAAGGAAATGACTGATTCTTGAGAACTAGGTTGGGAAACGTCACTTTGATAGCGAACTATTTAGTTAGGTATTAAGTAAATGACTGATTCTTGGGAACTAGGTTGGAAGACGTGACTAATAGTGAACTATAAAGCTGGGTATTAAGTAAATGACTGATGTTTGGGAACTAGGTTAGAAGACATGTGACTTTAATAGTGAACTATATAGTTAGGTGTTAAGTAAATGACTGATTCTTGGGAACTATTTAGAGAAACATGTCAATTTCAATAGTGAACTATAAAGCTGGGTATTAAGTAAATTACTGATTCTTGGGAACTAGGTTGGGAAACGTCACTTTTATAGTGAACTATATAGTTTGTTATTTAGTAAATGACTGATTCTTGGAAACCAGGTTGGTAAACATGCCCCTTTAATAGTGAACTATATAGTTTTTTTATTGAGTAAATGACTGATTCTTGGGAGCTAGGTTGGTAAACATGTCACCTTGATAGTGAACTATATAGTTAAATATTAAGTAAATGACTGATTCTTGGGAACTAGGTTGGGAAACATGTCTCCAATAGTGAACTATATAGTTAGGTATTAAGTAAATGACTGATTCTTGGGAATTAGATATTAAGAGAACATTGCTACTGACGCCAATGTGAAATGTTTTGTGCAATGTATTATGAATGGGTTTAACTTGATCTCGTCATATATGGGCTCCTACAATTCAATGGATATTTGGTACGTTTTAGAAATACGACCAGGATGCAGTATTGTTACCTATGAATTTATCGATTAGCCTATTCAAGATAAATGCTTAATTGTTTGACTTTATTTAAACCATTTATAGTATTTTTTTTATTTATTTATTCCTTCCCAACTCAATGTAAATGAATGTTGTAAAGTGCATTTCTAAGAATGAATCCACAGGTTATATGAAACTGAAATAGTTTTTTTTCTTGTACTTTATCCGACCCTCAAATATAGCTTTACCTTTTTTTTTAACGTCGATGCTTAAGAATAAATCTTTGGTGGGTTTTATGAAACAAAACAAAAATATTCTACTTCCTGAAATACCATATTTTCTTAGGTCTATCAGCATTGATAGTTTTTTTTTTTATTCCTTATCTTCAAAGGTGCTGATTGGTGTACATCTTTTTATCGATTTAGTTTATATCATTGTTCTGCAATAATGAACATGGTAGTATAGTTATCAAGCTACATGCCTTTTTTTTTTTTTTTTGCTTGCAATAACTTCAAAATCCAATTTTCGTCACTGCACTTGAAGATTTTTTTTTTAATATTTTATTATTATTATTTTTATTATTATTATTATTATTATTATTATTATTATTATTATTATTATTATTATTATTATTGTTGTTGTTATTATCATTCTTATTACTAGCTAAGCTACACTCCTAGTTAGAAAAGCCAGATGCCATAAGCCCTAGGGCTCCAACAAGGAAAGATAGCCCAAGGAGGAAAGGAAATACACAAATAAACTACAAGAAAAGCAATGACCAATTAATATAAAATATTCTGAAGAACAGTAACCCCTCTGAAATAGATAGTTCATATATAAAGTATTTAAAGAGACTTCTGTCAGCTTGTTCAACATAAAAAAAAACATTCGCTGCAAGTTTGAACTTTTGAAGTTCTTGAAGTAATGCATATGAGAAAACCTCTCCGTCTGATTTTTTTTTTTTTTTTGAAGCAATAATATATAGCAAACGCTTCTCGGCTGTAGGATCGAAGACCATGGTCACTCAGTGACCCAGATAGTTGCGACGTCAGTTTATACAAAACTGATTGATTTTGGAGTCATGCTTTCTATTTAAAGGTTTAAAGGCTGCTCATGAATGACTGAGGCAAAGGACAATGACATGGCCCTTTCAAGCATGACAATGCCCTTGAGACTGACCAAATATACAAATGATCAGCACCCAAACCCCCTCTCCACCCAAGCTAGGACCAAGGAAGGCCAGGCAATGGCTGCTGATGACTCAGCAGATAGACCTATAGACACCTCCTAAATCCCCCCCCATCCTTAGCTCGCAAGGATAGTGATATTGCAGCGACCAAAGGAACTAACGAGTTTGAGCGGGACTTGAACCCCAGTCTGGCGTTCAGCAGTCAGGGACGTTACCGCATCGGCCACCTTGGAAAAGAGCATCCATTTGCTCTCGATCTTACTGCCGCTGTTGTCATCCATTAAAGGAGTTGTATTACTTGGGATTCACCCCTCACCCTTTCCCCCCTCCCTTTCCCCCTCCCCCTCTCCCTCCCCTCTGTTCACACGACAACACCCCCTCCCCCGGGCCTTGCAACCCGGGCCTGCAAATGCACCATGCCGTTGCCAAATTGGATTCTCTGGTAATCCGCTGTTTAGCCGCCAGGCCGCGTGTGTTGCCGGGGCCCGGAGCTGACGTCTTCATACCTTCCTTCCAAGATGGGGATGGAATAGTAGGAGAAGGAAGGAGGAGAAGAAGAAGTAGGGAGGATAGGAGCTAGAGCAATTGGAAGGGCGTAGGATGTAAGTAGGAATAAGATGAAGAAGAAGTAGGGTGGATAGGAGCTAGAACAATAGAAAGGGCGTAGGATGTAAGTAGGAATAAGAGGAAGAAGAAGTAGGGAGGATAGGAGCTAGAGCAATTGGAAGGGCGTAGGATGTAAGTAGGAATAAGATGAAGAAGAAGTAGGGTGGATAGGAGCTAGAACAATAGAAAGGGCGTAGGATGAAAGTAGGAATAAGAGGAAGAAGAAGTAGGGAGGATAGGAGGTAGAACAATAGGAAGGGCGTAGGATGTAAGTAGGAATAAGAGGAAGAAGAAGTAGGGAGGATAGGAGCTAGAGCAATAGGAAGGGCGTAGGATGTAATTAGGAATAAGAGGAAGAAGAAGTAGGGAGGATAGGAGCTGGGAATAATACGAAGGGCATAGGAGAGGGTGGATAATGGAGAAGAGGAGGAGGAGATGGTGAAGGTGGAAGAGGAGAAAAGGAAGAAAATTTGGAAGAAGTTGTGACATGGGTCACATAGGGAGAAGTAAAGGGAATAGGAGGTAGAGCAATAGGAAGGGCGTAGAAGGTGGATGAATAATGGTGAAGAAGAGGAGATAGTGGTGGAGGAGGAAGAGGAGAAAATGAAGAAGTAGGAATAAGTAGGAATAAGGAGAAGTTTGGAGAATAGGAGGTAGAACAATATAAAGACGTAGGAAGTGGATGAATGGTGTAGAAGAGGAGGAGATAGTGGTGGAGGTGGGAGAGGAGAAAAGGAAGAAGAAAATGGAGGTGGATGAAAAAGGAAGAGATAGAAGGGGAAAAGGCAGATAATTAGGTGGAGAATTGTAGAGAAGGTCAAGAAATAGGAAATGGAAAATAATGAAAAGAGGAGGAGATAGTGGTGGAGGTAGGAGAGGAGAAAATTAAGAAGAAAATGGAGCAGGGGGATGAAGGAAGAAGAGGAAGGGGAAAAGGGAGAGAATGAGGTGGAGAATTATAGAGAGGTGAAGACGTAGGTTATAGATGAATAATGAAAAGAGGAGAAGAAAAGTGTGGTAGAGGTGGAAGATCAGAAAATGAAGAAGGAAATTAAGGAGGTGGATGGAAAAGGAAGAAATAAAGGGAAAAGGAAGAGAAGGAATGTGCAAAGAAAGAGGATAAGGTGAAGAATTTTAGAGAATGTGATTGGGTTAGGACAAGAATAGCATAAGGACGATAAGGAGTTGATGAAAATAGGATTAAAGGAGGAGGTAGTTTGGGGGAAGGAAGAGAAGGGAGAAGAGAATTAGGAAATGCCATTACAAGAAATATGTGGAGGAAGAAGGAAGAAAAAGTAAATGAGAAGGTGGAATAAGGAGGACTTGGAGAAATAGGAAGATTGGAAGAGAATGGTGTGGTGGTATAAGTAGAAGGTTGACATGGAGGGAGAAATAAAAGAAAAAAGACAGAATTAGGAGGAAAATAAGGATTGGAGGAGGAGGAAAACAAAAGGAAATAATCAGGAGGAAAAGAAGGATTGAAAGAGGAGGAAAACATGAGGAAAAATAAGAGGAAAAGAAGGATTAGAAGAAGAGGAAAGTAAAAGGAAATGATTAAGAGGAAAACGATTAAAGTGGAGGAAAGTAAAAGAAAAAAATTAAGAGAGAATGATTGAAAGAGGAGTAAAGCAAAAAAAAATGAAAGGAAAAGAAGGATTGGAAGAGGAGGATAACAAAAAGAAAAAAATAAGAGGGGAAGAAGGATTGAAAGAGGAGTAAAGCAAAAGGAAAATGATAAGAGGAAAAGAAGGATTCAAAAAGAGGAGGAAAACTAAAAGGAAAAATAAAGAGGAAAAGAAGTATTGGAAGAGGATGAAAACAAAAGATAGAAATTAAGAGGAAAAGAAGTATTGGAAGAGGAGGAAAACAAAAGATAGAAATTAAGAGGAAAAGAAGGATTGGAAGAAGAGGAAAACAAAAGAAAAAACATTAAGAGGAAAAGAAGGATTAGAAGAATAGGAAAACAAAAGAAAAAATTAAGAGGAAAACAAGTATTGGAAGAGGAGGAAAACAAAAGAAAAAAAATTAAAAGGAAAAGAAGGATTGGAAGAGGAGGAAAACAAAAGAAAAAAATTAAGAGGAAAAGAAGGATTAGAAGAATAGGAAAACAAAAGGAAAAAAATTAAAAGATAAAGGATTGGATGAGGAGGAAAATTAAGGAAAAAAGTTAAGAGGAAAAGGATTTAAAGAGGAGGAAAACAAAAGGAAAGAATTACGAGGAAAAGAATGATTGAAAGAGGAACCAAACAAAAGGAAAAAAATTAAGAGAAAAAGTAGGATTGGAAGAGTATAGAAGAAATAAGAAAAGGTAAGGGAGAGATGATGGTAGAAGAGAGATTGAGAAGGACGGTGTTGCTCCGAGAGAGAGAGAGAGAGAGAGAGAGAGAGAGAGAGAGAGAGAGAGAGAGAGAGAGAGAGATAAATAGCGTATCTTGGCCTCCATAGTCGAAGGACTGGAATGATGCTTTAGCGATAAACGCCCACAAATTATGTAAATTGCGATAGACTTGGCTGACGCGAAGGAGGAAAGGCGGGACCATACAGCATGTATGGGTGACGTGAGGGCAAAGAGTGGAATAAGGATTAGAGAGCATGTCCAGATGATAGGGGATCTCTTGCCATACAACTTTCTCTGGGAGAAATCTCATAGTTGATGTTGAGTCTTCTAAAAGGTAACATCTTGATGGTTACTCTTTACATAGAATGATAGGCTTGGGTTGGATCGATTAAATTGGCAATTTACGTGAAGGAAATACTTTACATTCTAAAACTTGTGGTAGCCTATTGGAAACGTCCTTGTCTGACGATCTGCTAGACTTGGGTTCGAGTCCCGCTCAAGCTCGATAGTAACTTGTAGTGTTAGCAACCTTACCATCCTTGTGAGGTAAGGATGGGGGTTTGGGGAGCCTAAAGGTTTACCTGCTGAGTCATCAGCAGCCATTGCCTGGCTCTTCCTTGTACTAGTTTGGGTGGAGGGGGAGCTTGGGCTCTGATCATATGCGTATATGGTCAGTCTATAGGGTATTACCTTGCTCGCTAGGGCAATGTCACTGTCCCTTACCTCTGCCACTCATGAGTGGCCTTTAAACATTCAAACTAGGATTAGAGTCCCGCTTGTGCTCAATAGTTTCTTGCAGTGTCTGCAACCTCACAAATCCTTGTGAGCTAAGGATGGGGAGTTTGGGGGAGCCTATAGGGTTACCTGCTAAGTCATGAGCAGCCGTTGCCTGGCCTTCTCTGGGACCGTAAGTTTAAGCTGTTTACTGGGGAGGCGACTGCTGTGCTTAGGCACCACAGTGTGGGGTTGGGCTTGCCCGGCTGACGTTCTGGTGAGCATCTATTATGATGAAACTGGAACAGAAATGGTGAAATGAATTTGGTGAATGGGTTAAAAAGGTGTTCAACTTAATCCAGATGACACTGTAGCGAAAACATGGCCCTTGTTTCTATTCTTGTCGTATCCCGTTTAGATTCAATTCATTTTTACATAGGAAGGTAATAGCAGTTTTAATTTTGTGTAATTACTAAAGAGCGGTTAAAAAAAATAAGGGTTAATCTTGATGTTTAATTCTCTCTTGTTTTCTTTGGTTTGACGAAAATATTGTGCTAACCTTAGTTATATTATAAGACAAATTTAGACCTTCGAAAAGAATTTTGATGAAGTTTCTTAACTTATTAACACCATTTTATTATAAGTGTTAGACAGTCGTTTCAATAGATAGTTTGGAGGCAATGTGACTGTAGCTTCTTAATTATTCAACTGTCTTTTTTTTTTTGTTGATGTAATTATACAATTACAATTCTAACTTTGGAATAACCCCATGATGTCGAATACACAGTACATTGGGAATAACTTATATTTCATTGGGAATTCTATTTAGTAATTACAGAAATCTGACCATTGAAAAGGGCCTTTTTCGAATTGGAACATGGTTGGCAGTGATTTCATCTGTATATATTTCGTGGTCAAAATGAACTGATCAGGGTAGCTACCGTTTTCGTGGTCAAAATGACCTGATAAGGGTAGCTACCGTTATCATATAAGAGGAGGATGATATAAATAGGATATTCGTACTTTCATTTCTGATGAATGAAATCATGTATAAAGTTTGACAATGGAGGATATAAATGAGGATACCCTCCAAAATTATGGAAAGAGTCAGTACTTCTTCTAATGTAGCCCATCTCCCACTGGTCACGGGTGAAATCATCAAAACTTTAATTTTTTTTTTCTTTTAATCTTTTATTATGAAATACACATTTACAATCTTACAGCTTATAACATACATTATAGTATATTTACATAAATAATTTATTACTTTACATATAGTTTATTTACAATTGATATTTTCATTAATCGATGGTTTTAACCGCGAGCAGAAGCCAGTGGGACGTAGTACAGCATAGAAAACCGGAAAAAGGAAAATGGGAAAAATGAAAAGTGGGAATTGATGAATGGGAAAATAAGAAACAAAAACGCTAATTCAGAAAGAGATTGGATATATACGTTAAACGACAGACCATTAAATCATTTTACTTGTTTGCTACAAGTCTCGATTTTCCTTTGGTAGAACATTTCTCAGTTTGAAAGTAGTCAACGTTTACTAACATAAAACACCTAATAAATTTGTTTGTTTGTACGTACACAACCTAGATTGAATCATTCTCTCTCTCTCTCTCTCTCTCTCTCTCTCTTCTCTCTCTCTCTCTCTCTCTCTCTCTCTAGTCACCGTTTACTAACATAAACCACTAATAAATTTGTTTGTTTGTACGTACACAGCCTAGATTGAATCATTCTCTCTCTCTCTCTCTCTCTCTCTCCTCTCTCTCTCTCTCCTCTCTCTCTCTCTCTCTCTCTCTGTGAGAAAATCTTGACATTACCTGGCGTGAAAATTGGAATATCTCGCCAGGTGTGTTTATTGTCGCCGTTCTCATTATCATCCCCCCTCATCATCGTCATTATCATCATCATCTTTTTCTTCTTCTTCTTCTTCTTCTTCTTCTTCTTCTTCTTTCTCTATTCATCTTCTTCTACTTATACGTCTTCTTCTTCTTTTTCTATTCTAGCTTCTTCTTCTTCTTTCTCTATTCCAGCTTCTTCTTATTCTCTTCTTCTTTCTCTATTCCAGCTTATTCTTAATCTCTTCTTCTTCTTCTTTCTCTATTCCAGCTTCTTCTTCTTCTTCTTCTTCTTTCTCTATTCCAGCTTCTTCTTTTCTTATTCCAGCTTCTTCTTTTCTTATTCCAGCTTCTTCTTCTTCTTCTTCTTCTTTCTCTCTTCCAGCTTCTTTTTAATCTCTTCTTCTTCCTCTATTCCAACTTCTCCTTCTTAATCTCTTCTTCTTCCTCTATTCCAGTTTCTTCTTCTTTCTCTATTCTAGCTTCTTCTCTTCTCCTTCTTTCTCTATTCCAGCTTCTTCTTCTTCTTCTTCTTCTTCTTCTTCTTCTTCTTCTTCTCCAGCAGCAGGCAGTGCAGCATCCAAAGCTTAAAGAGATACGCTCATGTATGTAGATCTTGGTCACATCCTTCCAGAAGGCGTGACGTAGACTGATTTATAGAAGACTCTGAGGCGTTTATTCCGACGGCAATTGTGACTCTCAACACTTGATGACTAAACGCACACAAGGGATTCACAAAAGGAGCACCAGAGGGAGGAGGGATTGGGGGCGGGGGGGGAAGGGGTGGGGGAGTCTGAGGGAATGTGTTCCCGGGGGGTGGGTGGGGAATTTGGGATTTTGGAACCTTTGATGCCTATAATGTTGTTCTTTTTGAGAAAAGCAGAAGGGTTAATGGGAGAAGTGAAAAGGTTGCTTGATAGTTATCATAATCTCTTTCTAGAATTAGCTAGTCTCTCTCTCTCTCTCTCATCT
>NC_090732.1:170022963-170032963 GCF_036898095.1 Palaemon carinicauda | reverse complement strand
AAATTTAAAAGCCCTTATCCACTTGTAGATAACGTTTTCATACATATATAAGGATTATGACGGGCCGAGAGAAGGTTGTGACTCAAAGACAGGATGAAAGCAACTGAGTGGGTTTATTATAGAACACTGTCCTTTATATACAAAAGCTTAATGCAACAAGAAATTTCATGTTCCAAACCGACACCGTTATCGGTGAGAGAAACAGACATGTTTATTCAGGTTCTTTTTAGTGCGAGGGAAGAGCGAAGATACAATCATAATATATACATAAAATGAACAATGTACGATCGTGTGACACACAGTTGGTACAGGATCATCGTCGATATTGCCATTGTAAAAAATATTCATTGATGGATGTCACTTATCCATTCTATCTTATTACCTCCGCCAACGAAGTTGGGAGGTTATATTTTCGCCCCCGTTTGTCTGTTTGTGAACAACTTCCTGTCCACAATTTTACTCATAGAGTAGTGAAACTTTCAGGGATTAATTGTTATGTTTAGACGTGGAAGTTATTTAATTTGGAAAGTCCTAGGTCAAAGGTCAAGGTGAAGGTCGATCGAAAGGTTGACCGATTTAACCATATTCTTAACCACAAGTTCGCACATGGTTGTCACACACACTTCAAATACGCCTACGGTCTAAATTGATTCTGGGAAAGGCAAGCTGGTTTCGAGAAATAAGCTGTCATGGCGGAGTTCTGAACTCTCAGAGTGTACTTAATAATTGCATTATATTTATTTTCGAAAATTATCCAGATAGTCTTTCTCCAATTGTTATAAGCTAATCCATTATAGGAGTTCTAGATTTTTTTATATCAAAACCCACTATTCTTTATCTCACTGTATCAAGCCCTTTTTGAGTGGGGATACCTTAACTTGGTGAAAGAGTTTGCGTATCGACACGATTTACAAAGGTGTACTAGTCAGGGTCACCCATACTAGGTTGTTTTGCTGTGAGCGATTAGACGAAAATTTCCCACCATCACCAATCCACACTGGTCAACGTGATGATAAAACTAGCCAACCCAAGAGATGAATTGACATGTCTAAGGCCTTTGTCCTACAGTGGACTCTAAACGGCTGCATGTGTTGTTGTATCCACACCAAGGGGTTGTTGTTTTATTCACACCAAGGGGTTGTGTTTGTTGTATCCACACCAAGGGGTTGTTGTTGTTTTATTCACACCAAGGGGTTGTGTTTGTTGTATCCACACCCAGGGGTTGTTGTTGTTTTATTCACACCAAGGGGTTGTGTTTGTTGTATCCACACAAGGGGTTGTTGTTTTATTCACACCAAGGGTTGTTGTATCCCCACCAGGGAGTTGTTGTATCCACAGTAAGGGGCCTGCTGTTGTACCCACAACAATTGATTCTTTTTGTTGTACCCACACCAAGGGATTGTTGTTGTTGTTGTACCCACACCAAGGGATTGTTGTTGTATCCACACCAAGTGGTTGTTGTTATTGTACCCACACCAAGGGGTTGTTGTTGCTGTATCTACACCAAGTGGTACACCAAGGGGTTGTTGTTGCTGTATTCACACCAAGTGGCTGTTGTTATTGTACCCACACCAAGGGGTCCACACCAAGTGGCTGTTGTTATTGTACCCACACCAAGGGGGTCCACACCAAGTGGCTGTTGTTATTGTACCCACACCAAGGGGTTGTTGTTGCTGTATCCACACCAAGTGGCTGTTGTCATTGTAACCATACCAAGGGGTTGTTGTTGCTGTATTCACACCAAGTGGCTGTTGTTATTGTACCCACACCAAGGGGTCCACACCAAGTGGCTGTTGTTATTGTACCCACACCAAGGGGTCCACACCAAGTGGCTGTTATTATTGTACCCATACCAAGGGGTTGTTGTTGCTGTATCCACACCAAGTGGCTGTTGTCATTGTAACCATACCAAGGGGTTGTTGTTGCTGTATTCACACCAAGTGGCTGTTGTTATTGTAACCATACCAAGGGGTTGTTGTTGCTGTATTCACACCAAGTGGCTGTTGTTATTGTAACCATACCAAGGGGTTGTTGTTGCTGTATTCACACCAAGTGGCTGTTGTTATTGTAACCATACCAAGGGGTTGTTGTTGCTGTATTCACACCTAAGTGGCTGTTGTTATTGTACCCACACCAAGGGGTCCACACCAAGTGGCTGTTGTTATTGTACCCACACCAAGGGGTCCACACCAAGTGGCTGTTGTTATTGTACCCACACCAAGGGGTCCACACCAAGTGGCTGTTATTATTGTACCCATACCAAGGGGTTGTTGTTGCTGTATCCACACCAAGTGGCTGTTGTCATTGTAACCATACCAAGGGGTTGTTGTTGCTGTATTCACACCAAGTGGCTGTTGTTATTGTAACCATACCAAGGGGTTGTTGTTGCTGTATTCACACCAAGTGGCTGTTGTTATTGTAACCATACCAAGGGGTTGTTGTTGCTGTATTCACACCAAGTGGCTGTTGTTATTGTACCCACACCAAGGGGTCCACACCAAGTGGCTGTTGTTATTGTACCCACACCAAGGGGTCCACACCAAGTGGCTGTTGTTATTGTACCCATACCAAGGGGTTGTTGTTGCTGTATCCACACCAAGTGGCTGTTGTTATTGTAACCATACCAAGGGGTTGTTGTTGCTGTATTCACACCAAGTGGCTGTTGTTATTGTACCCATACCAAGGGGTTGTTGTTGCTGTATCCACACCAAGTGGCTGTTGTTATTGTAACCATACCAAGGGGTTGTTGTTGCTGTATCCACACCAAGTGGCTGTTGTCATTGTAACCATACCAAGGGGTTGTTGTTGCTGTATTCACACCAAGTGGCTGTTGTTATTGTACCCACACCAAGGGGTCCACACCAAGTGGCTGTTGTTATTGTAACCATACCAAGGGGTTGTTGTTTGCTGTATTCACACCAAGTGGCTGTTGTTATTGTAACCACACCAAGGGGTTGTTGTTGCTGTATTCACACCAAGTGGCTGTTGTTATTGTAACCATACCAAGGGGTTGTTGTTGCTGTATTCACACCAAGTGGCTGTTGTTATTGTACCCACACCAAGGGGTCCACACCAAGTGGCTGTTGTTTTTGTACCCACACCAAGGGGTCCACACCAAGTGGGTGTTGTTATTGTACCCATACCAAGGGGTTGTTGTTGCTGTATCCACACCAAGTGGCTGTTGTTATTGTACCCACACCAAGGGATCATTGTTCGTGCGTGGAAATTGTATTGCAAATTCCTCTTTCTATTATTCAGTCTTTTGTTCTTAGGGAATGAGATAAATGGAAAAGATAAATAAATAATGAAAAATAACTAAATATGATTGCGTGTTACTAAATGTGTACCGCAAATTAAACATAACTTAATTCACTTATCAAGGTGATAATTGTTAGAAAGCAGTTTTTTTATTTGCATGGTTTCAATAGTTAGAGGCCGTTGGGGTGGGCACTCTTATACCCTCTAGTACCTTTGGGCCGCTAAAAAAAGGTAAACTAACCGAAACATGACTTTGTTCACTAATCAAGATCTTGTGATAATTGTTAGAAAGCAACTTATTTACATGATTTCATTAGATAGAGGCCGTTGGGGTGGGCATTCTTATAACCTTTAGTACCTTTGGACCGCTAAAAAAAGGTAGAGTAACCGAAACCTAACTTTGTTCACTAATCAAGATATTGTGATAATTGTTAGAAAGCAACTTATTTACATGCTTTTATTAGTTAGAGGCCGTTGGGGTGGGCACACGTATACCCTATAGTGCCTGCGAACCGGTAAAAAAAAGAAAAAATAAGTTAGAATCGTAAGGATTTATCATGGAGGAAATGTTAATCCTCTTTTCCTCTTCAGGAAGAAAGTGTAGCAAGAGTATTTTCGTCTTAACCTCGTCTCTCTTCAGCGTGCACAACACATCATGCTAAGCAAGAGCCCGTGCCTGGCCACTAGTGTCTGGCAGCCTTCAATAACAACAACAACAGCTCATCATGCTGAAACTCATATCCCTCGTATCAAACGACCAAACCTCTCTCTCTCTCTCTCTTTCTCTCTCTCTCTCTTTCTCTCTCTCTCTCTCTCTCTCTCTCTCTCTCTCTCTCTCTGTATCATTCCCTCATCCCACACAGCCTTCACCCCTCCTATCCTCCCTCCATCTATCCCCCCCCCTCCGTCTATCCCCCCCCCTCCGTCTATCCCCCCCCCTCCGTCTATCCCTCCCCCTCTTTCACTAATTAATAATCACAGAATCCGATGGCTCGTGTGCCTAATTAAAAAAGCTAATTATCAAAAAACCTAATTACCCCCAACGAATATTACAATATCCAAGGGACAAAAAGAGGGGCCTAAGTAATTATCAAATGTAGAAAAAGCGCCTGTTATTTTCGTTCTGCAAATTCTTGAACAAACACGATCTTATGCACAGGGACTTTACGTACCCGCCTAGTGATCTTCCCACCGGGAATCGGAGGCCGAAGCATTCTGGGAATCAGGCGAAGACGAGTGGGAATTTGAAAGGGGGGAAGGGGGGAGGGAGGAGGAGGTGGAGTGTGTGTGTCACTTGGAAAAATATGGTGCCCGAGGATTAGCGACTCATTAGTTATAAGGCAAGAGCAAAGGACAGAAATATATGTGTTTTTTATTGCTTGAAAAATGTTACTGCCGCTGACGACGTCGGCGGTGGGGTGGTGCCCCCCCCCCCCCTGCTGGTGTTCATGTTGTTGCTGGTGGCTGGTGCTCATTTGCTGGTGGCTGGTGCTCATCTTGCTGCTGGTTTGCAGCTGGTGCTTCGGCTGGTAATTTTTTTTGCCGGATTTTGCTTAATGTGTTTGCTCCAAGAAAGGGAAGTGGGTCTAAGCCAGCCCATTCGTATGCTCTGGTGATTTTAGCCTCACTTGCCGGTCTGGTATGAAGCGTCAATAAAAGGTGTGAGAGAGAGAGAGAGGAGAGAGAGAGAGAGAGAGAGGAGAGAGAGAGAGGGAGAGAGAGAGAGAGAGATTAAAAGAAGAATAAATTCATGAGCAAGTTTTATTGATATTGATATTTCAGCGATGATCATTTCTACGTAGAAAGGTAGATAAGTATCTACTCTCTCTCTCTCTCTCTCTCTCTCTCTCTCTCTCTCTCTCCCCCCCCCCTCTCTCTCTCTCTCTCTCCTCTCTCCTCTCTCTCTCTCTCTCTCTCTCTCCTCTCTCTCTCTCTCTCTCTTAATGATTAATCAAACCCTGGCTGATATTTAATAATATGCATTGATAAATTCCATTTTAAAAGCACTATCAAAGCATAACGGGTAAGGCAAAAGCAAAATACTCCAATGAAAAAAAAATCCTGGAAAAATGATTGAGAAAAACACCAGACCTGCGAAGCCTTATGGAAATCTGTCTCAGGAAAAAAGAAAAAAAAATCCAGAGGTAATTAGCAAGACCTGGTACGTCTTGAATGAAAAACAACCGAAATTTTTAGGGGGGTGAAAATCGACGTTAAAAAAAAAATCTTCATTATCCTAAGTGGCTATTCAGAGTAGTTTTCATTACTTGGGTTTGGTCATTTTTTGGATGGGTAACCGTTGGTATGTTTCTTGTATTTCTGGTTTCATGATTATGGAGGTTTTAGTGTCGATGGGTTTGGTCGTTCCTTGGAAGGGTGATCACTAGTGAGGTTTTGTCAGTCCTGGAGGGGTGATCTCTAATGAGAAGGGTTGTCACTGAAGAGATTTGGTCAGTACCTGGATGGGTGATCACTATTGAATCAAGAATAAACGAGTCTTTTATCCCCAAATTAAACATGAATGAATTATATATATTAGATGAAATGATGTGATTAAATAGCTCAATTATGAGAATCTCTGACAGTGAAGAGAATAGAATAACCATATAAGTAGTCTATTTAGTGCTGTTGATACTAAACGAGTTGGAAGAAAATGTCTGGTCAGTACTTATATGGGTGACCGCACTTCTAGTCCCCCATTGGGGATAGTCTGTACTTGGTTTAGTTACTGCCACATAGTACAAAACACATCTTCTTTTACTAACGTGTTTTCCCCAATTTTGTATGGGGTAAGAACGGTTGCTTTCTTTTCGAAGGACTTGCTTTGGCTTTGGGTAAACATGTAGTCCCGATTGGCTGCCGTGCCTGACATCGCATATGGTCCTAAAGACCATTATCGATTAAGTATGTATTTTTACACATTCTTAAAGGCCTGATATGCCATATGTATCATATTCAAACTCATTCCTATTGTTTGCGAACAGCAAGCTAGAAATGTTTAAATTACCTTGTCTCGAATTAGCTTTAAGAATTTATTTAGGTATGGTCATTGGGCTAGCAAACTCTATATATCAACGCTAAGAAACTTGCATCAAACCTTAGGAAAAGGGTGTAGGGTTTAGTGCAATTTTTGCATTGATTTCAGAAGCAGGTCTTCTGAAAGCTATTTAAATTTATTAGGACATATTCGCATTTATGGTTTTAAATTTCATATTCTTTCATTCTTCATTTATAACAAACAATGTCGGCGTCAATGACCGATGTCAGGATGCCAGAGAACTCTAAATCAATCAATTAGTGTGTCGCAAGATCAAAGAAACGACAAATAGACGCACATACATACTGTATATGTCATAGTTTTTAATATCTTAAACCATTACAAAATTATCATAACAATCCTGATCTTTCCATCATTGTAATTTCAATTTCTCCTCGCCTTTTTTACCAGTAAAAATTGTAAACATATAAATCGTATTCAGTCTTCTCCAAACCACAGTGAACTTACTTAAGAGAGGTCTTGTGCCAGAGAAAAGTAAAACAATCAATCAGCAAGGACACCGTAAAAAACAACAAACAGACACATACACACTATATATGTCAAAATTTTCTAACTGCTCAAAATCCTGCTTAACAATTATTCTGCTCTTCCATCATCGTAATTTCTCTAAGAATCGTTCTACTAGTATGGTAAGCACTTCTTCTAGGAGAAGGACACTCCAAAATCAAACCATTGCTCTCTAAGCTTGGTTAGTGCTATAGCCTCTGTACCATGGTCTTCAAATGTCTTGGGTTAGAGTTCTTTTGTTTGAGGGTACACTCGGGCACACTATTCTATCTAATTTTTCTTTCTCTTGTTTTGTTAGTTTTTATATAGTTTATAAAGGAAATATTTGTTTTAATGTTGTTACTGTTCTTAAGCTATTTAATTTTTCTTTGATTTCTTTCCTCACTGGGCTATTTGCCCTGTTGTGGCCCCGGGGCGTATAGGGTCCTGCTTTTCTAAATAGGGTTGTAGCTTAGCAAGTAATAATAATAATAATAATGATAATGGTAATGATAATGATGATGATGATGATGATAATGATAATAATTATAAACATTAAAAACCATAATAATACTTCTCAAGCCACAGTTTACTCACTTGAAAAACTCTTTGCTGAAACTTCATATTCATATCCCCCTATAGAGAAAAGCTCGTAATTCCACTCAAAAAAAAAAAAAAAAAAAAAAAAAAAAAAGGTTGAAATCCGACATGAGCTGGACATTTCAGTAAGTAACTCATATATGCATCAGTAAGTCAGTGATGCGCATCACGAACAGATTTCCCATTGCAAGAATAGGACGTAATCCTTTAGAACATAGGAAAAAAATTAATCTCCATTGGCTTCATCATCCATCCTTTACATGCGGCGAGAGTGAAAATCCTATGGGATCTCGACTCGAAACACGGGATTTCAATTACAAAAAAGAAAAAAAAGGAAAAAAAAAAATAAAAGGCTAAGATTCGAAAAATCAAATTTTGAATTCAATGGGACGCGTCTGCCATCGTATGACCCCCATACATGTATACCAGTACTTGAAGAGCGGGCTTAAGTCGATTTCATCATTTGAATGTCATCTAAGCCTAAGTTTAGAACGTCATTTGGTGAAGATTTGCATGCTAAATTTGTTATAAGAGAGAGAGAGAGAGAGAGAGAGAGAGAGAGAGAGAGAGAGAGAGAGAGAGAGAGAGAGAGAGAGAGAGAGGGGGGGGGGTTGTTAAACACGAGTATTATACTAGATATGATATGCGTTCATGTATTCAATTTTGTATATATAATTCCTATTCTAGATTTAAACGAGAGAGAGAGAGAGAGAGAGAGAGAGAGAGAGAGGAGAGAGAGAGAGAGAGAGAGAGAGAGAGAGAGAGAGATAGGGGTTGTTAAACATTACTCCTATACTGGATATGATATGCATTCACGTATTCAATTTTGTATATATAATTCCTATTCCTAGATTTAAACGAGAGAGAGAGAGAGAGAGAGAGAGAGAGAGAGAGAGAGAGAGAGAGAGAGAGAGAGAGAGAGAGAGAGGGGGGGGGGGAACTGGATATGATATGCATTCATGTATTCAATTTTGTATATATAATGCCTATTCTAGATTTAAACGATAGTTTAAGGATATTTCTGGGCTCGGATCAGCCTCTCTCACCATTGGCCTGTAATGTAACCTACATAATTACTCTTTGTTAATTTTACCTGTGGTCTATTTATTCCACATCTGATATTTTTAATACCCAGGTTGAAAATACCTTTGTCAGAGTTTCAGTAAGGTTACATCATCTTTTAGAGCTTCACAGGTTGTAATAGGGGGCAAGAGCCCGTGCCGTAAACGCTGGTTTGATAAAAATAATCTTCTTTTAAGATAGGTAACGGTCAATGGGTAATGTCTCGCATGGCAATCCTCTCTCATCATTGGCCTTCCAACAAGACATGCGTTGGTCATACATTTTGAGGTATGAAGATCACTGTACTTATATTTTAATATATCTACAGCTTTTCCTTTGAAATATGTCATATTCCACACGTTTTGCAATGACTTTTTGTTATTGAAAAGTTGATATTACTCGGACTTGAAACAGAAAACTACATCCGATATTTTTGCTCTATTTATACTTAGGCCTCATTGTGGCCCAATGTTAGTAGCTGTTTCCTTCAGCAGTTGTGGTGGCCTATTGGAAACGTCCCCTGCCTGGTGATCTGCTGAAGTGGGATTCGAGTCGTGCTTAGGCTCGATAAGTTTCTTGTAGTGTCTGAAACCTCACCATCCTTGTGAGGTATGGATGGAGGTTTTGGGGGAGCCTATGAGTCTACCTGTTCAGTCACGAGCAGCCATTGCTTGATCCTCCCTGGTCCTAGCTTGGATGGAGACCGGTACATGAGTGATGATCATATGTATATATGGTCAGTCTCTAGGGCATTTTCCTGCTAGCTAGGGCATTGTAACTATTCCTTGCCTCTTGCCATTCATGAGTGGCATTTAAACCTTTAAAACATCTTATTTTTGGTGTGGAGCGGTACTTGTCTGCTAATCATATTGATATATGGTCAGTCTCTAGGGCATTTTCCTGCTAACTAGTGTATTGTAACTATTCCTTGCCTCTGCCATTCATGAGCGGCCTTTAAACCTATAAAACATCTTTTTATGCTCGTTGTAACATCATAGTAGTAAGACAGGGGGGTGGTATTCAATTCCGTTTCGTCATCTTCAGCACTAATTAGCATCGCCATCATAATGCTTGTTTAGATTAAAGATCAGAGGCTTCCTAGCCTACTCTTTCTTTTCTATTTATTGCGATAATTTTTCAAAAGATTTCGTCCCCCAACTATCAATTATGAACGGAAGGCTTGGATCTTTCTTGGTCCTAAAAATTGTTATTGTAACACTATTCTTTCGAGAACTTTTTTAGTCCTTAGAATAAAGCTGTTCCTTAACGATTTTCTCTATTATTTTTTCTAGAATATTTTCATGTTTTTAAATGTATTTAGTTATATTGTGTCCCTTAACGATTTTCTTTATTTTTTTTTATGAAATATTTTCTTGTTTGTTAATGTATCTAGTTATATTCTTCATCACACTTTCAAAAGTTTTGTAACCTTATCTCATCAATTCGTACATCAATGCTATACAAATTGATGCTCATTTTTCTCCGCGCATCTTTCTTAGTATTTACTCATTTATGAAGGCACTCTCTTCCACATTT
>NC_090732.1:170017963-170020463 GCF_036898095.1 Palaemon carinicauda | reverse complement strand
GTGTGTGTGTGTGTGTGATCAGCCCCCCATGTCCCCTCTCCATCCATGCTAAGACCAGATAGGCTAGGCCCAGGCAATGGTTGCTGATGAATCGGGAGGTAGACGTACACTATAGGCTCAACCAAGCCTTCCATCCTTAGCTCAAGGATAGTAAGGTTGCAAGAAACTACATAAAACTATTAAGCTTGAGCGGGACTCGATCTCCCGTCCAGCAGATCGCAAGGCAAGAATGTTTCCAAGATCATCTGATAGATATTCCGAAAACATTGTTGCTTCTGTTCCCGGGACTATTAACCTTTCCAATTTTAGTGGCGTGTCTGTCGTTTTCTTCCTGATTAAACCCAATTGTTTATTGCGTTTTCTTTTTCTTAAATTCTTCTGGTAAGGATAAGTTCAGGGCATTCTGAAACCCGCCGTTCCAGTAGAATTGAAAAATAATTCTTTTATTCTCTCGAGGACTGGAAATATTACCTGTTCAACTGTATATAATTGGGATATCTTAACGTGGTGGAAGAGTTTGAGTATCGCCATGATCAGCAAAGCTGTACTAGTCAGGGCCACTCATATAAGGTTGGTTTGCTGTGAGCGATCAGACCATCACCATTACGCACTGGCCAGCGTGGTGATGAAAACAGGCCAAACCTCAGACATGAATTGACAAAATGTAATGGACTAGAAACGGCAGCATTTGTTGTTGTTGTTGTTACCTCCGCTAGCAAAGTTAGGAGGAGGTTATGTTTTCCCTCCTAGTTGTGTGTATGTGTGTTTGTTTGTGAACAGCTTCCTGGCCACAATTTTAATCGTAGAGTAATGAAACTTGCAGGGATTAACTATTATGTAAAAAGTTGGAAATTATTAAATTTTTGAAAGTCATGGTCAAAGGTCAAGGTCACAGTTAAGCTAAATCTCCAATTCACGTCATCAGCCATAAGTTTGGACATCGTTGTAGACTTCAAACTTGGTTCATATTTGAGTGTATGAAAATCCCCCCCCCCCCCAATTAATACATGTTAAGGCCATAATGTCAAGGTCAAGGTCGAGAAATAAGCTGCCGCGGTGGAGGTTGGCTCTCTATTGAGTGCTCCTCTTGTTATATTTCGATATAATTTGGTAAAGCACCTTGATTTTTGGCAATTTAAGAGCATGCCCATAATGGAAAGATGTATAATACAAGGCATATGCTATGAATATAAGGCAATAGAATATTCATAACGTGGGACTTTAAAACGTATGCGATTTCAATTATTGAATATACACTTCACGTTTTAAAGTGTATGTATGATTAATTTATTTTAACGTTGGTACTGATCTGAAAATATTTCCATCTCATTTAATATTATTTATATTTAGCTTATTTTCTATTCCTTATTTCCTCTCCTTACCAGGCTACTTTCTCTGTTAGAGCCCTTGGTTTTGTAGCATGGGTTGGTGGTGGTAGTAGTAGTAGTAATAGTAGTAGTAGTAGTAGTAGTAGTAATAATAATAATGATAGTATTATGTTTCGCGCAATAGAGGAAATTCCTCCCAATGCAGTGAATGAAACCTGATTATTTAATTTTTTTCACAATTTTATTCAACTTATTTTTTCACGTAATAGTAATGAAAACGGAATCTTTCTTTGCGTATCATTATTAGTTTTTGTATCAATTACCTTTGCCAACTTCGTTGCTAAGGTTGTTTTGAAAGGCGTTTATTTATATGTCTGTCTGTGTGTGTGTTTGTGATTCGCGTAACTCAAAAACTATTGGACCGATTGTTATCAAATTTGTTGGGATGATTTGCCATGATCCAATGACAATTTGATTAGATTTTTGGAGTGATTGCGTTAAAAGTCAAGGCCAAGGTCACGAAAAGGTAAAAGAACGGCTTCAAGTCATATCGTGTCCAATTTTTATCAGATTTGCATGAAACTAGTTTCAAAATGTGCATAATTCAATTGCCGATCTTGTGATATACAATATGATATAGGCGATGGTGTGCAATCTACCGAGTGCCCGTTCTAGTTATATATTTTCATGTTGCTTCAACTGGCGTTGCTGTGGCTAGGCCAAGAGGGGTCATGTGATCAGTAAGGTCGGGGTGTGTTGAGTCCTAGATAAGGAAAGGGGAAGGGGGTGTAGCCCTTAGGAGATATGTCACTCCCATCACTTGTAATTTCAGAGGGACTGGCCTTGTAAGGTAGAAATTGGGTGGGACACGCGAGATTAGTGGAGAGAGAGAGAGAGAGAGAGAGAGAGAGAGAGAGAGAGAGAGAGAGAGAGAGACAGATCTTCATCAGGTATTATATACAGTGATATAATCTTATCTTTGGTGTCGATCTAGCGTCAAAAAACCGAGTTGTTTTGTTGGGTAGCACATTAGCTGCACCGGACATAACTACTACTGTACAGTAAGAATGCAGCTTCCAGCCACTTGTTTGGATTTTGAAAAGAGTGAATGTCCAATCCATTTCTACCGCCGTAGCTCTCCTGCCTTATAAAGACCACGAAATCTTTTTGTA
>NC_090732.1:170013841-170016341 GCF_036898095.1 Palaemon carinicauda | reverse complement strand
TATATATATATATATATATATATATATATATATATATATATATATATATATATATATATAGCCTACTGTATAAACATCAAAATAAGCTACAAACAAACAATTGGGAAATTTTATTTCATGATAATTACGCTTGTCCGGGCAAAAATTCGATTTTTAGCATGGAATAGAAAGGTATTTACGACTTAATTGAATATATGAAAACCAAAAGTGATAGGAATAAAATATATATATATATACATATATATATATATATATATATATATATATATGTATATATATATATATATATATTACATATACATACATACATACATACATACATATATATGTAATTGGTTATATTTCACCCTTAAGCCTCTGGGAGTTAGTGTGTTCATTATTTGTTACTAATCCATTACCTTAGCCGGTATATTTATCGCCACTTATCCCCAGTTTAGCCTTATTGTTCTGTCTCCCTACCCTCTTTAGGTAATCAGCATTAGAAGCAGAATCAAGAGAGAGAGAGAGAGAGAGAGAGAGAGAGAGAGAGAGAGAGAGAGAGAGAGAGAGAGAGAGAGAGAGATGCTATCAAGCAATTAGAAGAAGCAGTCAATCAGAGAGAGAGAGAGAGAGAGAGAGAGAGAGAGAGAGAGAGAGGAGAGAGAGAGAGAGAGAGAGAGAGAGAGAGATACTATCAAGCAGTTAGAAGAAGCAGTCAATCAGAGAGAGAGAGAGAGAAACTATCAAGTGATTACAATAAACAGCCAATTAATCAGAGAGAGAGAGAGAGAGAGAGAGAGAGAGAGAGAGAGAGAGAGAGAGAGAGAGAGAGAGAGAGAGAGAGAGAGAGAGAGAGAGAGATACTATCAATCAATTACTCACAAGCACTCGTGTTTACAATGCACCTGCGCACTGGTACTTACACATTACTTAATGGAATTTTACTCCGACTCTCGACCGTCTCATTCCTTCAAGTAAGCGGCCATCCGCAAGGAGCCTCTTCTCCTATGCTTGAAGGACGTCTCCTGAAACGTGAGAGATGTCCTTAATTGAATCATTAAAAAAGTTAAGGAGCTTATGTGATTCCCAATTACTTTCGCCAGAAGGAGAAATTATGCTGTTATTTGCCAATGGTCGTTTTCTTTCTGCTCCCCCCCCCCTTTTTTTTAGTGTGTGTAGTACAATCATCATTTTCTTTACTCATTTTTATAGGTTATTTTTTAAATTTGAATGCCATTTTTTTTTATTTCACGAATTTTATGATTGTTTTAGCTGGGTAGAAATTTTTTTTGGTGTGTAATACAAAAAGAATTTTCTTAACTAATTTATTCTTGTAATAGTATCTCTTTTAATTTTGATTGTCAGTTTTTTCGATTTTGGGATATTTTTTATCGTTTAAGCAGGTTAAAGTAATTTTGGGGGGTTTTTAATACAAAACATCAATTTCTTTAATAATTTATTTGTTATAATTTCTTCAATATTTTTGTTTTTATATTTTTAAAAATCTTTGTCATATCTTTAGTTTTCAGTTTTTTTTATTGTTTTAGCTGGTTAAGGTTTTTTTTTTTATAGTGTATAATACAGTCATCATTTATTCACCAATTTTTTTTTCTTCATAATTTCCTTTTTCAAATTCGATTTTATCATTTCTTTCGATTATCACAATTTATTTTTTATTGTTTTAGATGGCTATAAATATAATCTTATGGACTGATTTACCCCGATAATCTGTTTTATGTCGATATGTTTGTTGCTTTATGTGACAACAGGGACACTAGATACTTCCCTACCAAGTTTAATTTAGAAGTTCTAATATTTTTATAAGTAAAAATCAATTAGATATATAGACAGTTTTAATTTATTCCTTAGTTAATACCCATGATAATGCAATAGGATACTTAGGAAATCCAATGGAATCCTTTTATTCGAATTGATATTATTTTCGTCTTAACAATGCAACTAGTTCTTCATATTTAGACATAAACCAAACAGATATATGCTTAAATATAGACCTTTTTAATCTTATTAATAGGGCAATGGTGCTGCACTTGGACTGGGATTCGAGACCCTCCCATATGTAATGATTTCTAGTAGTGTCCTGTAACCTAACTATCCTTATAAGCAAAGGATGGAGTATTTTGAGGGAGCCTTTTGGTCTTCCTGCGAAGTCATCTGCAGACATTGCCTGGCCATCCCTGAGGAACCTTTAAACCTTTAAGCGTTATCATTATCATTGTTTTTGTTTTGATGTTATTATAAGAATAACATCTTTGTCTGTATTAAACCCCATTTTAGGCATGCTTCATTAAAGAAGATAGCTGCCCCGGCAGCATTTCTCTTGTAGTTAAGATTGTCAATTGCTCGTATATTTCTTCTTACATTGATACCGCAATCCGCCAGTAACTGTACTATGTTCATCAGTAGGGGAAGTAAAATACATAAAAGATTTTATAATTTTGCTGTAAGTAAACTTGTCAAAATATGTACAATTGAGGTCAGCTGCTACACATTACAGAGGGTG
>NC_090732.1:170001341-170008841 GCF_036898095.1 Palaemon carinicauda | reverse complement strand
CTCACTCCCCTCCCCCACATCAGCCCTCCACTGGCACTTTAGCTGCCTATCCGGGCGTTTTGTCCATTATCTAGCCGTGCCTGATGGAAACGCGGACGGTTGCATTTTTGTACCGGAGCGGATTGACGTGCAAAAGGCCTCGCGAGTTTTGAGGCCCATTCGGGATTTTCGTCATCGCTCATCTCGGGTAGATTCGCTGTTTGCAATTAGAGGCGGTTGCATGATGCGCCCCGGGGAACGACATACGCAGGCGTACTTTCACGCATACTCTAACGTGAGAGAGAGAGAGAGAGAGAGAGAGAGAGAGAGAGAGAGAGAGAGAGAGAGAGAGAGAGAGAGTTTGTTCTTGTTCCTCAAGGTGGTCTTCATTTTGGGCATTTCTTTATAGTTGTGTTTCTTAAGGACTGCTTTTTCTAGCAGGGACAAGTGCAATTGACACGAGAACAATTGATACGAGAGAGAGAGAGAGAGAGAGAGAGAGAGAGAGAGAGAGAGAGAGAGAGAGAGAGAGAGATAGAGAGAGAGAAAGAGAGAGAGAGAGAGTCAGTCACGCACGAAGAGTTCCCTAAGTCTTCATGTTTGTTCCTTTTCCTCAAGATGGTCATCATTTTGATAAATTTCTCACATATATACTTTATAGATTCTAAAGGTTGATCTCACGAATGGCATAGGCAAGGGACAGTGACAATGCCCTAGAGACTGACCATGTATATATATATAAATATATATATATATATATATATATATATATATATATATATATATATATATATATATATATATATATATATATATACATATATATATGATCAGCGTCCAAGGCCCCTCTCCACCCAAGCTAGGGCCAGGGAGGGCCAGGCTGCGGCTGCTGATGACTTAGCAGGTAGCCCCATATGCTCCCCCCCCCATCCTGAGCTCACAAGGATGGTGAGGTTGCAGACGTTATAAGAAAATATCGAACTTTTGTCTTGAACTGCAGTCTAGCAGATCGCCAGGCAGGAACGTTTCCAATAGGCTACCATAATATTAGATTGTAATAAGTTGTCATTTATTGATTAAGTTTGAATAAGTTGATCTGTAAAAGGTAAACTTTACGAATTTTAATTCAGTTTTAATGTTTCATACCTGCTGAAAAATGTTATTCATTAATTATAATAGTAATTTTATTTTAATCTTGATCCATCAATATACAATAAAGGTTTAAATTCTTCGTAACCGATCAAGATTAAGAACTTGAAACTTTCAGAGTAAATTATGATGGTTCCTGAAAAAGTTTATATATTTTATATAACATTGAGAATAAGAATATATTCTTATCTCCTTTATATAATAAAGAGCTAGTGTCTGCATGATCAACGGCTTTGACAGACGTATAACTACTTGGTCTCTCCCCGTCCCTCGCGTAGGGGAATAAGTACTGTAGTAGTCTTAAGCCAGGTTGACACTTGCACGAATTTGTGGCACGCATTGTCACGACTCGAGTCGTGAACTCGTCGTGAAATGGCGTTAAGTATTCGTAAACCCGTCGTGACATCGTGGCATGTCGTGACGAGAATTTTGAAATGTTCAAAATTTTGGTCACGCCAAAATTTTGTGACCGGGATGTGAACTATGTGCGAACTGTTCGTGAACTCGTTGGAATGATGCGGGAAGTGCGTAAACTAAGCGCAAACTATGCGTGAACTCGTCGTGTCAGTTCATGTCAATGTGGACAGGTCAGCTGTGATTCTGAGGTATTTTCTTTTTTTTTATCTTCCAGTTCGTGCCACAAAATGTCACGACTTGCCACGACAAATTCGTGGCAAAAAGTCGTGCTAGTGTCTGGGTACCCTTACTCTTGTGAGATTGATATATGTGTGCGCATATATATCTGAATATTTAAATCTCATTTTTGACGGGTTGCATACACTAGTTTTAACAAAAAAGAAAGATTCTCCAGAGAGATCATCTTATGTCAATACTCCAACATCAATATTACTGTAAACAAACCTCCCCCTACATGTATTTAACTGCACGAAAAAAATATCGAAAAATTTTCTTATTTTCTTCTCAGGAGAATTTTAAGCCGCGATCTTCCTCTTCCCCCTCCTCCCCCCCCCCAAAAAAAAAGCAATTCTCATATCTTTTGACAGTTTCAAAAATTATTTAAGAAACGAGAACACAAATCTATGATTTTAATGATTCTAACCTCTCCCCCGTTGAGGCTAAAATGTTTATAATTTGACCTAGCTAAAACTAATTATATATTTCAAAACATAAAACTGTTAGAAGATGAGAGAAATTTTTCTAGATCTTGATAAGTTCAAAGTCTGTCTACGAAGTTGGAAGGAGGTTATGTTCTTGCCCCTTTTTGAGTGTGTTTGTTCGTGAACAGCTTCCTGGCCACAATTTTAATCATAGAGCGCTCTTATACGCAAATTACAAATACTTATATCGATATCATTTATTTGATACTGAAAATCACATTTTGCAAACAGTTCTATGGCAAGTTTCCCTACTGAAAATTACATTTTTTTTTTGCAAGTGCTCTTATGTTTAATTTGCAAATACTTATATCGCTATCATTTATTACATACAGAAAATCACATTTTGCAAACAGTTCTATGGCAAGTTTCCCTTTTGAAAATTACATTTTTTTTTTGCAAGTGCTCTTATGCTCAAATCGCAAATACTTATATGGTTATCATTTATTTGATACAGAAAATTACATTTTGCAAACAGTTCTATGGCAAGTTTCCCTTCTGAAAATTAATTTTTTTTTTTGCAATTGCTCTATTGCTTAATTTCCAAAGGCTAATCTTGCTCTATGATATAAAAACTCACATTTCGCAAACAGTTCAATGAAAAGTTTCCCTTCTGAAAATTACATTTTTTTGCAACCTCTCTTATGTTTAATTTGCAAATACTTAATATTGCTATGTAATATAGAAACTCACATTCCGTAAACAGTTCAATGGCAAGCTTCCCTTTTGAAAAAATATTTTTGCAAGCGCTCTTATGTTTAATTTGCAAATACTAATATCGCTATATGATACAGAAACACATTTCGCAAACAGTTCAGTGTTAAGTTTCCCTTCTGGAAATTACATTTTTTGCAAACTCAAGCTTAAATTGCCTAAATTGCAAATACTAATATCGCTATATGATACAGAAACACGTTTCGGAAACAGTTCAGTGCAAGTTTTCCTTCTGAAAATTAATTTTTTTGCAAACTTACGCTTAAATTGCCTAAATTGCAAATACTAATATCGCTATGTGATTCAGAAACACAATTTGCCAACAGTTCTATGGCAAGATTCCCTTCTGAAAATTACACTTTTTGAAAACTCATGCTTAAATTGCCTAAGTTGCAAATACTAATATCGCTATATGATTCAGAAACACAATTTGCCAACAGTTCTATGGCAAGATTCCCTTCTGAAAATTACATTTTTTTGCAACCTCTCTTATGTTTAATTTGCAAATATTTAATATCGCTATGTAATATAGAAACACGTTTCGCAAACAGTTCAGTGTCAAGTTTTCCTTCTGAAAATTGCTTTTTTTGCAAACGCACGCGTAAATTGTTTAAATTGGAAATACTAATATCGCTATATGATTCAGAAACGCATTTTGCCAACAGTTCTATGGCAAGATTCCCTTATGAAAATTACATTTTTGTTGCTTAATTATCATTTATATGATACAGAATCTCACATTTTGCAAACGGTTGTATGCCAATTTTCCTCTCGTCAGCTGTAGCAAATTTTCGTAAACCCCGGCGAAAATCAGATTCGCATTACCTCCCGCTAATAATGCATTGTTCGAAGGACATGGAACT
This sequence comes from Palaemon carinicauda, assembly GCF_036898095.1. Taxonomy (NCBI): domain Eukaryota; kingdom Metazoa; phylum Arthropoda; class Malacostraca; order Decapoda; family Palaemonidae; genus Palaemon; species Palaemon carinicauda. Next base: position 170,005,021 of record NC_090732.1, on the reverse strand, counting down.
TCAGCTGCCCAATTTGAATTTCTGTCTGCAGAGCTTCCTCGCTTTTGTGTTTTTCAGATCGAATAACTGGCGTTATTAGTCTTACTATGATAGCGTTTTGAACACCCCCCCCCCCGTTAGTAAACTCGCTATCTAAACGGTTTCAGTTGAAATCAATACAGTATATTTGTGTAATTTGTATTTGAGGGATTGCTTCTGAGTGAGTTACTTGGATAATTTTTAGGGAAATATTCAATGAATTTCAAGTGTCTTTTTGGTATACTCGTTATCTACAGGGTCTCAGTTAAAAGCATAAAGCAGTATATATATGTGATTTGTATTCGATTTGAAGTATTTTCGTTGAGTTACTTGGATAATTTTGTGAGGAAATATTCAGTGATATTCAAGTGCAAGTTAAGTGAGATACTTGGATAATTTTAAAGGAAATATGCAGTGACCTTCAAGTGCAAGTTAAGTGAGATACTTGGATAATTTTGAAGGAAATATTCAATGATATTCAAGTGCGGTTTTGGTATACTCGCTGTCTAAAGGGTTTCAGTCGAGAGCAGAAAGCAGTATATATGTGTGATTTGTATTTGATTTGAGGGATTGCTTCTAAGTGAGTTACTTGGATAATTTTGAGGGAAATATTCAATGATATTCAAGTGCGATGTAAGTGAGATACTTGGATAATTTTTAGGGAAATATTCAATGATATTCAAGTGCGATGTATGGGAGATACTTGGATAATTTTGAGGGAAATATTCAATGATATTCAAGTGCGATGTAAGTGAGATACTTGGATAATTTTGAGGGAAATATTCAATGATATTCAAGTGCGATGTAAGTGAGATACTTGGATAATTTTGAGGGAAATATTCAATGAATTTCAAGTTGGTATACTCGCTATCTACAGGGTCTCAGTTGAAAGCATAAAGCAGTATATATATATGTGATTTGTATTCGATTTGAAGTATTTTCGTTGAGTTACTTGGATAATTTTGAGGGAAATATTCAGTGATATTCAAATGCAAGTTAGTGAGATACTTAGATAATTTTGTGAGGAAATATTCAGTGATATTCAAGTGCAAGTTAGTGAGATACTTGGATAATTTTGAAGGAAATATGCAGTGATATTCAAGTGCAAGTAAAGTGAGATACTTGGATAATTTTGAAGGAAATATTCAATGATATTCAAGTGCGGTTTTGGTATACTCGCTGTCTAAAGGGTTTCAGTCGAAAGCAGAAAGCAGTATATATGTGTGATTTGTATTTGATTTGAGGGATTGCTTCTAAGTGAGTTACTTGGATAATTTTGAGGGAAATATTCAATGATATTCAAGTGCGATGTAAGTGAGATACTTGATTAATTTTGAGGGAAATATTCAATGATATTCAAGTGCGATGTAAGTGAGATACTTGGATAATTTTGAGGAAAATATTCAGTGATATTCAAGTGCGATGTAAGTGAAATACTTGGATAATTTTGAGGGAAATATTCAATGATATTCAAGTGCGATGTAAGTGAGATACTTGGATAATTTTGAGGGAAATATTCAATGATATTCAAGTGCGATGTAAGTGAGATACTTGGATAATTTTGAGGGAAATATTCAATGATATTCAAGTGCGATGTAAGTGAGATACTTGGATAATTTTGAGGGAAATATTCAATGATATTCAAGTGCGATGTAAGTGAGATACTTGGATAATTTTGAGGGAAATATTCAATGATATTCAAGTGCGATGTAAGTGAGATACTTGGATAATTTTGAGGGAAATATTCAATGATATTCAAGTGCGATGTAAGTGAGATACTTGGATAATTTTGAGGAAAATATTCAGTGATATTCAAGTTAGAGTTAAGTGAGATACTTCGATAATTTTGAGGAAATGTTTAGTGATATTTGTTCGAGTTAAGTGAGTTACTTGGATAATTTTCAGGGAAATATTCAGTGGTATTTATGTGCGAAATAAGTGAGATACTTGGATAATTTTGAGGAAATATTCAGTAATATTTTTGTTCGAAAAAAGTGAGATACTTTGATAATTTTGAGGAAATATTCAGTAATATTTTTGTTCGAAAAAAGTGAGATACTTGGATAATTTTGATGGAAATATTCAGTGATATTCAGGTGCGAGTTATGCGAGTTACTTGGATAATTTTGAGGGAAATATTCAGTGATATTCAAGTTAGAGTTAAGTGAGATACTTCGATAATTTTGAGGAAATGTTCAGTGATAGTTTAGTTCGAGTTAAGTGAGTTACTTGGATAATTTTGAGGGAAATATTCAGTGGTATTTATGTGCGAAATAAGTGAGATACTTGGATAATTTTGAAGGAAATATTCAATGATGTTCAAGTGCGATGTAAGTGAGATACTTGGATAATTTTGAGGGAAATATTCAATGATATTCTAGTGCGATGTAAGTGAGATACTTGGATAATTTTGAGGAAAATATCCAATGATATTCAAGTGCAATGTAAGTGAGATACTTGGATAATTTTGAGGAAAATATTCAGTGATATTCAAGTTAGAGTTAAGTGAGATACTTCGATAATTTTGAGGAAATGTTTAGTGATATTTGTTCGAGTTAAGTGAGTTACTTGGATAATTTTCAGGGAAATATTCACTGGTATTTATGTGCGAAATAAGTGAGATACTTGGATAATTTTGAGGAAATATTCAGTAATATTTTTGTTCGAAAAAAGTGAGATACTTGGATAATTTTGAGGAAATATTCAGTAATATTTTTGTTCGAAAAAAGTGAGATACTTGGATAATTTTGAGGGAAATGTTCAGTGATATTTAAGTGCGATTTAAGGGAAATACTTGGATAATTTTGAAGGAAATATTCATTGATATTCAAGTACGATATAAGTGAGATACTTGAATAAATTTAAGTGAAAATTTTCAGTGATATACAAGTATGAGTTAAGAGAGATACTTTTATAATTTTGAAGGAAACATTCAGTTATATTTAAGTGCCTTTTGATTTATGATATGAAATTTACATACTGACGTTCAATTATCATATCATCATTATCATTACAAGCTAAGCTTTATAACTAGCTGGAAAAGCAAGATGATATTAGGCCAAGTGCTCTAACAGGGAAAAATAGCCCAGTGAGGAAAGGAAACGAGGAAATAAACTGCAAAAAAATATAATAAACAATCAAAATAAGATATTTTAAGAACAGTAACAACATTAAATTAGATCTTTCATATATAAACTTTAAAAACTTCAAAAAAAAAAAAAAAAAAAAAAAAAAGAGGAAGAGAACTATAATCTAATTTTTCTCAAGAAATGTATTTACTAAGAACTCGTTCATGGTTATTTACGTAGGTGGCAAATTGCCCTTAAGCAAAATTACTTAAACTTTTTATTAATTAACAGGTAAACAAGTAATGAATATATATATATATATATATATATATATATATATATATATATATACATATATATATATATATATATATATATATATATATATATATATATATATATATATATATATTTATTTATATATCTATACTGTTTATAAACAAATATATATACAGTATATATATATATATATATATATATATATATATATATATATTTATGTATACATATATATACACACTTATATATATATATATATATATATATATATATATATATATATATATATACGTAATGTATATATACAGTATACAG
>NC_090732.1:169976341-169996341 GCF_036898095.1 Palaemon carinicauda | reverse complement strand
ATTATTATTATTAATTATTATTATTGTTATTATTAATTATTATTATTGTTATTATTATTGTTTTTATTATTATTATTATTGTTATTATCATCCAAGCTATAGATATCGGTTTGAGGCTCTAGGTGAGGATATCAGGTTCATCCTTGCCAAGATTCTAGGGCAGGATGTGTTGTACGATGCTAGTGGTATTTTCAAGTCTATTTCAGAAGCAGGTTTTCTGAAATCTATTTGACTTTTATAAGGACATCTTCGCTCTGGTGGTTTTTAATTGAATTTTCCTCTGATTCATTACGTTATTGGTAAGGTTACCTACTGATGTCTTGTCAGACCTTCTTCTTCTTCTTCTTCTTCTTCTTCTTCTTCTTCTTCTTCTTCTTCTTCTTCTTCTTCTTCTTCTTCTTCTTCTTTCTTCCTTTATTAACGTACTTTTTTCCCCAGTTTTTTTGTATTGGATAAGCACGGTAGCCTTCTTTTTGAAGGACTTTTACTTAGGCTTTGGAGTAGACTCCAGAGTCAAGTCCCAAGTGGCTGCCCTGCCTGACATCGCTTCAGACTCCGGTAGTATATGTTCATGTATTGTACCAGTCACCAGCGTCCTTCCTCCCAGCAGCGAGGTGTCTGGTCAGGTTTAGTTTGAGACGTGTAAGATATCTGTTATGTTTTTAGGTGTTGGAGTGGCTTTGATTGTATGTGTATTTGTCTGTAACACCCATTTGCTTTTAAGCAAACCTATCTGTCGATAATTCTTTCATCCCAAGTGGTTAACTACTGCACTGTAATTGTTCAGTAGCCACTTTCTTCTTGGTAAGGGTAGAAGAGAGACTTTAGCTATGGTAAGCAGCTCCTTTAGGAGAAGACACTCCAAAATCAAACCATTTTTCTCCAGTCTTGGGTAGTGCCATAGCCTCTGTACCATTGTCTTTCACTATCTTGAGTTAGAGTTCTCTTGTTTGAGGGTACTCTTAGGCACACTATTCTATGTTGTTTCTCTTCCTCTTGTTTTGTTAAAGTTTATATAGGAAATATTTATTTGAATGTTGTTACTGTTCTTGAAATATTTAAGTTTTTCTTGTTTCCTTTCCTCACTGGGTTATATTCCCTGTTGGGGCCCCTGGGCTTATAGTATCCTGCTTTTCCAACTAGGGTTGTAGCTAAGCAAGTAACAACAACAACAACAACAACAATAAAAATAAAAGTAGTTATAACAATAACAATAACAATGATATTAATAACAATGATAATAATAATAATAATAATAATAATAATAATGATGATAATGATAAATAACAACAATAACAATAATGATGATGATGAATAATTAATAATTAATAATTAATAATTAATAATCAATAATCCTGAGGTGTCTACCTGGATAGCAAAGTGTCCAACACTCCAACTTATAAAACATGTTGTGATTCACAACCCGTTTGTAGTTGTTACTCAGTCCCCCTGTTATGTTTCTGATGAGCCGATCTGCAATGTTGGTAATGGACAGTACAGGCTGTAGAGAGGATGGCTGTGACGTAACATAATGTTATTAACCTTTTGAACAATGATGATTCTGTAAGCAGATCTGTTTTAATTGCCTTAATCTGATCAGATTACATTGTTATATTGTGGATGATAAGTAATTTTATCAATTAATGTAATGAGCATTATATTATTACACTATTGCGCGGATGTAAGGGTTTCCAGTTAGTCCATTTTTTTTAATCTTGATAGACTTTGTTAATCAAAATGTTAATTACTTTATGATATCTAACATACTGCTTTTGTGATGATAAGGACTTCTTTTTGTACATCTGAATTGGCAAAAAAAAAAAAATAAAATAAAAAAAAAAAAAGTCAACATCTTCCAATTTTATCCATAAAATATATATATATCTTTTTTTTTTCAAGAAACAATTTGCAACCCATATACGTTATGTATTTTCTACTAGCTACTATTAGTATCCATTCCCTGTTATATAAAAGTTCAAACTTGCAGCAAATAATTTTTATGTTGAACAGGTTGACATAAGTCTTTATAGTTTTTACATGAAATATCTGTATTGATGTTGTTACTGTTTTCAAAATATTTCATATTAATTGTTAATTATTTCTCATACCGTTTATTTCCTTTTTTACTTTCCTCTCTGGGATATTTTTTCCTGTTGGAGCCCTTTGGCATATAGCATCTTGCTTTTCCAACTAGAGTTTTAGCTTAGCTAATAATAATAATAATAATAATAATAATAATATGATGATGATGATGATGAGGATGAAGAAGAGCAAGTCTCTCTCTCTCTCTCTCTCTCTCTCTCTCTCTCTCTCTCTCTCTCTCTCTCTCTCTCTCTGTATATATATATATATATATATATATATATATATATATATATATATATATATATATATATATATATATATACGTTTCTTTCCGGTTACGCTAAGCTCTCCCCATCCCTTGCATAAAGAGAGAGAGGGAGTAGTCACACCCAGGGGAGAGGGAGATTCGTGTCCGTTTATGTGCATATTTATCTAAACATTTAGCCATCATTTTTGACGGGTTGCGTACACTAGCTATATTATTGGAGGCATTTGAATTTCCTCAGAATTACAAGAATAGAGTATAAGAGCTTTTACTCTACATTTTTCGTGGATTAAATTTTATACGACCTGCCCACATCTCTTCTTTTGAGGAGATAACCTTTTGTTTCTTCCTCCTACTCACCTGTAACGCCAAACTATTTCAACTGAATTTTCCTGTTAGATCTTCCATTTATTTCGAGAAGCGTTTAAGAAACTTCACTTTTTGAAAGTTCAAGGGTTGGAGTGGACGATGTGGTAACGTCTGTGACTGGTGAAAGCCAGACTGGGGTTCGAGTCTCGTTCATATTCGTTGGTTTCTTTGGTCGCTGCAACCTCGCCGACCTTATGAGCTAAGGATGGGTGGTTTGAGGGAAGCCTGTTGAGTCATCAGCGGCCATTGCCGGGCCCTCTTTGGTCTTGCCTTGGGTGGAGAGGGGTCTTGGAAGCTGATCATATATATATATATATATATATATATATATATATATATATATATATATATATATATATATATGGTCAGTCTCTTGGGTATTGTCCTGCTTGATAGGCCAATCTCGCTGTCCCTTGCCTGTGCCATTCATGAGCGACCTTTAATATCTTAAAACTGTGAATATCTTGAACAGTTATACAAGGAACTTACTTACGCTTGATGCCTAGGGTTGGTGGGCTATTGGAAAAGGGGTGTTTTTGTGAGCCTATAGATCTGTCTGCTGAGTCATCAGCATTCATTGCCTGCCCCACCTTGGTCCTAGCTTGGGCGCCGATCATATGTATGTATGATAAGTCTCCATGGCATTGTCTTACTATATAGGGCAATGCCACTGTCCCTTGCCTCTGCCATTCAAGAGTGACCTTTAAACTTTTAATTGGCCTCAATTTCATTCTCTTTCCTTGAAAATGTTTTGGGATTTGCGTTCAATTTCATTCTCTTTCCTTGAAAATGTTTTAGGATTTGCGTTCAATTTCATTCTCTTTCCTTGAAAATGTTTTAGGATTTGCGTTCAATTTCATTCTCTTTCCTTGAAAATGTTTTAGGATTTGCGTTAGGGTAATATGAATCCTTATGATACATGGGAAATTTTTGAAGTAAATGTTTGGGATGTAGTCTTTTGACTGGCCAGACAGTACTACATTGGATCCTCCTCTCTGGTTACGGTTCATTTTCCCTTTGCCTACATACACACTGAATAGTCTGGCATATTCTTTACATATTCTCCTCTATCCTCATACACCTGACAACACAGATTACCAAACAATTCTTCATCACCCAAGGGGTTACTGCACTGTAATTGTTCAGTGCCACTTTCCTCTTGGTAAGGGTAGAAGAGACTCTTTAGCTATGGTAAGCAGCTCTTCTAGGAGAAGGACACTCCAAAATCAAACCACTGTTCTCTAGTCTTAGGTAGTGCCATAGCCTCTGTACCATGCCCTTTCACTGTCTTGGGTTAGAGTTCTCTTGCTTGAGGGTACACTCGAGCACACTCTCCTACCTTATTTCTCTTCCTCTTGTTTTGTTAAAGTTTTTATAGTTTATATAGGAGATATTTATTGTTGTTACTCTTCTTAGAATAATTTATTTTCCTTTCTTCCTTTCCGCACTGAGCTATTTTCCCTGTTGGAGCCCCTGGGCTTATAGCATACTGCTTTTCCAACTAGGGTTGTAGCTTAGTAAGTAATAATAATAATAATAATAATAATAATAATAATAGTGACAAGTCCTGCGCACCGAGTTGAATCTGTTAATAAAATCCATCTTTTGATCCTGTATTATGAAATTTACGATGATTTATCTGGCTATAAAAAATGGAATTTAAATAAAACTAAAAAATTAGGAATAAAGACAACCATCTATAGACTTTTGCATATATAAAAGAAAAATTTTTTCCCAATATCGTAATGTACATCTTATAAAGATTTAAAACTTCAGCTCCCCCCAAAAATATGGATAAAAATTTAAATTTGAATAAAATGTGAAAAAAAATTAAGATAAAGAAAACTATACAGAATATTGCACAGATAAAGGAAAAATTCATTCTCAATATCGTAAGGTACATCTTAAAAAAGGGTTTAAAATTTCAGCTCCCCTGCCCCCCCCCCCCAAAAAAAAATATATGACTAAAATTTGAATTGAAACAAAAGGAAAGCGTATCTATAAAGATAAAAAAAACTATACAGCCTTTTGAACAGATAAAGAAAAAAGAAAAAACATATTTCGATCTTTTTACGTTTAACTTAAGGTTTAAATTTTCAGCCAAATAAATTAGGGCTCGAAAAATTAAATTTAAATAAAATTAAAGAAAAAGTATCTATAAAGACACAGTAAACTATACAGCCTTTTAAATAGCTAAATAAAAATATATTTTCGATCTTTATATGTACAACTTAATAAGGTTTAAAGTTTCAGCACCCCCTCCAAAAAAAATTATAACTAGAAATCTAATTTAAAAAAAGAAAAAAAAGTATATATAAAGACACAGAAAACTATACAGCCTTTTGCATAGATAAAGGAAAACTCCATCTCTCTATCTATACTAAATTTGTTTTAATGAGACGCATTTGCACTGACTCGCAGCGGTGCCCTTTTATCTCGGAAAAGTTTCCTGCTCTCTGATTGGTCAGAATTATCTCGTCCAATCAATCAGCGATCAGGAAAATTTTCCGAGCTAAAAGGGCACCCCTGCGAGTCCGGTGCAAATCTTCCTCACTAAAAAGAATTGACATAGTAATTTGCAACCTGATAAGGGTTTTAACATTACGCCGAAGAGCGCAATGATTGAGACTCCGCATCTGTTTCTTAACCGCCAATTAATAAGGTAGAGATTACGATAAGCCTCCCATATATGCCATATGGGATCACTCTCTTGTCTTCATGTCTTTGCTTATTTCGGATTTCTACTACCTGTGGTTTTTGTGTTGTTGTTGTTGTTGTAGTGGAAAGTGCCTTTACTAAGGGATTACAGAAGTGAAATTTATACTCATAAATTTTTAGTATATATATACAGTATACATATATATATATATATATATATATATATATATATATATATATACACATACATACATATATATATATATATATATATATATATATATATATATATATATATATATAATGTATGTATGCATGTATATATGTAACTGTGCTTGCATATATATATATATATATATATATATATATATATATATATATATATATATATATATATACATATATATATATATATATATATATATATATATATATATATATACATATATATATATATATATATATATATATATATATATATATATATATATATATATATATAAATATACACACACATATATACATATATATATTTCCTTCACATATAATAGACCCTTCTGAAACTAAACCAGAAAAATATTGAATTAATTCTATTAAGTTTTTCATTTTCGAGATCACTATGCTCATAAAAAACACTAAAAAATTTATATAATGAAATATAGTGTTACTTATCTTCAACCTTCTAGCTTTCCCATTTTTTTTAGTTAATATCGTTTTATTAGTTTATAAAACGTATTAATTTATTTATAATTCCATTTAATAGTCATCTTTTTAATAGAACTATTTTAACTTTCCTTATTAATGCTCATTCGGCTTTCGTAATTATTACTTTTTGTTTCCCAAAATTCTCTGAAAAATTCGATCTTCCTTAAATGGTTTTTCTTCTTATATAACTTAATATTTACTTAAAATTATAATTATTTTTCCAATCTTCTTTCGAATTATTTATATGAATACGATTTTATTGTGTGCTAGTGTACGCGACCCGTAGAAAATAATAGCTAATTCAGATAGACATACGCACATGGACCCCTCTCTCACAAGGGTATGACTATTCCCTTTTCCCCTACCCGATTGACGGGGAGAGTCCGAGTAGCTGTACGGGAGGAAATACCGCTTATCGTGACTGGTGATAATATATATGTATATATATGTATATGTATATATATATATATATATATATATATATATATATATATGCATATATATATGCATATATATATGCATATATATGTATATATATGCATATATATGCATATATATATGTATATATATATATATATATATGCATATATATATATACATATATATTTATATATATATATATATATATATATATATATATATATATATATATATATATATATATATACACAACCAGATACTTTCTTTTTATTATATAGGAAGATTATGGATAATTTTGTTCTTTTCATTTTTCTAAATACTATATGCAACATCAGTTTTTTTTTTATACAAACATTTATTAAATTTTGGAAAAGGAAGTATATTGTGAATTTAATATTTTTGTTTTATCTTTTAATGCTCTATTGATATCCATTGTCGTTAAATTGATTGATTTCTATTTTATAATATATTTGTTTACTTGACAATTAAGTTTTCTATATATTTACAAAATTTGGTTAAATCTCTTAATGATGTTGGTCTTATTTGTGTAATTTTCCTGATATTTAAAATACATATATTCTCTCAACTGCAATTTCGATTATAGATATGTTTTGTTAACATTTAATTTTCTATATATCCACAAAATTTGGTTGAATCTCATGATGGTGATGGTCTTATTTATGAGATCTTAATTTTTTTTTCTTTGGAAAAAAATTGTATTCCTCGAATTCAATAGATTACCCGTAACGTCAGAAATAACGGTAATGATTAATAACACCTTTATGGATGTTACGTACTAGGCTAAATGGTCAGACTCATCATTATCATCATCTCCTCCTACGTCTGTTGACGCAAAGAGCCTCGGTTAGATTTCACCAGTCGTCTCTATCTTGATTCTTTTAATTCAATACTTCTCCATTCATCATCATCTACTTCGCGCTTCATAGCCCTCAGCCATGTATTATTATTATTATTATTATTATTATTATTATTATTATTATTATTATTATTATTAGCCAAGCTACAACCCTAGTCTGAAAAGCAAGATGTTATAAGCCCAAGGGCTCCAACAGGGAAAAATAATCCAGTGAGTAAAGGAAATAAGGAAATAAATAAATGATGAGAATAAATTAACAATATATCATTCTAAAAACAGTAACAGCGTCAAAACAGGTATGTCCTATATAAACTATTAACAACGTCAAAAAGAGATATGTCTTCTAGTGCCTTGCAGAGCCCAGCTTGGTGAACTAATCTCTCTTAGGGAGTGCGAAGAGCATGTCCAAACCGTCTACATCTACCCCGCATCATGATCTCATCCAGACTACAGTCAATTCTTTTTAGTGAGGCAGATTTGCACCGACTCACAGGGGTGCCCTTTTAGCTTGGAAAAGCTTCCTGATCGCTGATTGGTTGGACAAAATAATTCTAACCAATCAGAGAGCAGGAAACTTTTCCAAGCTAAAAGGGCACCGCTGCGAGTCAGTGCAAATGCACCTCATTAAAAAAAAATCGAGTATAGTTGCCATTAGTTCTCAGAAGTCGTTTTGGGCCCCCCCCCCCCCCCTGCACTCACTTTTTAACCTTCTACACTATACCCGTTGAACGACGACATTTTAAATACGGTATGTATATATATATTCATATATATATATATATATATATATATATATATATATATATATATATATATATACACCCATATATATGTATGATATATAATATATAATATTATATATATACATATATATATATATATATATATATATATATAAATATATATATATATATATATATATATATATATATATATATATATATATATATATATATATATATGAGGTATTACTTTTAAGTAAAGACCCAAAAGCATTTTCAGGCCTTGCAAATAATTGGACAGAATTGTTTATTTTTCCATGGTTTTCAATGAGGCCTTTATTGCTTGGCGTGTGTAAAAGTATTTTCCAGTCTTGCAAAATATTTTGACTCCAGTTGCCTAAACCAATTTTTTTTTTTTGGGGGGGGGGAGCATTTGCCGAAGCATTTTTAAATTTTGTAAATATTTTGCCTTAGGTTGACTGAGCAATTTTGTTTATTTTACTTTTTTGTAATGTGGCCTTAATTATTTGATGACGTCTGCAAAGGCTTTTTAAGTCTTGCAAATATTTTGTGTCAAGTATACTCGGCAAATTTGTTTATTTTCCAATTTATTATTTTTCCTTTTTATTTGCAATGAGTTTTTTATTACTTGTTTGAGTTTTCAAAAACATTTCCAAGTCTTAATAATATTTTGCCTCAAGTTAACTGAGGAAACTTGTTTATTTTCGATTTTTTTGTAATGAGTTATTTGTTACTTCTAGGCGTTAACAAAAGCATTCTCAAGTCTTGCAATTTTTTTTTTTTAATTGCTTGGCGTGTGTAAAAGCATTTTCAAGTTTTCCAAATAATTTTCTTCAAGTTGACTGAACAAACTTGTTTATTTTCCGTTTTTCAATGAGTCCTTCATAGCTTGGCGCGTGCGAAATCATTTTCAAGTCGCAAACATTTTACTTCAAGTTGAATGAGCAAACTTGATTATTTACTTATTTGTTTTGACCAAGAGTCCTTTATTGGCTGTTTGAGTTTTCAAAAGCATTTTCAAGTCTTGTAAATGTTTTGCCTTAAGTTGACTTAGCAAACTTATTTATTATCCCATTTATTTATTTATTTATTTTTTTTTTTTTTATTTTTTTTTTTTTTGTAATGAGTCCTTTATTGCTTTGGCGTTAACAAAACCATTTTCAAGTTTAGCAAATATTTCGCCTCAAGGTGACTGTGCAATCTTGTTCATTTTCCATCATCTTATTTTCTTTTGTGATGAGTCCTTTATTACTTGTTTGCGTTTTCAAAAGCATTTTCAAGTCTTGCAGATAGTTGGCCTTAAGTCACTTGGCCTTATGTTTATATATATATATATATATATATATATATATATATATTTTTTTTTTTTTTTTTTTTTTTTGCTGCAATGAGGCCTTTATTACTTGGTGTTTTCAAAAGCATTTTCAAGTCTCGCAGATAGTTTGCCCAAACTTTTCTCTCTCTCTCTCTCTCTCTCTCTCTCTCTCTCTCTATTGCAGCAATGAGGCCTTTATTACTTCTTAGCGTTTTCAAAAGAATTTTCAAGTCATGCAGATAGTTTGCCTCAAGTCTGCTGAGCAAACTTCTCTCTCTCTCTCTCTCTCTCTCTCTCTCTCTCTCTCTCTCTCTTTATTGCAGCAATGAGGCCTTTATTACTTCTTAGCGTTTTCAAAAGAATTTTCAAGTCATGCAGATAGTTTGCCTCAAGTCTGCTGAGCAAACTTCTCTCTCTCTCTCTCTCTCTCTCTCTCTCTCTCTCTCTCTCTCTTTATTGCAGCAATGAGGCCTTTATTACTTCTTAGCGTTTTCAAAAGAATTTTCAAGTCATGCAGATAGTTTGCCTCAAGTCTGCTGAGCAAAACTTCTCTCTCTCTCTCTCTCTCTCTCTCTCTCTCTCTCTTTTGCCGCAATGAGGCATTTATTACTTCTTGGCGTTTTCAAAAGCATTTTAAGGTCTTGCAGATAGTTTTGCCTCAAGTCTGCTGAGCAAACCTCTCTCTCTCTCTCTCTCTCTCTCTCCTCTCTCTCTCTCTCTCTCTTTTGCGGCAATGAGGCATTTATTACTTCTTGGCGTTTTCAAAAGCATTTTAAGGTCTTGCAGATAGTTTGCCTCAAGTCTGCTGAGCAAACCTCTCTCTCTCTCTCTCTCTCTCTCTCTCTCTCTCTCTCTCTCTCTTTTTTTTGCAGCAATGACGCCTTTATTACTTCTTACCGTTTTCAAAAGCATTTTCAAGTCTTGCAGATAGTTTGCCTAAAGTCTGCTGAGCAAACTTCTCTTTTTTTTGCTGCAATAAAGCCTTTATTACTTCTTGGCGTTTTCAAAAGCATTTTTGAGTCTTACTAATATTATTTGTTTTGATAATGAGGTCTTTATTGCATGTTGACCTATGCATATATGGCAAATAGTGTCTAAGCCAGTTTTTAAAGCTTTGTTAATAACAACTCGTATATTCTGGATTATGCACAGACTTCTATTAATTGTGGACACAAAACAATGCATTTTTCTCGTCTATTGGACTGATCATTCTCGCCTTTGATTCCAGCATCACTGGTCTTTAGATATAATTTATTTTGAATTTTTATGGATTTTATCTTTATTTAATCAAATGAGCAGTGTCGTATTTCGATCATTTATTTGTAACTCTGCTTTATTATAAATAATTCGCATACTATTATTATTATTATTATTATTATTATTATTATTATTATTATTATTATTATTATTATTATTATTATTATTACGAAAAGATGAAATGCATCTGCCTCCTTGATTTTTAATCCATCAAGCTCCTTTTAAAATACCTTATTTCTTTGTTATCAATTAATTCCTCAGAGTCCTTATTTCTTCGTTATCAATTAATTCCTTAAAGTATTAATTTCTTCATTAACAATTAATTCCTCAAAGTATTAATTTCTTCATTATCAATTAATTCTTCATAGTCCTAATTTCTTCATTACCAATTAATTCCTCAAAGTATTAATTTCTTCATTATCAATTAATTCTTCAAAGTCCTTATTTCTTCATTACCAATTAATCCCTCAAAGATAGATAGATAAAAAAATAAATGAAAGACTATTGAAACGAAGATGAAAAAAAAGGGAAAGAATAAATAGAGTAGTCCCCCATACACCTTCATTATTCGGACGTTTTATAAACGCATTAATAAACTCGACGGATAGAAAACCGAAGGCTAGACATTATTTCCGTATACCTGATCCCCCCCAACCCCCCCCCCCCTTACCCTATCCTATCCCTATCTCCTATCCTATCCCTATCTCCTATCCTATCCCTATCCCCTATCCCCAGAAAACCAGGTTCCCTATATGTACCTGGCCTGCACCGGCTAATCAATACCGATTTCTGCCGTTTTCTTTCACCGGAGCTGGCTGTGTCTGTGAGTCTTGTCTGAGTGTGTGTCTGTATGTGCGTATAATTGTTGGAGGTTATACATACTTCTACTGTATGTCAAGTCTACTAATTTCATTCAATTTATTCTTAATTGAAAAGCGAATACTGTGACATTTTTTATGTTTAATGCAAAGGCCAATAAGTATGTCTGTTTTGACGTTGTTACTGTTTTAGAATGATTTATTGTTGACTTGTTCTCATCATTTATTTATTTCCTTATTTCCTTTCCTCACTGGGCTATTTTCCCTATTGGAGCCCTTGTTCTTATAGCATCTTGCTCTATCAACTAGGGTTGTAGCTTGGCTAGTGATAATAATAATGATAATAATAATAGTAATAATAATAATAATATATGAGGGACTGTCTGTATGTATAATTGTGGGAGGTCATACATAATTTTATTGTATGTCAATTCTATGTCTAATTTCATTCAATTTATTCTTAATTGAAAAAGCGAATTCTGTGGCTATTTTTTCATGTTTAATGCACAGATCAAATGTGTATGTGTGTATATTTGTCGGATATTATATATACCATTAATGTATGTCATGTGTGCGTTCAATTTCATTCATTTTCTTCCTAGTTGAAAAGCGAATTCTGTGGCAATTTTTTTTTTCTATGTTTAATGCAAAGATCAATTGTGTATGTCTGTATATTTGTTGGAGATTACACATAGTTTTCCAGTTTGCCAATTCTATGTCTAATTTCATTCAATTTATTCATAATTGAAAAGTGAATTCTATGGCAATTTTTTTTTTTTTTATGTTTAATGCAAAGGCCAATTGTGTATGTGTGTATATTTGTTGGAGAGTATACATACTTTTACTATATACCAGGTCTACGTCCGATTTCATTCAATTTATTCCTAATTGAAGTACGAATTCTGTAACAGGCTTTATATATATATATATATATATATGTATATATGTATATATATATATATATATGTATATTTATATATATATATATATATATATATGTATATTGTTTTTTTTTCTTTTTCTTAATGTTTCATGCGAAGACTATTTGCGTGTGTATATTTGTTGAAGATTATACATACTTTTACTATTTCATTCAATTTATTCTCAATTGAAGAGCGAACACCATGACAGATTTTATTTTTCTAGCCCGGCTAGCCGAGGTTTGGAAAGGAAGAAGAGAACTTTTAAGTACTGAACACAAAGGATAATAATGTACTTGCCTCTAATAAAAAGTTCATAAGCGTCGGGGAAACTGAAGTTGGTGGAGAATTCCAAAGCTTTGTAGTAAAGGGGGGTAGAATGGACAGTCCCCTAACTCTAGCTTTTTAACTCCGCCAGCGAAGTTTGGAGGAGGTTATGTTATCTCCCACATTTGGTTGTTTGTTTGTTTGTGAACAATTTCCTGTCCACAATTTTACTCATAGAATAGTGAAACTTTCAGGGATTAATTGCTATGTTGACACGTGGAAGCGATTCAATTTTGAAAGTCCTAGCTCAAAGGTCAAGGTCAAGGTCGAGCAAAAGGACGAGCGACTTAATTATTATTATTATTATTATTATTATTATTATTATTATTACTAGCCAAGCTACAACCCTAGTTGGAAAAGCAAGATGCTATAAGCCCAAGAGCTCCAACGGGGAAAATTAGCCCAGTGAGGAAAGGAAATAAGGAAATAAATAAATGATGAGAATAAATTAACAATATATCATTCTAAAAACAGTAACAGCGTCTAAACCCCAAGTTCGCACATGGTTGTCACACAGACCTCAAATACGCCTACGGTCTAAATTGATCCTGGGAAAGGCAAGCTGGTGTCGATAAATAAGCAGCCGTGGCGGAGATCTGCACTCTCGGGGTGCTTGTCTAGTTTTATGATATTTTATAAAAAGAAAATTATTCATTTTTTTTACTATATTCAATGTTTTTTTTTTTTTTTTTTTTTTTGATAATTCAGATTCGCTATTGTTTCTATACATACATACACATATTCAATGTAAGAGTTAGATAAAAATAATAAAAAAAAAGGTAAACTTTCGCTTCATTCGTAAAAAGAAAAAAAATGATGTATATATTCAATCAAGTTTTACATCGATGATGTTGTTTTCATTTTTTTATATATATTGTCTTTTTATCCCTATTTTTCAGCGTTCTCTAAATAACCCAAACACCGGCCGTACGTAAGTTTTAATTCTTTCAGCTATTGTTTTTTATTTGTGGTTCTGTAAAAGCGACTTTTTTAGCCATTGTGTTTTTTTTTTTCTTGTAAGCTATTGTTTTTCACCGGTGGCTCTAGCGTTCGTTTCGCTTATCATTTCGATCTGTTATTAGTTTTTTTTTTTTTTTTTTCAGTTTTTGTTTTTAGATTTTTGTTATTCATCAACGGTCTGTGCAATCGTTTTGCTATACGGCGAAATAATTGGAATAGAAACGCTATATATATATATATATATATGTGTGTGTATTTATATATATATATATATATATATGTGTGTGTGTGTGTGTATTTATATATATATACATATATATATGTATATATATAAATATATGTATGTATATATATGTATATAAATATATGTATATATATGATGTATATATATATATATATATATATATATATATATATATATATATATATATGTATATGTATGTATGTATGTATGTATGTATGTATGTATTTATGTATGTATATATATATATATATATATATTGGGGCGGCCCTGTAAGATATTCTGGAACAATTTGTCAAGTAATTTTCCAACAGACCATCGCGAAAAATATATTTTTCCATATATGTAGTTTTCGATATATTTGTTTCCATCTTTACAAATTTTCATTAGATGATCGGTGATAATAGGGTTGTTTGTATTTTTTCATATTTATATTTGTCAATATATTTTTTTTACTTTCCAAATTTTCATTAGATTATCTGGGTAAGTAAGTGCGATAAAAGAATTGTTTTATTCTAAAAAAAAAGGAAAATTATTTATTTTCTCAATAAACTATGAATAGCTGGTTTTAATTATCTTATGTACGTATCCAAGACTCTAATAATTGAGAGAGAGCGAGAGAGAGAGAGAGAGAGAGAGAGAGAGAGAGAGAGAGATCATACAACCTTTGGTCTATAACCATGCCCCTTTGCGTTAATACTCAAGCCTTATGAAAATCTGCAATGAGAGAGAGAGAGAGAGAGAGAGAGAGAGAGAGAGAGAGTGTGTGTGTTCAAACACCCAGCATGTTTTGCATCTTAGGTCTATAGCCATGATGCTTTGCCTTAATATTATTATTATTATTATTATTAAATGCTAAGCTACAACCCTAGTTGGAAAAGCAGGATGCTATAAGCCCAGGGGCCCCAACAGGGAAAATAGCCCAGTGAGAAAAGGAAATAGGGAAATAAGGAAAAATAAAATATTTTAGGAATAGTAACAATATCAAAATAAATATTTCCTATTTAAACTATAAAAACTTTAACAAATCAAGAGGAAGAGAAACTAGATAGAATAATGTGCCCGAGTGTACCCTCAAGCAAGAGAACTCTAACCCAAGGCAGTGTAAGACCATGGTACAGAGGCTATGGCACTACCCAAGAATAGAGAACAATGGTTTGATTTTGGAGTGTCCTTCTCCTAGAAGAGCTGCTTACCATAGCTAAAGAGTCTCTTCTACCCTTACCAAGAGGAAAGTAGCCACTGAACAATTACAGTGCAGTAGTTAACCCCTTGGGTGAAGAAGAATTGGTCTAGTAATCACAGTGTTGTCAGGTGTATGAGGATAGAGGAGAATCTGTATAGGATAGGCCAGACTATTCGGTATCTGTGTAGGCAAAGGAAAAAGAACCGTAACCAGAAAGAAGGGTCCTATGTAGTACTGTCTGGCCAGTCAAAGGACCACATAAATTTGCAACAAGAGAGAGAGAGAGAGAGAGAGAGAGAGAGAGAGAGAGAAAGTGTTCAAACACCCAGCATGTTTTGCACTTTAGGTCTATAGTCAATGATGCTTTGCATTAATACTCAAGCCTTGTCGAAATTTGCAACGAGAGAGAGAGAGAGAGAGAGAGAGAGAGAGAGAGAATAGTCTGACACCCTTTTATCTATAACCCTGACTCTGCGTTAATACTCAAACCTTATGGAAATTTGCAACGAGAGAGAGAGAGAGAGAGAGAGAGAGAGAGAGAGAGAGAGATCGGAATTTTAAAACGAGAGTGCATACTGCTTATTAAAAGTGCATAAAAATTCCCTAATAGGGATTAACGCTTATTAAGAAGAAAATAAAAAACTCGCTAATAGGCTCGGGTGCTTATTAAAACTAAATGAAAATTGAATGATAATCCTTTCTCTGTTTAATTTGTTAATCTCAGCGCCGGTTTTAATTCATACGGAAGTGCTCTATCGTCTCTGTCTGTATTAATAAGAAAGCCATACTTGAAATTACTCTGTGTGTGTCTATTGTTTTAGTACTTTAACTTTCTTTTTGTTTTTCTTTGTATTTAGAGAAAGTGAAATTTGTATTCGTTCGTCTTGCTGGAAGTCGTCTCGTTGAAAAGATGTGCTTTTTTTACATTATTATTATTTTTATTATTATTGTTAATATTATTATTATTATTATTATTATTATTATTGTTATTATTATTATTATTATTATTCTTGTTGTTGTTGTTCTTGTTGTTGCTGTTTTCGTTGTTGCCGTTGATGTTGAAACACGGTTTTTTTTAATACAACTTCACAAACTCATTGGTGACTTGTGTCTATATATATATATATGTATATATATATATATATATATACTGTATATATATACATATATATATATGCATACAGTATATATATATATATATATAAATATGTATATATATGTATATATATACTGTATGTATATATATATATATATATATAAATATATATATATATAATATATATATATATATATATATATATACACATACACGTGATCAGTTGTCACTAACACAAGTGACTTTGATAGATGCAAATATCCACCTCGAGTGTGGTTTAATATCGAGTTGTATCCTTGGGAATATATAAACTATTATTATTAATAATAATAATAATAATAATAATAATAATAATAATAATAATAATAATAATAATAATAATGCTACTACTAGCTAAGCTACAACCCTAATCGGAAAAGCAGGGTGCTATAACCCCAAGGGTTCCAACAAGAAAAAATAGCCCATGGAATAGAGGAAATAAATAAACTATATGTATTTACTAGTATTTTTTGCGATTCATAGGGCACCTTAACGTGGTGAAAGGGTCTGTGTATCGCCATGACCATTAAAGTTGTACTAGTCAGGGCCATCCATACTAGGTTGGTTTGCTGTGAGCGATCAAACTAATCCGCAGTGGCCAGCGTGTTGATGAAAATTTCCTAACCCCAGACATGACCGAGACATGTTTAAAGCCGTTGTCCTGCAGCTGTATTTTTGGTTGTTGTTGTTTTTGTTGTTGTTGTTGTTGCTGCATGTGATTCTTGTATATAAGTTCAAGTCTTCCACCATCGCCAATTTGCAACGGCCAGTGTGGTGATGAAAATGGGTAGTAGGTTGGCCTGGGCACCAGCCGCCCGTTGAGATACTACCGCTAGAGAGTTATGGGGTCCTTTGACTGGCCAGACAGTACTACATAGGACCCTTCTCTCTGGTTACGGTTCTTTCCCTTTGCCTACACAGACACCGAATAGTTTGGCCTATCCTTTACAGATTCTCCTCTGTCCTCATACACCTGACAACACTGTGATTACTAGACAATTCTTCTTCACCCAAGGGGTTAACTACTGCACTGTAATTGTTCAGTGGCTACTTTCCTCTTGGTAAGGGTAGAAGAGACTCTTTAGCTATGGTAAGCAGCTCTTCTAGGAGAAGGACACTCCAAAATCAAACCATTGTTCTCTATTCCTGGGTAGTGCCATAGCCTCTGTACCATGGTCTTACACTGCCTTGGGTTAGAGTTCTCTTGCTTGAGGGTACACTTGGGCACACTTTTCTATCTAGTTTCTCTTCCTCTTGTTCTGTTAAAGTTTTTATATTTTAAATAGGAAATATTTATTTTAATATTGTTACTATTCCTAAAATGTTCTATTTTTCCTTATCTCCTTATTTCCTTATTTCCTTTCCTCACTGGGCTATTTTCCCTGTTGGGGCCCCTGGGCTTATAGCATCCTGCTTTTCCAACTATGGTTGTAGCTTAGCATTTAATAATAATAATAATAATAAACAGCAGACATGAAAAAGATAATATCTGAGGCCTTTGTCTTGCAGTGGCCTAGAAACAGCTGCCTTTGTTGTTGTTGTTGATGCTGTATGTGATTCGTGTATATAAGTTCAAGTCTCCCACCGTCACCAATCCACTGTGGCCAGCGTGGTGATGAAAACTAGCCAAACCTCAGATATGACCAATACATGTCTGAGGCCTTTGTCTTGTAGTGGACTAGAAATGGCAGCTGCTTTTATTGTTGTTGTTGTTGTATGTGATTCGTGTATGTAAGTTCAAGTCTCCCATCATCACCAATCCGCAGCTGTCAGCTTGGTGATGAAAATTACCAAACCCGAGGCATGGCCAAAACAGGTTTGAGGCCTTTGTCCTGATGTCGACTGGAAGCGGCTGTTGTTGTTTTTGTATAAGACTCTTGTATATAATTTCAAGTCTCCCACCATCACCAATCCGCAGCTCTCAGCGTGGTGATGAAAATGACCAAACCCCAGGCATGGCCAAAACAGGTTTGAGGCCTTTGTCCTGCTGTGGACTGTAAGCGGCTGTTGTTGTTGTTGTCGTCGTCGTTGATGATGTATGTAACTCTTGTGTTTAAATTCAAGTCTCCCACCATCACCAAACCGTTTGATTTTAGAGGTCAGGGGTGGGGGCCTCGTGCCCGGATGATTTTCTTTAGTTATGGTATATCTTGTAGGGAGTAAGTGTATGCGATAGGCTTTGCATGAGTAGTATACAGAAATTAATAGGTTTTAACGGTTGTAATAAATGTGTATATGTATGTTTAAAATATGAATGCTTATATTTCCCTTTTTCTTGCAGTGGACTAGAACCGGCTGCAGTTGTTGTTGTTGTAGTTATTGTTGTTGTATGTGACTTGTGTATAAGTTTCTTTTGTTGTTGTTGTTGTAAGTGACTTGTGTATAAGTTCCTCTTGTTGTTGTTGAATGTGACTCGTGTATAAGTTCTTTTTGTTATTGTTGTTATATGTGAATTGTGTATAGGTTCCGTTTGTTGTTGTTGTTGTAAGTGACTTGTGTATAAGTTCCTTTTTATATTGTTGTTATATGTGACTTCTGTATAAGTTCCTTTTTATGTTGTTGTTATATGTGACTTCTGTATAAGTTCCTCTTGTTGTTGTTGTTGTTAGTGACATGTGTATTAGTTCCTTTTGTTGTTGCAATATGTGACTTGTATATAACTTCTTATTATTGTTGTTGTTGTATGTGACTTGTGTATAAGATCCTCTTGTTGCGGTTGTTATATGTGATTTGTATAAAAATTACTCTTTTTGTTGTTATATGTGACTTGTACACAAGTTCCTCTTGTTGTTGTTTTATGTAACTGTGTATAAGTTTCTCTTTTTGTTGTTGTTATATGTGACTTGTGTATGAGTTCCCCTTGTTGTTGTTGAATGTGACTTGTGTATAAGTTCTTCTTTTTGTTGTTGTTGTTACATGTGACTTGTGTATAAGTTCCACTTTTTGTTGTTCTTCTTCTTTTTGTTGTTGTTGTTATATGTGACTTGTGTATAAGTTCCTCTTGTTGTTGTTGAATGTGACTTGTGTATATTTTATTCTTTTTGTTGTTGCTGTTATATGTGACTTATATAAGTTTCTTTTGTTCTAGTTGTTGAATGTGACTTGTGTATAAGTTCTTTTTGTTGTTGTTGTTGAATGTGACTAGTGTATAAGTTCCTCTTGTTGTTGTTGTTGTTGTTATATGTGACTTGTATATAAGTTCCTGTTGTTGTTGTTGAATGTGACTTGTGTTTAAGTTCCTCTTTTTGTTGTTGTCATATGCGACTTGTGTGTAAGTTCCTCTTGTTGTTGTTGTTGAATGTGACTCGTGTATTAGTTCCTCTTGTTGTTGTTGTTGAATGTGACTTGTGTATAAGTTCCTCTTGTTGTTGTTGTTGTTGAATGTGACTTGTATATAAGTTCCTCTTATTGTTGTTGTTGTTGTTGAATGTGACCTGTGTATAAAATCTTTTTGTTGTTATTTGTGACTGGTTTATAAGTTCCTTTTGATGTTGTTGTTGTTATATGTGACTTGTATATATAACTTCATTTAAAATGACTAATTTACGAGCGCTTTCGTATGATCCATCTCAAAATTTAGCTCACCACCATATCATTGGAGAGAGAGAGAGAGAGAGAGAGAGAGAGAGAGAGAGAGAGACCAAGCCTCGCAAAGCCTTATGATTGCCAGTATACGAAGCCGCAATTACCCTCCGAGTTTATAACCAGCCATTATTGTT
>NC_090732.1:169966341-169968841 GCF_036898095.1 Palaemon carinicauda | reverse complement strand
TATACACACATGTATATATATTAACCCTGTACATTACCCTGTTTGATCGCATGATTTTAAAGCATTTTTTTCTATGTTTAAACTGGAAACGTAATACAAAGATTAGTAGATCTCTGGTAAGAAATATGTATATACATTTTTACCTTTACCATCTGTAAAAGAAATTGTTATAACAAATATGCTCTCAATGACATTCATATTGCCGTTTATTCAATAATCCTTATGCATTCGTAGAAAGAAATATTGCCTGCTGATAAAATAAGTTTTTTCATTTTCTTATGATGCTTTTCTTAGAACCCTATTGCCAATAAGGCCTTCGCTTTACTTAAGGTCTCAGAGCTTAAGGTGTTTTTTTTTTTTTTCACATTAAAAAGGGTACTTGGATATACATACATTTCAAAGCTTTTTTATAATTCGTTCAGAAATCGGCCGGATATGAGTGAAAATTTCCAATTTTCAAATTTGTTTTTCTTGTGAGTTTGATTTTTACTCTCTTTACTATGCACATTATTAAACCACATATTATTATTATCACTAGCTAAGCTACAACCATAGATGGAAAAGCAAGAGTCTATAAGCACAGGGGCTCCAACAGGGAAAAACATCCGAGTGAGGAAATGAAGTACGGAAATAGATAAACGATATAAGAAGTAATGGAAATTAAAATTAAATATATTTTAAAAACATTAAAGTTGCCAATTTTCAAACGTGTTTTTCTTGTGATTTTGATTTTTCCTCTCTTTATTATCCACATTATTAAACCACATATTATTATTATTACTAGCTAAGCTACAACCATAGTTGGAAAAGCAAGATGATATAAGCCGAAGGGCTCCAGCAAGGAAAAATATCCCAGTGAGGAAAGGAAATAAGGAAATAGATAAACGATATAAGAAGTATTGAAAATTGAAATGAAATATTTTAAAAACATTAACAACATTAAAACAGATATTTGATATATAAACTATAAAAGAAATTATGTATGTAGCTTCATAATAACAGTTAGAGGAGGCCCAACCTCTCGTACTAACTGTATGAGTAAAGAAAAAAAAATCAGCTCTTGACAGACAGAGTAACAGTCGTAAGGACAACGTTCAGGCTTGAATCAAGTTTCTCATATGGCACCATATGCATTAGAAAGTAATTTATTGAAAGACAGAACGTTTTTGATATTGAATATATATATATATATATATATATATATATATATATATATATATATATATATATATATATATATGTCACACAAGTATCCTGGACCAGGGTTCGAAGCCCGGCCGGACAGATACTATAGTCTTTGAGTGATTTCGCTTGGGGCTCTGATCCCGAGGTTGTTAAGAGAATCCAGACTTCAATGTGTTAATATATATGGCTTATTTGAAATATGAACTGTGTTAATATATATGGCTTATTTGAAATATGAAAAACACGTTTAAATGTGCAAAATTTATCATATGTATATATATATATGTATATATATATATAATATATATATATATATATATATATATATATATATGTGTGTGTGTGTGTGTGTGTGTGTGTGTAGTTTGGAGCAATGAAACTGTTTAACCGTTTTTACTTATGCACGAATATATTTTTCAATTATGCACCAGGCCGTTTCTTGCTTTACCCATCTTAGCATAAAAACAATTTACGTTTAGATTTTTAAAAACATTCATCATACAGCTGAATGAATTTATTGATTTATAGTTTGCGTATTTTGTAAGAATTTTGTGTGCAAATAATAAAAAAATATGAGGAATACCGGACATAGAATACGTCTCATGTAAAGAGATACTCAGACGTAGAATACATCTCTTGAGACTCAAAGTGTTAGTATCTTGAAGACTGGAATTGAGATGTTCATGAAATTTCTTGAGATAAGAAAATGTCTCTGGCATGAAAGGCGAAATGGCTGATGTTTGCGGATAATATATCATTAGTTCTGATAGTGAATTTGCAGGAACTACTATCGTTTCCAGAGGCCGTGTAATAGTGTTTTTCCCAAATATCTAACAAACCGGCTTATGAATTTCCATGAAACTACAGCAATGAATGTTTCAAACATTGGCCTAATTTTTGGTGGTACAATGAATTGACAGATGTCCTTAATTAACCCGTTTACTCTTAGAAAAAAGAGGAACTTCTTCCCTTCCTTCAGAGCGTTTCGAAGAAGTGGTACTTAATCACGTAACTGTGACGCAGAGGTTCCCCTAACCCTCCTTCGGTGTTTACACCTATGGCTATCCTAGTACTCCCCTCCCCCCTTCCTTCTTGCCTTCTTTCCTTCATTCCTATTGTTATTAGGCTACCGAGTAAATCCCTGTTAGGAAAGATTGTGTACTGCTCATATAAAATGAGCCGGAAGAGCAATAAAATGTTTTATGGTGGTAGATAATGATTAGATGGTTAACACAAATTATCAAACATAATAGAAGAGGTTTAAAACCGGGGTGTGGAATCGCACTGAGAGATATTCTACTCGGACTCCTACAAA
>NC_090732.1:169958420-169965841 GCF_036898095.1 Palaemon carinicauda | reverse complement strand
GTGTTATCTTTTAGATGATGCGTTCACTTAGTGCTTTTTGTGCAGTTTTCGGTTGTTAAATGTTCGGTCATAAAGTGATCAGCAGAATTTAACAGCGTATGTGTGTTTTATAACAATATATATATATATATATATATATATATATATATATATATTTATATATATATATATATAATATGTATATATATATATATATATATATATATATATATATATATATATATATATATATATATATATATATATATTTATATATATATGTATATATATGTGTGTATATATATAAACAACAACAACAACAACAACAACAACAACAACAACAATAATAATAATATATAATCTTTTCTTCTTTGTAGTTTTATCTTATTAAATTTTGGCCATATTCTTATCTGACCATCTACAGTATTATGTTATTATCAAGTTAATTATTTGTATTTTCTTTTTCTTTTTTTTTTTTTTTTTTGGTATTACTTAATATTATTGATCGTATAAGTATAGCAATGCTTTATCTCAAATGTAAATTTAATTCTGTTTATGGCTTGGAGCTGAAATTATTATTATTATTATTATTATTATTATTATTATTATTATTATTAGCTAAGATACATTTTAGCTGGAAAAGCAGGATGCTACAAGTTCAAGGGCCCCCAACAGGGAAAAATAGCCCAGTGAGGAAAGGAAATAAGGAAATAGTTAAACTGTATGATTATTAATGAATAATAAATATAAATATCTTAATATCATTAACAATACTAAAATGAATTGTGTCATATATAAACCAAGAGGATAGACTTAAGTTAACTTGTTCAACATAACATTCGCTGCAAATTTGAACTTTTGAAGTTCCACTAATTCAACAGCCTGAGCTAACAGCGCCAATATGGGCTCTGTTGCATCTAGGTCAAATGTCTAACCATTTGAAGTACTTTTGTGTACATTTTCATTTGAGATAGCACTACTTTCAGGTTGTAATTGTAGAGTTAAGGCATTTTGTAAGTTTAGAGTATAATGTAACTTTAAATGATGATTTTGAACACTGCTATTAGTGTTAATTTATTTAAAGCAAGAAGAAAAGAAAAGATATCTGTAGTTGTATAATCGTAGCAGAAATAGTTGTAGTTGTCATAGTAGTAGCAGCAGCAGTAGTAGTAATAATACTAGTAGTAGTAGTAGTAGATAGTAGTAGTCTTTTTATCTGTAGTAATAGTAGCAGTCGTAGTAGCAGCAGTCCTAGTAGTGATAGTAGTAATAGTAGTAGTAATAGTAGTAGCAGTAGTAGTTGTCTTATTATTCGTAGTAATAGTAACAGCAGACGCAGTACCAGCAGCCCTAGTAGTAGTAGTTATGGTAGCAGTCTTATTATTCGTAGTAATAGTAGCAGTCGTAGTAGCAGCAGCCCTAGTAGTAGTAATGGTAGCAGTCTTATTATTCGTAGTAATAGTAGCCAGTCCTAGTAGTAATAGTAGTGGTAGCAGTCATAGTAGTAGGTTACAGTAGAAGTATTAGCTGTAGTAGTCGTAGTAATAGTAATAGTATCTTTCCCTTATCCTTATCAATGACCTTTATAATAATGCCTACAACTGGTTTTCATAAATGTTACATTTATTTCATCTTCCCAAAGTCCTTACGGTCACTGTATAGCAATCCTTCTTCCCTTTCCGAGAAAAAGACTTGAAAGTCTCCAGGCTTGACTGCTATGTACCACTATTCGATTGTCAGGTCCCTCCCCTATGTCAGAAATAAGTTAAAGGGCGGATGATGTATGGGAAATCCTTGTCAACTCTCTCTCTCTCTCTCTCTCTCTCTCTCTCTCTCTCTCTCTCTCTCTCTCTCTCTCTCTCTCTCTCTCTCTCTCAATACCAAGGTCTCATTTATATTTGGAAGTATGTTAGCTTCCTCTTGGAATAACTGTCCACTTGTGTACTCTCTCTCTCTCTCTCTCTCTCTCTCTCTCTCTCTCTCTCTCTCTCTCTCTCTCTCATAATAATATACTAAGGTCTCATTTTTATATAGAAGTATGTTAGTTTCCTTAGAAATCGCTGCCGTTTGTGTGCGCCTTTCTCTCTCTCTCTCTCTCTCTCTCTTCCTCATCTCTCTCTCTCTCTCTCTCTCTCTCTCTCTCTCTCTCAATACTAAGGTCTCATTTATATATGGATTTATGCTAGTTTCCTCTATAGATCACTGTCCGTTTATATACCTCTACCTCTCTCTCTCTCTCTCTCTCTCTCTCTCTCTCTCTCTCTCTCTCTCTCTCTCTCTCTCACATGGAAATGCATAGTTTCCTTTACCGTAAAATCTAGAAATCGCTGTCCATTTGTGTATCTCTCTCTCTCTCTCTCTCTCTCTCCTCTCTCTCTCTCTCTCTCTCTCTCTCTCTCTCTCTCTCTCTCTCCGAGAATACGGCATTGTGTGTGCTTCACATGAAGATGTCTCCTTCCTCCCCCCCCATCCATCATAGATATAAACCGCACATTATCACTTTATGAATCCTATGGAGTCCTTTGTGGAAGATCGATGAAGTTCATTCCGACGCCGCCTTCTGTATTACACCCCCTGGCGGAGCGGCCGCAAAAATTACAGTGGGTGTTGAATGCCCCATGGGGCGCCGCCCGGGACGTCAACAGACTGTAAAATTAGCCTGCTGGGTATCGCATTAATACTTCGCTAATTTGTGGGGGTGTAGCCTTCTAACCCCCCTCCCTCTCCTCTTCCCCCACCCCCTAGTGGTCCAAGGCCCCTCTCCATCTGATACTGTTTCCGAGGGTAACACTCGCTCCTGCTCCTCCTCCTCCTACTCTCGTCGCACACCGGCCCTTTAAAATGCCCCCTTTTTCCGAACGAAATCCTCCGGTGGGGATCGCTCGGGTAGGCGAATGCTTTTATGCAAAAAAAAAAAAAGGAAATATATACATGGCGTTTCGCTTTCGGGAATGAATCAAAGATACAGCAGGCCGATGATCATTGAAATGGACCTTTTTTTTTGCGTTGCAGAGAGAGAGAGAGAGAGAGAGAGAGAGAGAGAGAGAGAGAGAGAGAGCGGAGAGAGAGAGAGAGCGAGCTTTAGTCACTTTATTCCTTTTCTTTTATATCTCCTTATTCTATGTTCTTTCTGTTGTATCTTGTTTATAGTAAAATTATCTTTAAAATTTTCATTCTCTCTTATGTTTTTTCTTTTGGGCGTTGCACAGAGAGAGAGAGAGAGAGGAGAGAGAGAGAGAGGAGAGAGAGAGAGAGAGCTTTAGTCACTTTATTCCTTTTCTTTTATATCTCCTTATCTATGTGCTATTTGTTGTATCTTGTTTAGAGTAAAATCATCAATTAAATTTTATTCTCTTTATGTGTATATTCAATCAGACAGAGATTACTTATTAGATTTTATATCAGTCATAATAATAACAGTTTATAAGGAATTTCTTGATGCTATAACAAATTCTAATTTTTTCCTATTTGTTGTTGTATTACATGTTTAAAGTAAAATTAGCATTTAAATTCCATTCTCTTTATGTGTATATTCGATCAGATAGAGATTAAAAATTAGATTTCCTATCAATAATGAATAATAACAGTTTATAGGGAATTTCTTGATGTTAATTCTAATAGCCAGGCCTCTTCTCCATCATGAGGCTCAATACTACTCAGTATTCTAGAAGTTTTATTCCAGCTGTGACCAAGTTGTGGAATGATCTTCCTAATCGGGTAGTTAAATCAGTAGAACTTCAAAAGTTCAAAGTTGCAGCAAATGTTTTTATGTTGAACAGGCTGATATGAGTCTTTTTATAGTTTATAAATGACATATCTGTTTTGACGTTGTTAATGTTTTTAGAATGATACATTGTTAATTTGTTCTCATCATTTATTTATATCCTTATTTCCTTTCCTCATTGGGCTATTTTTCCCCATTGAAGCCCTTGGGCTTATAGCATCTTGCTTTTCCAACTAGGGTTGTAGCTTGGATAGTAATAATGATAATAATATAACAAATGGAATAAAAGGTGATGTATTCGGTCCTCTCTTTTACATAAGTTTCCTGTTACAGCATTTCCGTTGATATCGGATGAATCTGAAAAAAGAAAAAAAAAGTTAGAGAATATTAATCTGATGATTTTCGTGTCGTAAACAGAAACTAATGTTGTCTTGATGTTACTTTCTAACTTCAAAATTTGTCTTTATGTTACATTCTTCCTCCAGAAATTGTCTTTGTGTTATTTTTTTCCTCCAAAATTATGTTACTTTCTTCCTACAAAAATTGTTTTTCATGTTACTTTCTCTTCCTCTAAAAATTGTATTTGTTATTTTTTTCCTCCTAAAATAGTCTTTTTTTACTTTCCCCCTCTAAAATAAATCTTTATTTTATTTTCTTCCTCCAAAAATTCTCTGTTACTTCTCCAAAAATTGTCTTTGCGCTGCTTTCTTCCTCCAAAAAATTACTATGAATTACTTTCTTCCGAAAGTTTTCTTTTTTACTTTCTCCCTTCAAACGTTTCTTTTTCACTCTCTTCCTCCAAAAGTATTTTGTTATACCTTCTTCCTCCAAATCTTTTTATACTCTTCTCCAAAAATTCCTTTATACTTTCTTCCTCCAAAAATTTCTTTATACTTTCTTCCTCCAAAAATTTCTTTATACTTTCTTCCTCCAAAAATTTTGTTTTTTACTTTATTCCTACAAAAACTTCTCTTTCTACATTCTTCCTCCAAAAATTGTCCTCCAAAGGTTTTTTTTAATTACTTTCTTCCTCCAAAAAATTGTCTAAACGTTACTCTCCTCCCTCCAAGGAAAATCAACCATTTATCCTTAGTATTTTCCCGGCATCGAAGGACATAGTTAGGAATCCGGTGGACATCATTAAATCTACCAATTAAGAGCCCAGTCAGGCAACGCATCAAACACATCAATCCACGGTGGTTTTTGGTACTACCACCGACAATGACTATACCCAGGGCACCACTGCCATGACCGAGTCCGTTGTTTGTGCCCATGTAATCGTTATTTAGATACGTATCGGTACGAAGTCAAGCATGGGGTCCCCTAGGGACTGAAGGACAGCCTTCCTCATTTCGTACTTCATTTATTCCATTATGCAATGCCCTCTCTCTCTCTCTCTCTCTCTCACTCCTTCCCTCTCCCTCACGCACTCCCCCTCTCCGTGGTATCGAGGATCAAAACAACAAACGAGGGAGTAGACGGACTGTTTTTTTTTTTCCTTTCTCTCATTCTTGTTTCCTCATTGATGTGTGTTTCTCTCGAATACTTTGAAGTCTCTCTCTCTCTCTCTCTCTCTCTCTCTCTCTCTCTCTCTCTCTCTCAATATATGAAACAGAATTATTAGGAGACTTCGTCTGATGAACGGTCTGTGTTTTTTTTCCTTTCTCCCATTCTTGTTTCCTCATTCTATGTGTGTTCTCTTCGGATACTTTGAAAGTCTCTCTCTCTCTCTCTCTCTCTCTCTCTCTCCTCTCTCTCTCTCAATGTATGAAACAGAATTATTAGGTGTTCGTCTGATGAACGGTCTGTGTTTTTTTCCTTTTCTCCCATTCTTGTTTCCTCATTGATGTGTGTTCTCGAATACTTTGAAGTCTCTCTCTCTCTCTCCTCTCCTCTCTCTCTCCTCTCTCTTCTCTCTCTCTCTCTCAATATATGAAACAGAATTATTAGGAGACTTCGTCTGATGAACGGTCTGTGTTATTTTTTTTATTTTTCTCATTCTTGTTTCCTCATTGATGTGTGTTCTGCAATACATTGAAGCCTCTCTCTCTCTCTCCTCCTCTCTCTCTCTCTCTCTCTCTCTCTCCTTCTCTCTCATCTCTCTCTCTCTCTCTCAATTTATGAAACAAATAATATAGGAGACTGACTCCGTCTGATG
Source organism: Palaemon carinicauda (assembly GCF_036898095.1). Lineage (NCBI taxonomy): Eukaryota > Metazoa > Arthropoda > Malacostraca > Decapoda > Palaemonidae > Palaemon > Palaemon carinicauda. The sequence goes on along the minus strand of NC_090732.1, from coordinate 169,959,980 downwards.
AACGTGCGACAGAAGCCTTGCGCTTCTGTTAACTATTCCTTCCCTTCCATGCCCATGTCTCCTTCAATACCCTCCCTCTCTCTCCTACCCCCCCCCCTCTCTCCCTCCTCCTCCTCTCTCCCTCCTCCTCCTTTCACAACAATCCGAACCCTCCCCTTGACAGCTGCTGGGCCCAAAGACAATCCTGTCTATGGACCGGATTCGGTCCCTGCCACTCAGCTCGTCCTATTTCGAATGCTCTCTTCGCGAAGAAATACTTTTCATCTAAGGCCACATTTGACAGGCATCAAAACCCACCCCCCATTATTTTGCTTTGGTGTTCTTGAAAGCATTGCTCTTTCGAATGTTTATTTATTATCCCCTCTGTCATTCTCAAAAGCCCTTTCTTTTGTCTTAACTTTTAAACGTTGGTAGATATGTTTTGATAGGATCACAGGATACATATGATTTTGAAGTTCATTCTTGCTTTCGTTTTTATTCTTTTATTTATTATCCCCCCTGTCATTCTCAAAAGCCCTTTCTTTTGTCTTACGTTTTTGATAGAATCTTAGGATACATTTTGTTTTGGAAGTTCATTTTTGGTTTCGTTTTTTTTTCCCTCATTTTTTTTTCTTCCCAATCGTTATCTTTTTGATGGAATCTTAGGATACATTTGATTTTGAAAGTCCATTTATACTTTCCTTTTTATTCTGAGAAGATATTTTTTTAATTTACTCTCCCCAATCGTAATTATAAATGTTTAACGATAATGGATAATCATTAGATCATAGTATTTTCCTCTTCTTCTCTTTGCGGCCAAAATTCTGAAAGGTATTTGCCTTTTAAAGTGAATTGAACTTTTTCTTGATTTGTATCTATTCAGGATTTATTTTATTTATCTATTTTTTTTTTTTTTGAGACATGTTACTAACTAAAAGATCTCTCTTGATGAAATTGCTCCCTGAATCATAACCCAAGAGTTTATAATTTTCTCTTCCGCAGAAAAAAAAAAAATAATAATAATAATATTAATAATTTTTATCATTGTTATTATTATGGTTGGAATATACATTATTTCTCAATTACTGGGTCTCGCAAGGAAATATATTGCCTTTTTAATGGGGTTAAATAATGGAAATGGAATAGTGAACAATAATTTTATAACCGGTGTGTCGATATCGAAGCTTAGTACCGAAGATTTTTTTTGTACTTTATTATTATTTTTATTGTTGTTGTTGTTGATATTATTATTATTATTATTATTATTATTATTATTATTATTATTATTATTATTGTCATCGTCATCTAAACTACAACCCTAGTGGAAAATGCAGTATGCTACAATCCCAAAGGCTTCAATAGGGAAATATACCCCTGTGAGGAAAGGAGATAAGGAAATAAAGAAACTATATATGTTAAGTTCTTATTTAGTAGCTTTTATATATTTTCATATATTTTATATTATTATTATTATTATTACTATCCAAGCTACAACCCTAATTGGAAAAGCAAGATGCTATAAGCCCAGGGGCTCCAATAGGGAAAAATAGCCCAGTGAGGAAAGGAAATAAGGAAATAAAT
>NC_090732.1:169933420-169953420 GCF_036898095.1 Palaemon carinicauda | reverse complement strand
TTAGTTAGTAGCAATAGCTAGTCTGCTGGCTAGCTAGGAATGTAGAACACTCCCAGAAGCTATCACTTGAGAAATGTTATTAGCTAGCCTTGGGCATTACTTAGCAGTAGCAATAGAAAATCACTAGTCTGCTGGCTAGCCAGGAATGCTGAACACTTCCAGAAGCTCTCACTTGAGAAATGTTATTAGCTAGCCTTGGGCATTACTTAGCAGCAATAGAAAATTACTAGTCTGCTGGCTAGCTAGGAATGTTGAAAACACTCAGAAGCTATCACTTGAGAAATGTTATTAGCTAGCCTTGGGTATTGCTTAGCAGTAACAATAAGAAAACTACTAGTCTGCTGGCTAGCTTGGAATATTGAACAATATCAGAAGCTATTACTTGAGAAATGATATTAGCTAGCCTTGGGCATTACTTAGCAGTAACAATAAGAAAACTACTAGTCTGCTGGCTAGCTAGGAATGCTGAACACTCTCAGAAGCTATCACTTAAGAAATGTTATTAGCTAGCCTTGGGCATTAATTAGCAGTGACAATAAGAAAATTACTAGTCTGCTAGCTAGCTAGGACTGTTGAACAATCTTAGTAGAAGCTATTACTTGAGAAATGTTATTAGCTAGCCTTGGGCATTACTTACCAGCAGCAGCAATAGAAAATTACTAGTGTGCTGGCTAGCTAGGAATGCTGAACACTCAGAAGCTCTCACTTGAGAAATGTTATTAGCTAGCCTTGGGCATTACTTAGCAGTAACAATAAGAAAATTACTAGTCTGCTGGCTAGCTAGGAATCTTGAACAGTCTTAGAAGCTATCACTTGAGAAATGTTATTAGCTACCCTTGGGCATTACTTAGCAGCAGCAATAGAAAATTACTAGTCAGCTGGCTAGTTACGAAGGTTAAACACACTTGCTTGAGGGTACACTCGGGCACACTATTATATCTAAGTTATCTTCCTCTTGTTTTGTTAAAGTATTTATAGTTTATATAGAAAATATTTATTTTAATGTAGTTACTCTTCTTAAAATTTTTTATCTTTCCTTTCCTCACTGGGCTACTTTCCCTGTTGGAGCCCCTGGGCTTATAGCATCCTGCTTTTCCAAGTAGGGTTGTAGCTTAGCAAGTAATAATAATAGTAATAATAATAATAATAATAATAATAATAATAATAATAATAGTAAGCTATTACTTGAGATTTTTTTTATTATTATTTGCTAGCCTGCATTGATAAAGTTTTTATCTTACTCGGCTGCTTACATTTACTGTATCTTTAAAAAGGTCTCGATTATTTCCACTTATTGATCCAAAATTATAATTTTATCAATTTTCAACTTCCAATATGCTGCTGATACCCAGCGCTTAGCCTTCATCTACTCAGACAAAAAAAAAAAAAAAAAAAAAAAAAAAAAAAAAACACATTTTGATTATTTAATGTTGAGGACTATTTTCTAGTTTCAGCTTGGTACTTCTTTTTTTTTTTTTTTTACACGGTTCAATGTGATATTTTGCAACCATATTTTTCCACAGTTCAACAGTCATAGATTTTCATATACTGTATATCAAAATTTGGACCATGTATAGCATTTAAGCTTAACATTCATCATATATTAAATAAATTTTTAATTTTTAACCTGATTTAATTCACGATTTAATTATGTAATTCTTTAAAAAGATAATTGCTCATATCCAGTGAAATAAAATCTGACAGTTATTTATGTAAATTTTTGAACAACATAATGCTGATAATTATTCATATCCAGTGTAATAACTGCAATAATAAAAGGTATGAGTGTATGTACCATTCTTCGTTTTAATCAGAGGCTAAAGAAAAGTTAGATCTTTTTTTTTGTTTTTTTTTTAAGAGGACAAATAAATCAAACGAATATTCTTTTTCCCTTTTGGAGAGTATATTACAAAACAATATCATTTTAACATGTTCACCTTTTACGGCTTTTTTAGCAACCTTCCCCACGGTTAGCTGCTTAGTCAAAGAAGCAAAATGACAATTCTTATTCCTTTTAGTTAAACACACAATAAAAGTGGCTGACACGTCACATTATCGGACATGCCAACGGATGACACATAATAATCATTATAGTCTACATGAAAACAGTTCCTGAAGATGTTTTTTTTTATTGAAAAGTATATACAACATTCTTTTAGGGAAAGTCCCTAAAATGCTGGCAGAATTGGGGTTAACTCCTATTATATGCTCGCATGAGAGAGAGAGAGAGAGAGAGAGAGAGAGAGAGAGAGAGAGAGAGAGAGAGAGACTTGCTTTTTGTTAGGCATTACTCAGAAAGACAATGTATTTGTCAATAAAATGCTAACAATAACCTGTCTTAATGCTAGAGAGAGAGAGAGAGAGAGAGAGAGAGAGAGAGAGAGAGAGAGAGAGAGAGAGAGAGAGAGAGAGAGCAGACTTGCTTTTTATGATGTCAGGCATTTCACAGAAAGACAATAAGTTTGCCAATAAACTGCTTACACGCATGAAAGAGAGAGAGAGAGAGAGAGAGAGAGAGAGAGAGAGAGAGAGAGAGAGAGAGAGAGAGAGATATGCTTAATGGAATGAAAAACAACATATAGAAATTCAGCTTAATGATAACTGGGGAAACCTAAAAACGATAAAACAGCCTACAGTCGGAGATGATTCAACATTTGACGTGAGGATAAAAAATGCTTATGCTAAAACTTTGTTATTTTCAATAGAGTATATTATAGGGGGAGCATCGATAAAGCACTGAATGGAGTGATATAATTAATCCTTTTTTTTATATACTCTAAAATAGCATTTATTAGCCTTAACCCTCAATTAAGAGACACCAACGCCATATATTGCACAAACACGAAGCTACCGGGTTATGTAGACCCCTGAGTACATCAAATCCAATCTTATTTGTTTTTTAGTTATGTACAAGTGGGAGAGTTAAATCACTATTAATATCATCATCATCATTGATTATCATTATTACTGTTATGAAGTACATTATACAAAATTTCAAAATTAAAAAAAGGGGGACAAAGAAAAAGATTGACAAATACTGTTATGAAGTACATTATATAAGATGATTTCAAAATTAAAAAAAGGGGGAGAAAGAAAAAAATTGACAAATACTGTTATGAAGTACATTATACAAGATGATTTCAAAATTAAAAAAAGGGGGACAAAGATAAAGATTGATATAGACATGTAAAAAAAATCAAATCTGACGGTGCTTCGAAACAGGTTTGCCAGAGTTTTTTTCCAGACTGAAAAGTGGCACTTGGGGAAAAAACTCGAGTGTGACCTGTTCTAGCACTGAAAGAACATCCAGCCTTTGACCCCCGCTTTTCTCCATTTCTTGCAACGAGGGTTCCGGAAGCTTCAGGATGACGCGGGTGAAAATAAATTATGGAATCAATTGAGTCCCATAGACTGCCAGCACCCTAAAATCAGTTTTTTAATATGTAACATCACCTAAATAAGACAAAAAAGTCATTCGGCCTTAAGATACAGCGGGTTTTAATTGTTATTGTAGCTTTACAATTAATATAAATATGTACACGAGGAATCAATTAAATATTAATCAATTACCCTGTGATAACTCTAGACGCATCGGCTACAGTTAGTAAAGGCTTTGTGAAAGACAAATCACACAACATAATTATAAAGAGATCAAAGCCCTCTTGCCTGACAATGCTCGCCACCCGCACAAGTACTGACTGGGGGGTGGGGGGAGGAGGCCATGGCCATACACACACATACATACATACACACGCACATGAGTGGATGGACAAAGGAGATGGGGCAGATTTGAGGCGTTCAACAATACCTGGCGGGGTGGGGGAATCAAAATCACAAGAAAAATGCCTTCGAAAACGGGAAAAAATTGGCAATTTTCTAACACTCATATCTCATTTGAAGGAATTTCAAAAAGTATTGGGATCTATGCATATCCAAGTACCCTTTTCTAATGTGAAAAGGATATACCAAAGTACCCTTTTTAGTGTGAGAAGATTAAATCAAAGTACCTTTTTAATATGAAAAGAATTTTATAAGACATTGAATCAATAGAAAAAAATAGCAATTTGAGCTCTGGTGACCCTTAGTATTGTGAACACCTCAGTTATTATTATTTTGTTGTTTCTATCCGGTCTGATCTTCCTACAGGATGCTGAGCAATTGATGGCGAGCGAAGCACACCGGCAAGAGGGTTGATATGGGCGGCATCAGTCTGTGCACATTTTCTTTTTTTTTTTTTGCTCTTGGTAAAAAACCCCCCGATCTTTTTGCAGTGCAAAGGTGGTCTCTGCTTGGCCCTGTTCCTTTACCTTACCTTCCCTCAGCCTCCCATCTTTTCACACTCCTGGTAAGGTGAGGTGATCCCCTCCCATCTTTCACACTCCTGGTAAGGTGAGGTGATCCCCTCCCATCTTTTCACACTCCTGGTAAGGTGAGGTGATCCCCTCCCATCTTTTCACACTCCTGGCAAGGTGAGGTGATCCCCTCCCATCTTTTCACACTCCTGGTAAGGTGAGGTGATCCCCTCCCATCTTTCCACACTCTTTGATAAGGTGAGGTGGTCCTCCTCCCATCTTTTCACACTCCTGGTAAGGTGAGGTGATCCCCTCCCATCTTTTCACACTCCTGGTAAGGCGAGGGTGTCCTCCTCCCATCTTTCACACTCCTGGTAAGGTGAGGTGGTCCTCCTCCCATCTTTTCACACTCCTGGTAAGGTAAGGTGATCCCTTCCCATCTTTACACACTCCTGGTAAGGTGAGGTGATCCCCTCCCATCTTTTCACACTCCTGGTAAGGTGAGGTGGTCCTCCTCCCATCTTTTCACACACTGATAAGGTGAGGTGGTCCCCCTCCCTTTTCACACTCTTTGGTAAGGTGAGGTGGTCCTCCTCCCATCTTTTCACTCATTGGTAAGGTATAAGTGGTACCCTTCCCATCTTTTCACACTCCTTGATAAGCTGAAATGGCCAAGTAACTGTCCATAGATCCATCATTTATGGGGAAGGAGATCTCAATTTCACACCAGAGGCATCAATCACTAACAGGAGGGGTAGCATTTTCAAAGTTAGTTTTTTGTTTTAATATTATCCCGGTATTTGAAGGACGAGAAGGAATGGCAACAACATCAACAATTTGCATCTGAGGCATTATTTACACATGCACATTTTTAAATGAAAAGAGATTTGCTTCAGTCGACCTTTTTATTATTTTCTTAGAATTCGTCTATCTCCTGAGGACTCTCACACGGAGTGAGTGAGGAGAGCGTGGATGGCAAGCCCCCGACATCCTGTTTGCTACTGCTACTGCTGCTGCTGCTGCTACTACACCACCCAGCCATGGCGCCCTCCCTCAGCTCCTTGCTGGCGGGAGGAGATTGAGACGGGTGCCTCCTTCCGCCAGCAGGGGAGGGCCACTGGGAATGGCGATGGTAGCTGTTGCTGTTGTATCCATCAGCCGTCATCTGCGTCGTCCAGTCTTGGAGGAATGAACGATGGGGACGAGGCCCAAGGTAGTGACGATGAATATCATGCCCTTGCGGGTCATTCTCCCCGGGCCTGTTCAACCCGGATATTCTAGCAATGGATGACGGCGGCGTTGACGTTCAGAGGACCTGGAACTTCTCCCCGAAGTCCATGCAGTCCTGCGAAGCAGGGGCGGTCACGCCCTGCACCGGGGTGACTGCGGCAGCGCGGGAGTAGTGTTGGCTGCCCATCATGGTGTGGGAGCTCATCATGTGGCCGCCCATTTGTTGGAAACCCCCCATGTGGTTACTGACGGGCGTGAACTGTGCGTGGGCGCCCATGTGGTGTGGCAGGTACTCCATGCTCATATTGCCGTAATATGAGGCTGGGCCGTAGTTCTGGTTCCAGGAGGAGCCGGGACTCTTGCTGCTGCTCATGTGGTAGGAGGGCGTCTGCATGCAGTTGCCAGTGGACACGTGAAGGTCGCCCATTGGGCGGAGGCTTGTGGGCGCCCACAAGGACGAGTAGCTGTTGGAATGGTCTGTTGTAGGGGGCGCTGTCTGGAACGAGCCGTATGTGTGTAATGGTGTGGGCGTGGGGGTGGTGTTGGGCGGCGTGTGTGCTGATGCTGGCGAGACCGAAGGAGGCTTGTAGGCCGGGGAGGCCGGGCGGGGGGAGGACTTGATAACTGGGGGTGGGGGTGAGGGCGTGCTGGGGCTCTTGATCTTCTTGGGTCGAGGGGCTGCGGCCTTGGTGCTGTCGTTGTTGTTGGAGGCTGGGGTGGCAGTGATGGTGGTGGCGGTGTTGTTGGTGCTATTGTTATTGCTGCTGTTGTTGTTGTTGGCATTGCCGCCGCTGTTGGCGTTCTGTTGCTGAGCTTGTTGGCGACACTTGGCCCTGCGGTTCTTGAACCAGACCTGTTGAGGAGAACAAATTGTCTGTTAGTGTTTTGGAGTTTTGATTCATCACTACGAATTGTAAAGAAAATTTAATTTTTAATAAATAAAATGTTGCAATTTAGAAATAATTTATAATTGATTGAGGGAGCATTTTGGAAGCATAGTTTGATGGAGAGAGAGAGAGAGAGAGAGAGAGAGAGAGAGAGAGAGAGAGAGAGAGAGGGGGGGAGACTTTTGATTCATTACTGCGAATTCAAAATAAAATGCTACATTTTGTAAACATAATTTACACTTGATTGAGGGAGCATTTTGGAAGCATAGTTTGATGGAGAGAGAGAGAGAGAGAGAGAGAGAGAGAGAGAGAGAGAGAGAGAGAGAGAGAGAGAGAGATAGAGAGAGATACAAGGATTTTGGATGTCTCAAAAACTTTTTAGTCCATCTGCGGAGACTCCATTTGCTCATTAGTAGAGCGATTTACTTTAAACATTTAAAGAGTTTTTATGATTTTGTCTAACTTATTCTTGAACTCGTTTACCGTGTTACTGTTTACTACATCAGCTGAGAGAGAGAAAGCGCGTCAAATGAACATTGCAATGAGCCCCAAGTAATGCTTACAGTCCACCGCTTGAGGGGCACTGATGACACTATCTCCCCATGGGGGAGAGTGAATTGTGACAAACTCCGAATTCATTTTCCTTTTGTCTTATTACAAAATTAAATATAGTTAATATATATAATAATTGGGGCCCCTGAGCGTATAGCATCCTGCTTTTCCAACTAGGGTTGTAGCTTAGCAAGTAATAATAATAATAATAATAATAATAATAATAATAATAATAATAAGAGGAATATGGGAGTGATCATCAGGTTATCAGAGCTTAACTGCTTTAGATTTATATTATCTGTCGTTAACTATCTTAAGTAAGAAGCAAATTCATCTCTTCTATATATTAAAGAGCAAGTGTCTGGCTGTATATACCAAGGTTGGTATATACATTATATATCTTTCCGGTAACACTCAGCGGCATTGCCAGACGTATTACTCACTCGGTCTCTCCCGTCCCTCGAGTAGGAGGGAGAGAGAGTAGTTATACCCTGTTGAGAGGGGTTACCCCAAGAGGTATACTTGGAAACAACAATCTCCTACAAATTGCTGAAACAGCTGTGTTGTAGGTGGAAAGGGGATGGAAGGGTTGAATATGTGTGCATACCTATCTAAATATTTAGCCGCCATGTTTGCGGGTCGCGTATACTAGTATTGCTTTTTATTACCAGTTTATTACAAGTTTTCACTCTGGTATATACAATCATACCAACCTTTAACATTCATGCCGCTGGTATGATACGGGATATCAATAACAGTTAAAAAAAAGCTAGTACAGTGTTAACGTGTTCGCCTAGCATTCGTATGGAAGCAGATCGATCCCAGCCTGCGACCATGAGTTTAAGCCTGTTTACTGGGGAGGCCACTGCTGTGGTAGGGCACAACAGCGGGGTTTTGTGCTTGCCCGACTGACGTTCTGGTGAGCATCTATTCTGATGGAACTGAAACCAGAAACCTTTACCCTTTGAAAATGATCGTAATCATATGCACAAGTGGTGAATATATTAATGCTATTACTCACGCCGTTAAAAACAATTATAACGAAAAATAGAAATAAATAAACCTATATTAAAAAGGAATAAAAAAAGCCGTGACGCCGATAAAATATGAACGAGTCCCTCTTCACAGAGAGTACTCAAACTACTGTCTAAATATCCTGACCCTAAGGGACCAGGCTGCTCATAAAAAGTTGTTTTTCAAGTTCCCGTGGCAGGGCCCTTCAGGGGGGTCGTCTACCTTTCGCTCCTTTTCCCCGAAGAGGGCGGAACAGCCCCAGTGCATTTTTTTTTTATAAATAATAACAAGGACGTTCGGTATGTCTATTTATTCCCCCCCCCCCTCTATCTCTCTTCCCTGAAGTTTGTTTTTATAATGTGGCGTTGTATGGCAACTCTGGGAAATGTGACGTTTCATCTGGTACGTCATATGTGGGTTTTGTATTCTTGGTTATGTTGGTAAAACTGTTTTTGTTTTCTATTCTTGTCTGTTATTTGAATATTTCTTATTCATGTCTCTGTTGATGACTTTTTTATTCTTGTCTCTTATGTTGATGACTTTTTTATTCTTGTCTCTTATGTTGATGACTTTTTTATTCTTGTCTCTTATGTTGATTTCTATTTTCTCTATTGTCTGTGTTGATGACTTTTCTATTCTTGTTTCTTATGTTGATGACTCTTGTTTTTCTTTTCTCTGTTGGTGCCTGATTTTTTCTATTGTCTGTCGATGACTATTTTTCTATTGCTTTCATGTTGATGACCTTTTTCTATTCTTGTCTTTTGTGTGGATGACTATTTTTTTTCCATTGTTGTCTTTTGTGTTAATGACTTTTTTCTAATATTGTCTCTTTGTGTTGATGACTTTTTTCTATTGCCTCTTGCGTTGACTATATTTTTCTATTCTTGTCTCTTGTGTTGACTTTTTTTCTTTTGTTGCCTCTTCTGTTGATGACTTTCTTTTGTTGCCGCTTCTGTTGATAACTTTTTTCTTTTGTTGCCTCTTCTGTTGATGACTTTCTTTTGTTGCCGCTTCTGTTGATAACTTTTTTCTTTTGTTGCCTCTTCTGTTGATGACTTTCTTTTGTTGCCGCTTCTGTTGATAACTTTTTTCTTTTGTTGCCTCTTCTGTTGATGACTTTTTTCTTTTGTTGCCTCTTCTGTTGATGACTTTTTTTTTTCTATTCTTGCCTTTATGTTAATGACTTTCTTTCTATTGTTTCTTATATTAACTGACGGAACCACAGTATTCCTAATGTTTATCTTAATGTCATATTATTGTTACTGCTCTTCATCGAGTTGAAAGATAATTTTTGGAAAATATTGATCACGATTGACTCCGCTATTGCAATATGTCCATCGTTCGGTATATCCTAACCATAAATATCTATTATCTTACAGGTTATGTAACCTAATAGTTGTTTTCTTTCTCAGTACCCCTTCAAAACTTCAAACTTGCAGCAAATATTTTTATGTTGAACAGGTCTTTTTTATAGTTTATATATGAAATATCCGTTTTGATGTTGTTAATGTTTTCACAAAATTTTATTTTAATAGTTCATTACTTCTTACATTGTTTATTCATTTCCTTATTTCCTTTCTCACTGGACTATTTTTCCCTGTTGAAGCCCTTGGGCTTATAGCATCTTGCTTTTGCAACTAGGGTTATAGCTTAGTAGAAACAATAATAATAATAATAATAATACTAATACTATTCACGGAATCACATTTAAACAAACACCAATGACATCCACCATAAAGCCACACGACATTATATATATTCCTAAAGTAATTCCCAAACACTTCGTTTAAAGACGAATTCAACAAAACATTTCCTTTTATCAAAAAAAAAAAAAAAAAAAGATGAAGAAGAATATGAATCTCGTTAAAGACTCCACAATCTCTCCTCCACCCTCTGGTAATTGCGTATAGCCCGATCGCTTGATATCATATTCATAATATATTCAAAAGCGCTGCCTCACGGTTGTTAATCATCCAGACACATGTTGATAAACAGCGAGGAGTGTCTCCATCATATTCCACGGTGCGTTGTAACGGAGAACATTCAAAGAAATTATTGTTGTTATTATTATTATTATTATTATCATTGTCATTGTTATTATTATGATTATGATTATTATTATGATTATTATTATTACTTGTTAAGCTACAACCATAGTTGGAGAAGCAGGATGCTATAAGAACCAGGGTTCCAACAAGGAAAATAGCCCAGTGAGGAAAGGAAAAGAGGAAAAAATTAATAAATGTTTCCTATATAAGATATAAAAACTTTAACAAAACAAGAGGAAGAGAAAGAAAACAGAATATTATTATTTGCCAAGCTACAACCCTAGTTGGAAAAGCAGGATGCTATAAGAACCAGGTTTCCAACAGGGAAAATAGCCCAGTGAGGAAAGAAAAAAAATGTTGAATATTGAAAGAACAGTAAGAATATTAAAATAAATGTTTCAATATAAACTATAAAAACTTTAACAAAGCAAGTTGAACTGAACGATAGAATATTATTTTTTGCCAAGCTACAACCCTAGTTGGAGAAGCAATATGCTATAAGCCCCAAGGCTCCAACAGGGAAAATAGCCCAGTGAGGAAAGGAAATAAAGAAATAAACTACAAGAAGTCTTATAACAATAACATTAAAATACATCTTTCATATATAAACTATAAAAACTTTAAAATACGAAGAGAAATAGATAGAATAGTGTGACCGAGTGTACCCCCCATGCAAGAGAACTCTACCAAGACACAAGACAGTGGAAGACCATGGTACAGAAGCTATGGCACTACCCAAGACTAGAGAACAGGGGTTTTATTTCGGAGTGTGCATCTCCTAGAAGAATTGCTTCACATGGCTAAAGATGCTCTGCTACCCTTACCAAGAGGAAAGTAGGGATTGGAGAATTGCATTGCAGTTGTTAAACCCTTGAGCGAAGAAGAATTGTTTGGTATTTTCAGTTTTGTCAAGTGTAAGAGGAAAGAGGAGAATGTGTAAAGAATATGGCAGACTATTCTTTATTTATTTACATATTTTATTTGTCATTATTTCCCTTCCTCAATGAGTTATTTTCCCTGTTGCGAGCCCCTGGGCTTATAGCATTCTGCTTTTCCAACAAGGGTTGTAGCTTAGTAAGTAATAATAATAATAATAATAATAATAATAATAATAACAATAACCCCTTTGAGCGAAGAAAAATGGAAAAAAAATAGACAATGTCATATGTCCTCTTCCCTATTCGCGTGTCTCGACCTGCGAAAACAAATTAACAGTCGTCGGTAAATGGATTTGCCGGGCGACGGCCTATCGAGACATAACAAGCGCCATCCATTTGGCCAGTCGTGGTGTCAGGCACGTGACTCGAGGGATGGATGCGGTCCTGCGGAGGTTTCGAGGAATCGAGTGTTGTCGTTACTCGAACTTGGCGGCGTTCGCGAAGCACTTTTGGGAATCTCCTTGTTTACGTTGTCCCAGCTTCTTTATTCTATTTTACCTTCTATATTCTTTTCTTCTTTTTTATATAAATGTTCATACTTATTGTATGTCAACTAGCTTCTTTATTATCTCTTTTTTTATGAATGTTCAAACTTTTTGTATGTCTCTTACCTGCTATGTTCTACATTCTCTTCTTTTTTTTTATGAATGTTCAAACACTTTTGTGTCTCCTAGCATCTTTTTTCTCTTCTATATTCAATACTTTTTTGTTTGTAAATGTTCAAACATTTTGTAATGCTCCAAGCATCTTTATTCTTCTAAAGTGTTTTTGATTTTTTTTTTGTGGTTAAACTATTTATCTTCGGGAATCTCTTGTTTACATTTTGTATTTTTCCCAGATTCTTTTCTCTTCTACATTTTTGTAGTACAAACTTTGTGAATCATTGTAATTCTCCGAGCTTCCTTTCTCTCTACAAGTTCAAACTTTTTGTAATCTTCCCAGCTTCTTTTCTCTCTTCTACATTTTCTCTTATATAATTGATATATCTCCAAGTTTCTTTTCACTCTTCCTTCTTCTACAATCTCTCTTTTTTTAAAGTTCAAACATTTCATAGGCTTACTTTTCCCAGCTTCTTTAACTCTCTTCTACGTTCTCTTTATTTTGTAAAAGTTCAAACTCTGTGTACTTCTCTCACCGTCTTTTCTCTCTTCTACATCCTCTTGTTTTAAAGTTCAAAATTTTGTAAATTCTTTTCCATTGAACAGTTTGACATGAGTCTTATTTTATAGCTTGTATATGACTGATCTGTTTTAACGTTGTTACTAATAATAGAATAATTCACACTTTTATCCTTAGCTTATTTCATATTCCCTTATTTCCTTTCCTCACTGGGCGACTTTCCTTGTTGGTGCCCCTTGGGCATGTAGCCTTTAGCTTCTCCAACTAGGGTTGTAGCTTGGCTAGTAACAATAATAGTATCAATGTCGTGTCTAAGAATCTTGGGTATTGAAAATCCACTGTTATATATTTTTGTCTATTTCAAAAACAGATTTCGAGCTTTTTTTCAAAGTTCCTCTTCAGCTGAAGAGGCACAGAATAAACTACGGAAGATGCCGTTTTTAAAAATATATAATGATATATAACTGGTTTATACCTAATAATATCAATAATAATAATAATCTTAATTGATTGATTGATTTCAAGCTTCCTGGCAACCTTAATAACATTAAAACATATATTTTTGTATCTAAAGACATTTACGCAATTACGCAATTACGAATCAGTACAACAGAGGACTCGGAAGATCAACCACAGTTGAAAGTAACTTATTCCTATACGCACTGGTTACTGAATACGCCCTAAGGGAGAAAGACTAGGGGGAAGTGTGTGTGTGTTGAAGTAAGCCAATGGTGTGAAACCCGTTTAGAAAATGGAAGCTGGCGCGAGAGAGAGAGAGAGAGAGAGAGAGAGAGAGAGAGAGAGAGAGAGAGAGAGAGAGAGAGAGATGTGTGGTTAGCGTTTCCAGCGTAACATTAAATGAGCAGAAAATACGCGGAACGCCTGCCTGTCAGGAAATGGATACAATGAATACATGATGATGACGAGGGGAATGAGGGGGGGGAGGGGGGGTGAAGACACCGATGACAGGGGGACGAACTCCCCTCAATACCACACACACAAGAGGGAATACCGAACGAGGGGAGGGGCGAGGGAGAGAGAGAGAGGGGGAGGGAAAATTGAAACAGATGGAGGGGAGAGAAATCTGTTCCAGAGAAACTTTTATCATATTTCTGTCCCCAAGCTTCGTTCATTCCCACGGTTGGGGGACTATAGGGGGGAGGGTTTTGGGGGTTGGGAGTGGGGTAGTGAACCCCCCATGGCATTACTGAAGTAAAGGAATACATCATTTAGGAGCAGGAGGTAAATCGAAATATTCAACAGCATCCTTAGGCTTCTATGGCATCGCGATATTCTTCCTGCGGTCCTTAATCGTATATCCTACGACGAGAAGAATTGCCTCCTGCAAATCCTGGCGACAGTTGTTGGTAGGAGGAGGAGGAGGGAGATAGCTGGAAGGCGTTGAGGGGAAGAAGATTGAAACCCCAATGTAAATTAAATCATCTTCCCCTAAAAGAGAGTGCAGTAGAAGGAGGGGAATAAGGAAGGTGAGGGGTGGAGGGGGGGGGGGGGTGGTAAATAGTGAGGGGTAAGCTAATACAGAGGGTAATAGAGCAATGTCAACGGCGGGAGGTGAGTTGTGATTGCTTAATGGGAAACAGAGACTGTGTCAACAGCCGAGGTGGGAAAGTAAATAAACTGTGGCATGGCGTAAGGGCGGCCTAAGTAAAGAGACTAGTTTCGCGTCACTCAAGATCTCTCTCTCTCTCTCTCCAGTGCCTCCGGGAACGAAAACACACACGCACATATATACACACACACGACGTTAATGTCTTTGAGGAGGACGTTGTGGGTGAACAGATTATCAAAAGTGTCTCTTGACTGTTACCAGGAGGCGGGAGTTCCTTCATCATTTCCTCCTACGCTTATTTACGCAAAGGGCCTCGGTTAGATTTCGCCTTTCGTCTCTATAAGCTTTTAATTCAATACTTCTCCACTCATCATCTCCTACTTCACGCTTCATAGACCTTACCCATGAAGGCCTGGGTCTTCCAACTCTTCTAGTGCCTTGTTGAGCCCAGCTAAACGATTATTGAACTAATCTCCTTTAAAACTAATAATTGTTTTCGCTGTAGGGTAGCGTTTATCGCTTCAATTGGATGAAAGAAAATAGGACTTGTAAGTCTTTCAAGTCCGAATTTATAATGCATGGATGGAAAATTGTTTTTACAATTCAGAAAATATACAAGAAATTTGTTCTCGTTTTAATTACGCAATGGAGAACTTGTATCTAGGGCCTCTATGTTACTTGCTTACATTGTACCTTTGGAAGAGAGGCCATATCTTGACGTTCAAGTGGAATACTCTTCTTTTGAGAGAGAGAGAGAGAGAGAGAGAGAGAGAGAGAGAGAGAGAGAGAGAGAGAGAGAGAGAGAGAGGGAGAGAATTTCCAGTCAATAGTCCAGGTGCTCCAGATTAAAGGCGTTACAGTACATAGTTGCCAAGCTTTCTCGAGTTATAAGTACATCGTTATGATAAACATTCTTTTTATAGAAGAAGCCTTTGACAAATATGCTCGTGTAAGTTTCTGACAAAGCGTGTGTCGTTAACTCGAGGTATCTGAGATATATCAAGAAACCGTTTTCTATACATTGACGAAAAACATTTTGTTTCAAGGTTAACTAATATATACAATCATACATAAACGTGACCAGAAGGGGGAACACATGCAACCCCTCAAAGAAAATAAGAAAAGAAAAAAAGAAAATAAAACTTGAAGAGCCAAGAATGAGTAAACACTGCAGATGATTAATAGGCAAGAATTTTGAGTCAGCACTGTAGACGTCGTTACGGAAGTACTTTATGTATGTCCCGTTTCTGTCACGTGTTTCCTTCCAGCGAACGTTGTCATGAATAGAGAGAAAAAGCGAGAGTGGCTCAGTAGTAGCGTGCGTTGTGACTTAACATATTTATATCATAATGATTATAGCGGACATTATATGAGAATGCAAGTTACATTCAAATACATTACTTGTCTTAGACACTGTGAGTATATATATATATATATACATATATATATATATATATATATATATATATATATATATATATATATATATATATATATATATATATATATATATACACACACTAGCTAAAATTTATCATGTAATATAGAAATCAGTTACAATAATGTTGCAATGAACATCCGAGGAAATAGTCCAACTATTCATCCTCAATTGTCAAAGACATCTGTGGGTATTGAGCCTTGGCAGATCCAGCATAGCCTCCCATTTTATCTTCCAAGATTAATTTCATCCTCTAAGATTATTATTATGCCCAGGTGTGACCTGTTTTGGCACATTTTATCTTTATTTTTCAAGATTAATTTTTAATTTCCAAGATTATTTCCATGCCCAGGTCTCACCTGTTGTGGCACATTTTCTCTCTGTATTGTATTTTCCAAGATTAATTATATTTTTTCAAGATTATTGCCATGCCCAGGTGTGACCTATTGTGGCACAATTTATCCATCTTATTTTCCAGGAGTAATTATATTTTCCAAGATTATTGCCATGCCCAGGCGTGACCTATTGGGGCACAATTTATCTCTATCTTGTTTTCCAATAATATTGCCATGCCCAGGTCTGACCTGGTGTGGCACATTCTATCTCTATATTCTATTTTCCAAGATTATTGCCATGACCAGGTTTGACCTATTGTAGCATTTATGAGAGTCAGCAAGCTACTAAACTCAAACTATGTGCACTCGAAGACCATGTTTGCACAATTCATCTCTTATCTTATTTCCAATAATATTGCCATGCCAAGGTCTAACCTATTGTGGTTAGTCATGAGAGTCAGCAAGCTACTAAACTTAAACTATGCATTTGTTTCCAACTTTTTGTTCCGTCTCTCTTTCTCTCTCTATCCATGACCTTGTCCTTGAAGAGTCCCCGTCACGTCACTGTCCTTTTGTGCATGCAGACACATGTTCACAAAGTAGTAATAAAAATAAACGACCCTTGAAGTCGCTGCTTATTTTCATAGCGTGAATATTACGGATTGGTGTCACCACCGGGAATACTGGACACAGGCCTATAATGTATCTGTACACTGGAAGGCGCGTTCGATTTTGCCAATAAATACCTTAATTACTGTTAAAAAATATGCCGTAAAAACTGTAAAAATCCTGGAATAAATTTCACCAGGGTTTTGCTATTTTAAAAACAGTTACATTGACATTAAGGAGTGATATTACGACCACCAACCCGTAAAATTTAATAACAAAGTAGGGTCAAAATGACGGTCGCCTGTATTTTACTGAAATACAGGCTGAGAACAGTATATTTTTAATGAGATTTTCTATTAAAAATACGGTATTATTTAACAGTGTTGGTTATAAATACTGATAAACCACTGTTGCAAAACAAACGCGCCTTAAATAGAGAGGAACAAAAGCATATATTAGTTATTCATAATCTACCAACAGGAATAGAGGAGTAATGAGTGACATGGGAACTTCCATGACTAGAGATAGAAGGCCTAATCCCAGGTGGGTGACAGCAGCAGCCGCTTGTGCCTGTTTGTGTATGAACAGTTTGTTTGTTTGTGTCTATTGGGTTGTGGACATTATAAGCTATACGTTTAAAGGTAGCTCATGAATGGCAGAGGAAAGGGAGAGTGACATTGCCCTAGAGCAGGACAATGCCCCAGAGACTAACCATATACATATATTATCATGAACAGTCAATTTGTTTGTCTTTTGGGTTGTGGACATTATAAGCTATACGTTTAAAGGTAGCTCATGAATGGCAGAGGCAAGGGACAGTGAGATTACCCTAGCAAGCAGGATAATGCCCTAGAGACTGACCACATACACATATGATCAGCGGCCTAACCTCCTATCTAAAGCTAGGACCAGGAAGGGCCAGGCAATGACTGCTGATGACTCAGTAGGTAGACCTGTAGGATCCCTCAAGCTCACATCCTTAGCTCACAAGGCAGGGACGTTTCCAATAGTGATTTTGAAATGTAGGTGTGGTTAGTTGCAAGCAAATGTCAAAATGATAATAGAAATGGCATAACTAAGGAATATATTGTATGTGTTACCCCTATTGCTACTGTGTGCATACACAGAGAGGCGGCAAGCTGACTAAATCGTGTACAATAACCGTACATTCACGTGTCTACAAACACAAGAGGAACACCGACCTGCACACGGCTCTCCGGAAGGTTGATCTTGAGGGCCACTTCTTCCCTCATGAAAATGTCTGGGTAGCGGGTCTTGGCGAAGAGCGACTCCAACACGTCCAGCTGAGCGCGCGTGAAGGTCGTCCTCTCGCGGCGCTGTTTTCTGGTAGGTGCCCCTGTCACAGAGGAGAAGGAGGTCCATGAGTTACCTGCAGGAGGAAGGAGTACAACGAATGCAAGTGTTACTAATATATACATATGATAAATAAAAGCACAGAACGTGATGGGTCAATAACATGCAAGCAATGTGTCGAATGATTCCAGAATAACGTGCACTCAGACTGATTCAAGAAATGCGAGAGGAAGTTATTTCAAGAGGAAAGAGGGAGTTGATGAGAGAGAAAAGAGGAACTTTATACATGATAGGAAAGAGGAAGTTGATTTAAGAGTGAAGAGGTGAAATTACTTCAAGAGAAGAAAGGAAGTTAATTAAAAAAAGGAGAGAGGAAGTTAATTCAAGACAGAAAAGAAGAAACAGTTAATTCAAGAGAGAAAAGAGGAAGTTAATTCAAGATAGAAAAGAAGAAATAGGATATTAATTCAAGAGAGAAAAGAGGAAGTCAATTCAATAGAGAAAATAGGAAGTCAATTCAAGAGAGAAAAGAGGAAATTAATTCAAGAAAGAAAAGATGAAGTTAATTCAAAATAGGAAAGATGAAGTTAATTCGAGAACGAAAAAGGAGAAAGGAAATCGATACAAGAAAAGAGGAACTTGATCCAAAAGAGGAAAGATGAATTTAATTCAAGAATGAAAAGAGGAGAGAGGAAGTTAATTCAAGAGAGGAAAGAGGAATTCGATAAAGGGTAAAGGGCGTCACTCCGGGCACAGATTGAAGCTATACAAACTATGACTGGAAAATGTGTCACTGGTGACAATTAAAGAGGAAGAAAAAGAGTGGAAGGGAGTCTTAAGACTCATCGAGAGCAAAAGCAATTTTAGGGGTTTGCTTGAAAGCATCAAAATTCAAGTCTTAGAGAGTTCACACACAAAGAATCATTCGAATAAGTACGACTTATGTTATATATACCCACCGTTTTGATTGAATATTTCACTAAATATTATATCATTCATCTGGTTAAAATACAAAATCGACTAAATTCATTCCTATCGTTTTTTGTGATGGCAAGATTTGTAGTGAATATCACAAGTGATTAAGTCATTCACTGAATATTATAATATTAATCTAATTAGAATTTAAAATCAACAAAATTCAGTGTCATCACTATTTGTGATCGCAAGGTATGTAGTGAATATCACAAGTGATTGAGTCATTCACTGAATATTATTTCATTCTAGTTAAAATTGAAAAAAAACAGTGCCACACTTACGTGACAAGCAAGGTATATAATAAATGTCAAAAATAAACTATTAAAATGATGAAAATATTACAAATAATTAAATTACTCACTGAATAATATTTCATTCATCTAGTCAAAAATAATAAAAAATCAGTGCCATCATAAATGCCACAATTAAACTATTAAAATGATGAAAATAATACAAATAATTGAATAATTCACTGAATATTTCATTCTCCTAATCAAAATTGAAAAAAAATTCAGTACCATCATTAAGTGACAGTAAGATATGCAATAAATGTCAAAAATAAACTATCTTAATGATAACAACAAACTTTAAGATTGTAAATGTATTTCATAATAAGAGAAAAAAACAAAAACAAAAAAATCCTTACCAGCAGGATACGGCACCGAAGGATGAACTCCATGGTCCATAGGCGAATGGTGTCCCATGCCTAAGCCGAGGCCATTCATAGGATAAGGGGGGCTCTTGAGGTACGCCATGCCTCCCCCTAGCCCACCCTGGGCTCCAAAGGTCCCGTGATACGCCAGTCTGACAGTCGACCACGCCTGCAAGATCGATAAATAAGGCTTGAAATAGGGCCGTGTGTAGGCGTCGGGAAAAAAACATTTGCATGTGGAAATATTATTTGATAGGGTATAATTGATTTTTCATTCGTATGTATGCATGTATGTATGTATGTACAGAATGTATATATATACACATATATGCGTACGTATTTCGTATATACAATAAAATATGTATGTATGTGTATATATATATATACATACACAGTTATATACACACACATATATATATATATATATATATATATATATATTGCAATATATATTTATTTATTTATACACAGTATATATATATATATATATATATATATATATATATATATATATATATATATATATATATATATATATAATCTATGTAAAAATACACACACACATCCTCATCACTGAAGTTACTCATTTATAAACCCTTAGATGTTATTTTCCTTAGGGCAAAAGAGTCGTGAGATGCAATGGGATTAATCCTATGAATAGAGCTTTATATATATCAATTGAAAGGGTTCCATAAACTGTACATCAAAGCCATTGAATGACTTTTCATAATCTTAAAATACTTTATGCAACATTGTTGGTGAAGAATTCATTCATCTTTCAGGTTTAATCCATACAATGAATAATAGCGGTTCAAGGAAGTTCGTGATTGGGATTCTTAAGCTACAGTTTTAAATATTCTTATAGCATAAAATTTGCGTTATTCATTTTTATACATTCGAAATTGGTAGGTCTTCATAATTCATACTAATATTAATTGATTTTAACTAAACCTTCTTAACAGTTTAAATATTCTTATAGCATGAAATTTGTGTTATTCATTTTTATACATTCGAAATTGATGGGTCT
>NC_090732.1:169915920-169925920 GCF_036898095.1 Palaemon carinicauda | reverse complement strand
GAAATTATATTGGAGTAACAAACGAATAGCCTGTATAATAATGGAGAGAGAGAGAGAGAGAGAGAGAGAGATTACTAAAGTGTCTTTGTACAGGTGTTCTGGAAATATGTCGTCAACTGAATTTCACGTTCTGGGAGATATTCTGATGAAATACAGATTCTGAAATTAGTTTTATGTAAGGTTGAATATTCCAATAACATTAAAAAGTTAAATGGTATAGTCATGTAATTGATGACTTAATTAAAAATAGCACATTAATCACAGAAAAAAATAGATTATATTTCGAAAAAAAATAGTCCCGTATACATAGTAAACAAATAGATTATTTTTGAAAAAGTTGAAATATCAGTAGAAGAATTACATATAGTACAGTGCACTGTATCACTTATTCGAATACGCTTATGATTGAAGTGTGAGGAAATTCGGGATATCATTATTGCATTGATTATAATCTCTGCTAGAATAGACATGTAATTTTAGAGGTTATATTACGTACAGATCAACATCTGCTGACGCAAAGAGCCTCGGTTAGATTTCGCCAGTAGCAGACGCCTGTCGTCTCTATCCTGAGCTTTTAAATCAATACTTTTACATTCATCATTATCTACTTCACGCTTCATATTCCTCAGCCATGTAGGCCTGGGTCTTCCAACTTTTCTTTTGCCTAGGAGCCCAGTTGAAAGTTTGGTGAACTGATCTCTCTTGGGGAGTGCGAAGATACTGGTAGCGTTTTTTTTTTTTTTTTTTTTAAATAATACTGAATTTTGTTGCCAGAAATTAGCCACAAGTTTATTATTTGGATAAGCGTAGGTCTTTGACTGACGAAGAAGGAAATATGTCTTAAAGGATAAAAGAAAAAGAAAAATGAGGAATGAATGCGGTGATGAATATAAGAATTTATGTCTAACGATAATGTATTACTATAAAGTTGATGCAAAAATTTATGATGGAAAATGTATAGCCTACACTGGCTCATTCAGTGAAAGGTTACGAACAAGGGAAAAAAATCCTAAAATTATAAAAATAAAATAAAATCAGGGATGAAATATAACGATTGTTTTCTAACGATACTTCATTGTAACAGTTTTTGCATAATTTTAAAAAGAAAAAAAATACACAGCTACTCTCTGAGTTAGTTGTTACGAATTGGGGAAAAAATGTTTATACGGATAAAAAATAGGAATGAATGTAATGACAAATATACATTTTTTATCTAATTATGCATTTTTGAAACAAATTTTATGCATAAATTTATAAAGAAAAACATACACCCTGAAGGTTCCAAATAAGGAAAAAAAATGCTAAAAGTATATTAAAAAATCAGAAATAAGTGTTTTGACGAGTATAGCAATTTATACCTTAACTATATTTTTGCAACAAAAATTTGCAGCTCCATTTTATAAAGAAAAATATATTCACGCGATGCAAGATAAGCATCCATTTTGTATCGCCTGCCTGCCCACATGCGTAAGAGCTCCTACGCGCTTACGCAACTAAAGGGTCATGAATAATTATTTGCCTGAACTATGTACAATCAGCTGTTTTTTTCATCCATCAAACCTACCATGCGATAAGCGATTTGCGTAAACTATGACACGGAGGGAACAATTACCCTCTTTCTGGAGCTTGCTATATTATAATTATTATTATTACTTGCCAGTCTCCAACCCTAGTTGGAGAAGCACTATTATTGCTACCTACTAGGCTACAACCTTAGTTGAAAAGGCAGGAAAAGTTGCATATATTATAAAACCTGTCTGAGCTAAGATCGGTGATAATTACAGCCTTTTGGAAGCGTTGTATATAAAGGCTGTGAGCACAATCAGAATACTTCCAGCCTTCTGTAAACGTTGTATATAAAGGCTGTTTGAGCAAATATGCGAATAATTTCAGCCTTTTAAAAACGTTGTTTATAAAGACTGTGAGTACAATCAGAATAACTTCAGCCTTCTGGAAGCGTTGCATAAACAGGCTGAGAATAATTCCAGCCTTCTGGAAGTGTTTTATATAAAGGCTGAACAAATATCTGAGCGATTTCAGCCTTCTGGAAGCGTTGTATATAAAGGCTTTCTGAGAAAAGATCTAAGAATAATTTCAGCCCTCTGGAAGCGTTGTATATAAAGGCTGAACAAATATCCGAGAGTGATTTCAGCCTTCTGGAAGCTATGTATATACAGGCTGTCTGAGCAAAGATATGAGAATAATTTCAGCCTTTTGAAAGCGTTGTATATAAAGGCTGAGCAAAGATCTGAGAATAATTTCAGCCTTTTGGAAACGTTATATATTATAAAGGGTGTCTTGCAAAGATCTGTGAGACCAAGTGTAGTATATAGCTAGCAAACGATACAGTAGGAGAGTGAATTACTACTGGGTAATAGCAGGTGGGGCTACGGTAAAGAGCATTGGAAATGCCGACTGTCATGAATGGGAAGGGGAAAAAAATCCCCCGTGGTAGCGGGGCGAGGGGAGGGGGCAACTGGTCAAGGGGGTGACCCCCTCATCGGAAATGACATGCGGCACAACGGAAATCGATTGATCGAAAACGAAACGATGATTGAGTTTCGATCTATCCCTCAGTCGAGATCAACTAAATAACCCCCAACCCCCCTTTAAAAATAATAAATGGCCTTAGCGCTTAATGCGTCTGCATACGAGGACGCAACGCGTCATTTGACGCATTTTTTTTCAGTCGTGATTTACATCGGATTCAGTCACATAGATAATAACGATAATAACTTTCGATACGACCCGCTGCTCTCCCTCTCTCTCTCTCCTCTTTTCCGGGGTTCACACCTGGAGGGGTGGGGGGGAGCAGAATGTTTAATAGCATCCATTATGGCGGCAGTTATTTCAAAAATTCAATCCAATGCAAGATACATTTCTATTGGAGAAATACCGAACTGTGGTCTGGGTTAATTCTAAATTTCGGGAACGGGTAACTGTTTGTCTGAGCTAATTTTAAATCTCGGGAACGCGTAACTGTTGGTCTGAGCAAATTCTAAATTTCGGGAATGCGTAACTGTTGGTCTGAGCAAATTCTAAATTTCGGGAATGCGTAACTGTTGGTCTGAGCAAATTCTAAATTTCGGGAATGCGTAACTGTTGGTCTGAGCAAATTCTAAATTTCTGGAATGCATAACTGATGGTCTGGGTTAATTCTTAATTTCTGGAATGCATAACTGTTGGTCTGGGTTAATTCTTAATTTCTGGAATGCATAACTGTTGGTCTGAGCAAATTCTAAATTATGGGAATGCATAACTGTTGGTCTGAGAAAATTCTTAATTTCGGCAATGCGTAACTGATGATCTGAGCAAATTCTCAATTTCGGCAATGCGTAACTGTTGTTCTGATCAAATTATAAATATTGGGAATGCGTAACTGTTGGTCTGGGTTGATTTTAAATTTTGGGAATGTGTAACTGTTTGTCTGAGCAAATTTCGGGAATACGCTGCTAATCTCCACATGCTTTCTCCGATATCGGCATGTCCGTATTTTCGCACAGCTAGACGGGTACCTTAATTCAATAATTTGCATGAGCAAAATTAAGCGAAATGCTGTACAGCGCACACCGCCAATCATGACATTATTATCGGCGGAAATAGCGGAGAGGGTTTTGCGAAAATTCTGTAATTACAAACATAAATGCAGAACAAGATGTCCAGTGAAAAATAAACCCGCTAAGAAATTATATATTGCCTAAGAATACTATAAAAAATTATATATACATATATATATAATGAATATACGTACAAATGTTTTATCTAAGCCATTCCCATACGTAAATTCACGAATATATTTGCATTTCTTTTCCTAAAGATCCTTGTAGGCCTACTGCCCTTATTATTATAATTACACACACTCGGATTACAATTAAAACCTACTATTTCAGACTTGCAGTGTATATATATATATATATATATATATATATATATATATATATATATATACACACACACACATAAACATGTTTGTATGGAAATTAAATTTACCAGCGACTCATACCAAATGCTTAACAAACGCATACGGGAATTAGAATATTCGGTAGGCCTACACGTGACTTGAATTTATCTTTGGCAGCGTGGATGTTTGACCATCCAACGCTGATGTGTACAATGAAATATTATTAAATAATAATGAAAATTATACAGCGAGATAGATGGAAATGTATAATACTAAGTGTGTATAACTAGGCCCGGACAGGCACTGCTAAGACCAGTTAATTAAATATTAACAACATTATATAATCAATAATAATGAAAATTATACTGCGAGATAGATGGGAATGTATAATACAAAATGCGTATATCTAGGTGCGAACAGATGCTGCTAAGTTAATTAAATATTAACACGATTATCAAATAATAATGAGAATTATACAGCGAGATATATGGAAATGTATAATACTAAGAAGGGGGTAAATCTATGCCCGAACATATTAATGAAAATTATACACCGAGATAGATGGAAATATATGGTACTAAGTGAGCATAACTATGCCAGAACATATGCTGCTAAGACCGGTCAATGAAATATTAACATCATTATCAAATCAATAATAATGAAAATTATACAGCGAAATAGATGGAAATGTATAATACTCAGAAGTTGGTAAATCTAGGCCCGAACATATAAATGAAAATTAAACAGCGAAACAGATGGAAATATATGATGCTAAGTGTGTATAACGAGGCCCGGACAGATACTTCTAAGACCAGTTAATTAGATAATAACACGACTATCAAATAATGAAAATTATACACCGAGATAGATGGAAATATATGATGCTGAGTGAGTAAAACCAGGCCCGGATAGATACTTCTAAGACCAGTTAATTAAATATTAACGTGATTATCAAATCAATTAACCCGTAACGTTTTTATCTGGCTGATAAGTTTATCTTGTTATAAATTATCTATGGAATGTCCTTACTAAATACCAGAAGTTCTTTACGTAAGACAGTAGCCCGTTCATTCATAAGCGCTGTAGCCAGGTTACAAAGATTCAATCGCGTAAAAATATAAATAAAACATAAAATGTATGAAACTAAAGATAAACTAAATGTTAAGAAATAAAATATATTCTACATTCTTTTCTACAGGGATTGAAGCGACTAAAAATATCCTAGAAATAAAAATATTGCGATAAAAACTGAAAAAAAAAATCATGAAAATATTCTAAGAATAAAATAGAAGAATTCTTCATAAAAATGCATTCTCGAGAGTTATTCTACTAAAGCGTAGCTGGTATTCTACGTCGCATATAATCGGCCAATCAGAATCTAAAGGAATTCCAGTCCATCGGCCTCCAAACTTGCGAGAAAACTTTATTATGAATAATCGCGATATAAATGTACAAAGTTTACCCTTCACGGAAATCGGCACTTATGTTTGTGGGGGTGAATATTAAGTGATCACGCTAACGAGGGAATAAATCACTCACGCTAACGCGGTTAGCGAAACTTACGCTAACGCATTTAACGATCAATCTATGCTAACGATAAAAAAAAACACGTTTCGGTTTGATTCGTTAGCGGTGTTATCGGCGCTAATCATTAATTAGTACTGGAATTTCTTAACTTTAGTAATTATTTAATTTAGAAAATAAAAATATAATATAAATTGGATAAAATATCGCTATTCCACACGTGTTTATTTGCATAAACTAAATAATTTAATACAGCGCACAAGTTTCACACGCAACACCTCTGATAAAACTATAAAGGTTAAAATATTCCAGATATTTCATAAATAAATATATTTATTATATGTAAATATGAATTAATTTGAATGTTTATCAATAACTGATAAATACAAACTTAGTTGATGCTGTAATTTATCAGTCGAAAGTTCCCACGTGTTCAAGAAATATCGATATCGCTTGAAGTCAGTTCACCGCTAAAGTTCTTGAAAATCGTAA
Organism: Palaemon carinicauda; assembly: GCF_036898095.1. NCBI lineage: Eukaryota > Metazoa > Arthropoda > Malacostraca > Decapoda > Palaemonidae > Palaemon > Palaemon carinicauda. The sequence goes on along the minus strand of NC_090732.1, from coordinate 169,920,003 downwards.
AAAAAAATAATTAATGTTAAGTATTTTAATTATTGTTCATATCCATAATCAAATGGTTAAATAAACAAAGAGGTAAATATCTCGGCAGCCATTTGATAATAATATGCGCCATCGGACTAAAAAATCGAACAATGTGTAAATAAATAGAGTAATTAAGGGTAAGTATTCTAATTATTATTCGTATTCATAATCAAATAATTAAATTAAAAAAAAATAGGTAAATATATCGGCAACCATTTGATGACAACGTGCGCCATCGGACTATAAAATCGGACAATGTTCCACGCGAGACGATGTATCCCACGCGGTCATATCTAATCCCAAAACGTAGATAAGTCCCGCCTGATTAATAATTCGTTGTATCACCTTGCTAAGAGAAGCGAAGGAGTCATAATTACCGAAAAGAGATCGTTATAATCCTGGGAGCCGCTGTGGTCAGCCATGTTGTGGAGCGCTGGCGAAAGAGATGACTGGCCGGGGACCCGACCGAGCTGAGGAGACAAGGAGGGGAGGAGCGAGTGAGAGCTAGTGAGAGACAAACTCGAATCCCTCTCTCTCTCTCTCTCCATCACCGGAGCACCAATTGGTATACCGCTGGACCTGGCGGGGTCGTTTGACGAAGGTCAGATGAAACTTAAGCATCTCTATACCCCCTCCCCCCACCTCTTTCATCCCCCCTCCCCCCACCCCCATTTTCATGACTGGTATTTAGCAGTCACCTTTCCGCATGACCTGGGGTGACCTTAGGGTATGGTCTCGCTTAAAAAAAAAATGGCTGGTTGAGGTTGGTGTTTACGGGTTCGGTCGGAATCTTCAGATGGCGTTGATAGTAACGATTTGGATTTATCACATAATTATCATTTTATTAATATCAATAATGTATATATCGGTATGAAATTCTATAGCGGCCATCGATAGTTCATTGTATTAAATACTCCATATTTTTGTATAGCAATTTGAAAATGCTTCGTTTTTCCCTTGTTACGCATTTCTTTTTTTCATTCTATAACAAGATTTTTGCTGGATTTTAATTATAAACTAAAAATTTCAGTCCTATAGTTTTTTAAAAAATCAGTTTTCATACTTTTAAAGACAAAAATTTTCAAATCTTTCAACACAAAACACTAATTTGAAGGCAAATAAAAAAGCAGCCTTGTCTTTGCTGCCACAAATAAACAAAACAAACAAAGAGACTGTTCTTACCTTTGTGTGAGAAAAAGCCAATAGGCGATCAGTAATATGATGATATCTGGATCAAATCAACTGGCTGCGTCTGTCTGTCTCCCCAAAAGGCCACAACTTCCACCACGGGAGCTACAACTAGAACACACACTTAACAATTTTCCTCTTTTTTTATACAATGAATAACGTACACAAGTCACTCCGAGTAGACTTCGAAGAGCCACTCTAGAAAAAAAAAGTCTTTACTTCCAAGTCGCACTTGAGAGTAAGCAGCCTTAAGGATGGAAGCCGTTTGAAGCTTGCAGAATCCTGCGGACGTCCGTCTACAGGATGGGGATGCACTCGATCCTACGAAGGAAATGGAGCATAGAGAACTTCACGTGTGTCACTACGGCGTCTATCGGGGACGATCGGTGCTGCAAGGCCGGCCTCTCGCGGTAGACTGTGTATTCGGGCGGGGGTACTGCGTGTGTCTGCATGCGTGCGGCCTTCGCCCCGCCCACACTTGCCCTCTAGCCCCGCCTCTCTATCCTTAAGCCCCTCCCCATTTCCCCTGCTGGGCTGTGTGCCCTACCACCGCGATGAGGATGCCCCGGGTATACGTACTCACGTACGCACGCAGGCAGGTAATGTTCATATATATATATATATTTTGTATGCTGTCTTGTTGCTGTTTATAAATGCCTAACGTTTTATTACCTCAAAAGAAAAAAGGAAAAAAAAAATAGCAATATCGAATCGGCAGAAAAATTATGCGGAAAAGGAAAAGTTGGAGAAAATAAAACGAACGGAATTTTAATGAATTAGAGAATGAATCTAGAAGGAAATGGTGTAGAATATCCTTCAATTATTGAGTATCTATTATGGCGTTAAAGATTCAGTGTACATTTCTCGTAAAAAAAACTGACTCCTCCTTCGCTTCTCTTATCAAATTTTTATTTATACATAAATATATTGAAAATATTTTTCCCCAATGTTTTTATTTTATTTTTACCGTGAGGGAAGTTTGTCCCTCTGCAGTACTTTCTATCAAATTAATTAATTGTTTTAATCTTATATGAGGCCTTATTACTGAAGAATAAGACGTTGTGGTGGCCGATGTAGTAACGTCCCTGACTGGTGAGCGCTAAACTGGGGTTCGAGTCCCGCTCAAACTCGTTGGTTTCTTTGGTCGCTGCAACCTCGCCATCCTTGTGAGCTACGGATGGGGTTGGGTTGGGGTATCCTATATGTCTATCTGCGGAGACATCAGCAGCCATTGCCTGGGCCTCCATGGTCCTAGCTTGGGTGGAGAGGTTGCTTGTTCGTTGATTATATGTATGTATAGTTAGGCTCTAGGGCATTGTCCTGCTTGACAGGGTAATGTCTTTGTCCCTTGCGTCTTCCATTCATGAGCGGCCTTTAAACATTTAGATATCTTAATATCATCATCTCCTACGCCTATTGACGCAAAGGGCCTCGGTTAGATTTCGCCAGTCGTCTCTGTCTTGAGCTTTTAAATCAATAGTTATCCTTTCATCGTCTCATACTTCACGCTTTATAGTCCTCAGCCATCTAGGCCTGGGTCTTCCAACTCTTCTAGTGCCTTGTGGAGCCCAGTTGAAAGTTTGGTAAGTTAATCTCTCTCATTAATATTTAAGGTACTCTAAAAAATAAAAGGAAGAGAAGACGATCGATTGACAAACTAACAAATTTTGCGGGTGTGAACTGGCATTGAAAGACCATTAACTGACGTAAGCGGAGACACATGTCTGAGACCTTTGTTCTGCAGTGGACTAGTAACGGCTGATGATGATGATGATGACAAAATAATGTATTATAATTTTGAAGAACTAACAAATTTTGCGGGTGTGGACTGGCATAGAAAGACCATAAAGATACGCAATTGGAAGGACGTGCCTGAGGCCTTTGTTCTGCAGTGGACTAGTTACGGCTGATGATGATGATGATGATCATGATGATCATGAAAAAATAATGTATTATAATTTCGAAGACCTAACAAATTTTGCGGGTGCTGACTGGCCTAGAAAAACCATAAACAGACGAAACTGGAAGGAGATGTCTGAGGCCTTTGTTCTGCAGTGGACTAGTAACGGCTGATGATAATGATGATGATGATGAAAAAATAATATATTAGAATTTTGAACTGGGTTAAGCTCATCATATTTTTCTACAGAAAAAAGAAACATACAAAGAATACAACCGAAATCGCTTCCAGCACACAAAGGTATGGATGAGACATTCCAGCAACTGTTTGGGGTAGGGTGGGGAGGGGGTGTCTGGGGTAAGGGAGTCCCTAGGGAAGTCCCTTGGAGGAGTCCAATGACCCGTGGGGGAAGGGGGGGGGGGGTTCTATAACATACCTGCATCTACACGTGGTTTTTTGAGAATTAATTAAGGTAACAACTGAAGGATTAATATGACGAAATTGTCTGGACTGAAGCGTCACGCTGATAGATATGTTACGAAGCTAATTTACGCTTAGAATAATTAAATAGATTTCATAATTATAACAGTAACCTAATGAAGAATAATTAGATAGGCTTCATAATGACTGAAGAATAATTAAATAGATTTTATAATGATAATAGAGAATAATTAAATAGATTTTATAATGATAATAGAGAATAATTAAATAGATTTCGTAATGATAACAGTAACCTATTGAAGAATAATTAGATAATTTCACAATGATAATGAATAATTAAATAGATTTCTCTATGACAATGAAGAATAATTAAATAGATTTCGTAATGATAAGAGTAACCTACTGAAGAATAATTAGATAATTTCACACTGATAATGAATAATTAAATAGAGTTCACAATGATAATGAAGAATAATTAAATAGCTTTCATGATGATAACAGTAACCTAATGAAGAATAAATAGGTTTCACAAT
>NC_090732.1:169905920-169908420 GCF_036898095.1 Palaemon carinicauda | reverse complement strand
TTAAAGTCTACTCATGAATGGCAGGGGCAAGAGACAGTGACATTGCCCTAGAAAGCAGGACAATTCCCTAGAGACTGACCATATATGCTTAGGATCTGTATTTTCTGATTTCAGAAAAGCCTCTTAGCTAATTATCAGTAAAGAGATGATTTTCTGAAACTCGTTTCTTTCTGTATTTTCTTATTTCAGAAGAGCATTTTGGCCATTTGTTAGTGAATTAAGAGCAGTTTTCTGAAACACTTCTCTGTATTTTCTTATTTCAGAAGAGCCTGATTTTCTGAAACTCTTTTCTTTCTGTATTTCCTTATTTCAGAAGAGCATTTTGGCCAGTTGTTAGTGAATTAAGAGCAGTTTTCTGAAACTGACTTCTCTGTATTTTCTTATTTTAGAAGAGCCTGATTTTCTGAAACTCGTTTCTTCATATATTTCCTTATTTCAGAAGAGATTTTTGCCCAGTTGTCAATTAATTAAGAGCTGTTTTCTGAAACACTTCACTGTATTTTCTTATTTCAGAAGAGCCTGATTTTCTGAAACTCGTTTCTTTTTGTATTTTCTTATTTCAGCAGAGCATTTTGGCCATTTGTTAGTGAATGAAGAGCTGTTTTCTGAAACACTTCTCTGTATTTTCTGATTTCAGAAAAGCCTGATTTTCTGAAACTCGTTTCTTTCTGAATTTCCTTATTTCAGAAGAGCATTTTGGCCAGTTGATAGTAAATTAAGAGATGTTGTCTGAAACACTTCTCTGTATTTTCTTATTTCAGAAGAGCCTGATTTTCTGAAACTCGTTTCTTTCTGTATTTTCTTATTTGAGAAAAGCATCTTGGCCAGTGTAAAGGTTTAAAGGCCGCTCATGAATGGCAACGGCAAGGGACAGTGACATTGCCCTACCGAGCAGGACAATGCCCTAGAGACTGACCATATATACATAATGATCTGTATTTTCTGATTTCAGAAAAGCCTCTTAGCTAATTACCAATAAATAAAGAGATGATTTTCTGAAACTCGTGTTTTTCTGTATTTCCTTATTTCAGAAGAGCATTTTGGCCAGTTGTTAGTGAATTAAGAGCTGTTTTCTGAAACACTTCTCTGTATTTTCTTATTTCAGGAGAGCCTGATTTTCTGAAACTTGTTTCTTTCTGTATTTTCTTATTTCAGAAGAGCATTTTGGCCAGTTGTTAGTGAATTAAGGGCAGTTTTCTGAAACTGACTTCTCTGTATTTTCTTATTTCAGAAGAGCCTGATTTTCTGATAATTGTTTCTTCATGTATTTCCTTATTTCAGAAGAGCATTTTGGCCAGTTTTTAGTGAATTAAGAGATGTTTTCTGAAACACTTCTCTGTATTTTCTTATTTTAGAAGAGCCTGATTTTCTGAAACTAGTTTCTTTCTGTATTTTCTTATTTCAGAAGAGATTTTTGCCCAGTTGTCAATTAATTAAGAGCTGTTTTCTGAAACACTTCACTGTATTTTCTTATTTCAGAAGAGCCTGATTTTCTGAAACTCGTTTCTTTTTGTATTTTCTTATTTCAGCAGAGCATTTTGGCCAGTTGTTAGTGAATGAAGAGCTGTTTTCTGAAACACTTCTCTGTATTTTCTGATTTCAGAAAAGCCTGATTTTCTGAAACTCGTTTCTTTCTGAATTTCCTTATTTCAGAAGAGCATTTTGGCCAGTTGATAGTAAATTAAGAGATGTTGTCTGAAACACTTCTCTGTATTTTCTTATTTCAGAAGAGCCTGATTTTCTGAAACTTGTTTCTTTCTGTATTTTCTTATTTCAGAAGAGCCTGATTTTCTGAAACTCGTTTCTTTCTGTATTTTCTTATTTGAGAAAAGCATCTTGGCCAGTGTAAAGGTTTAAAGGCCGCTCATGAATGGCAACGGCAAGGGACAGTGACATTGCCCTACCGAGCAGGACAATGCCCTAGAGACTGACCATATACTGTATACATAATGATCTGTATTTTCTGATTTCAGAAAAGCCTCTTAGCTAATTACCAATAAATAAAGAGATGATTTTCTGAAACTCGTGTTTTTCTGTATTTCCTTATTTCAGAAGAGCATTTTGGCCAGTTGTTAGTGAATTAAGAGCTGTTTTCTGAAACACTTCTCTGTATTTTCTTATTTCAGGAGAGCCTGATTTTCTGAAACTTGTTTCTTTCTGTATTTTCTTATTTCAGAAGAGCATTTTGGCCAGTTGTTAGTGAATTAAGGGCAGTTTTCTGAAACTGACTTCTCTGTATTTTCTTATTTCAGAAGAGCCTGATTTTCTGATAATTGTTTCTTCATGTATTTCCTTATTTCAGAAGAGCATTTTGGCCAGTTTTTAGTGAATTAAGAGATGTTTTCTGAAACACTTCTCTGTATTTTCTTATTTTAGAAGAGCCTGATTTTCTGAAACTAGTTTCTTTCTGTATTTTCTTATTTAAGAAAAGCATCTTGGCCAGTTGATTGTAAATTAAGAGATGTTGTCTGAAACTCACTTCTCTGTTATTTTTATTTCA
>NC_090732.1:169895920-169900920 GCF_036898095.1 Palaemon carinicauda | reverse complement strand
CTAACGAGTTTTAGCGGGACTCGAACCCCAGTCTAGCGTTAACCTGTCAGGGACGTTACCACACCGGCCAACCACAACTCCACATAGATATTATCATCACTATCGTTAATTGCTAAGCTACAACCCTAGTTGGAAAAGCAAGATGGTATAAGCCCAGGGGCCCCAATAGGAAAAGTAACCCAGTGAGGAAAGGAAATAAGGGAAAATGAAATATATTAAGGACTGTAACAACATTAAATAAATATTTCCTATATAAACTATAATTATAATTTGATTATGTAGACTAAGGAGCATTCTGGAATACAGGAAATTCAGAAATAAAACTGTAATTTAGACTGAGTCCGGGTCTTTGTATTCGTGAAAATTGGAAAAATTAAAAAAAAAAATATATAGTGAACTTTGGTCATAATTTCTTTCTGTAAGTTCTTCACTTATCTTTCTTGGCCAATTACCCCCCCCCCCCCTGCCTTCCCCATTAACCATTCGATCGATTGTTTTCATTTCTTTCAAGTTCCATTATTGCTCTTTTTATATACATATCTTATATTAGAACTAACCCATTATTTTCTTTTTACTTTCAGAGGCGTCCGGATTCTTCAGTCAATGTAAGTAGTTGACAGAAATTTCATTTAGGATAATGTTTATTAATGGAAAGTCATTAGCGGAATTTTAATGTTTTTATCATGAAGGGTTTACTATAGTCCATTTCTTTTAGCGAGGCATATTTGCACCGACTCGCAGCGGTGCCCTTTTAGCTCGGAAAAGTTTCCTGATCGCTGATTGGTTAGACATTTCTTTTAGCGAGGCATATTTGCACCGACTCGCAGCGGTGCCCTTTTAGCTCGGTAAAGTTTCCTGGTCGCTGATTGGTTGGACAAGATAATTCTAACCAATCAGCGATCGGGAAACTTTTCCGAGCTAAAAGGGCACCGCTGCGAGTCTGTTCAAATATGCCTCGCTAAAAGAAATGGACTATAGAATGAATTATTCTCATTTGTAGTTTATCGTTAGTTTTATTCCAAGGATTGGTTCGATTTTAGTGTTGGCCCCTCGTTTAGGTTGACCTTTTTCGTGAGGCATAATAATACTTTTAGTTATAATTATATTATCGTTATTAATTATTAATTATTAGTTATATAAGTGGTAGATTTGTTTAGCATGTTTGTACAATCATATTTAAATATTCTTTCCATTATGACATCCGTTTTACTATACACGTGTATGACACGCGGGGGTTTTTGATAGCTAGGGCTCACCAGCATCACGGATTTATGGGAACGGTTTCTCTCGAGTACGGGGATGAGTAAGGTATTTTTCTTCTTTCCAGAGTAATATTTCTTATTTTGTAGACGATGTTGATATTCTCAAAATATAACCCTTAGAGAGTATATTTAATTTGCGTCGTTATTTTGGTACAATTGATTTGTATAATAATAATAATTCTATTATTATTATTGTTGTTGTTGTTATTATTATTATTATTATTACCTCCGCCAGGAGGTATTGTTTTCGGTTCGGTTTGTTTGTTTGTTTGTTTGTTTGTTTGTTTGTCTGTCTGTCTGTGGACAACGTAGAGGCCACATTTCTACACGGAATCACTTCAAACTTGGCCAAGTAGTTCCCCAATGTGTATGGAAGAACTGATTAAATTTTGGTCAAGGTCACCCCAAGGTCAAGGTCACAGGGGTCACTGGTGTCACTATGACATAAGTGGCCATATCAAGAGACAGAAATAAAGCACTGACTTTTGCATAAGCCAACAGGGAAGTCCTAGTCCAGGCGCAACCCATGGGTGATGTTCAAATTTATAAAGGTCAAAGGTCAAGGTCATATTGGTGCATTATATCAATGTCATATTAAGTATCAGTGGCAAATGAACAAAGATCACTTGAAGGTCAAAAGTCAAGCAGGTCACTTGAAGGTCAAGGTCACGTGAAGGTCAAGGTCACGTGAAGGTCAAGGTCACCTGAAGGTCAAGGTCACGTGAAGGTCAAGTTCACCTTGGCGGAGGTATGTCCTCTACGAGGACCATGTCCTTGTTATTATTATTATTACTTGCTAAGCTACAACCCTAGTTGGAAAAGAGTGATGCTATAAGCCCAGGGGCCCCAAGAGTGAAAAAAAGCCCAGTGAGGAAAGGAAACAAGGAAAAATTAAATATTTCAAGAACAGTAACATGTAAATCATTATTTCCTATATAAACTATGCAAACTTCAACAAAACAAGGGGAAGAGAAATGAGATAGAATAGTGTGCCCGAGTTTACCCTCAATTGCATCTATGTAACTTGCAATGTATTTCTACACGAATGAAATATATATTTGCTGTTAGATCTAGTGATTTTTTGTCTCAGATAAAAATATGAATTGTTATGTTCATCATCTATGGCCATATTATTATTATTATTATCATTATTATTATTATTATTAATTGATAAGCTACAACCCTAGTTGGAAAAGCAGGATGCTATAAGCCCAGGGGCTCCAACAGGGGAAATAGCCCAGTGTGGGAAGGAAACAAGGAAAAATTATATTTTTAAGAAGAGTAACAACATTAAAATAAATACTATTTTTTAAGTCGAAAAACGTTTTTCTTTCAAAAGCATCGACTTCTCTAATACAGTATGAGTGTAGAGTTTTTGCAATTTCTCATTCAATTCTGTTGTAGGTTGGTCAGGGCACTAGCCACCCGTTGAGATACTACCGCTAGAGAGTTATGGGGTCCTTAGACGGGCTAGACAGTACTACATTGGATCCCTCTTTCTGGTTACGGTCCATTTTCCCATTGCCTACCCACACACCGAATAGCCTGGCCTATTCTTTACAGATTCTCCCATGTTCATACACCTGACAACGCTGAGATTACCAAATAATTCTTCTTCACCGCAGGGGGTAACTACTGCATAGTAATTGTTAAGTGGCCATCTTCCCCTTGGTAATGGTCGAAAAGACTCTTTAACTATTTTAAGCAGCTTGTCTAGGAGAAGGTCACTCCAAAATCAAACCATTGTTCTCTAGTCTTGGGTAGTGCCATAGCCTTTCTACCATGGTCTTCCACTGTCTTGAGGTAGAGTTGTCTTAATCGAGAGTACATTCAGGCACACTATTCTATCTTATTTCTCTTCCTCTTGGTTTATTAAAGTTTTTATAGTTTATATAGGAAATATTTATTTTAGTGTTATTTTTCTTAAAATATTTTATTTTTCCTTGTTTCGTTTCCTCTCTGGGCTATTTTCCCTGTTGGAGTCCATGGGCTTATAGCTTCCTGCTTTTCCAAGTAGGGTTGTATATGGGCAAGAAATAATAATAATAATAATAGTAATAATAATAATAATAATCAATCTATCTATCTATCTATCAATCAATTCTGTACCGTATTTAGAGTTTATATCAATTAAAATCAAAGCTTCTTAACTGTGTTATTTTCTCTATTCTCATTTGATCTAAAGAATTCAACTAATATTTAGAGTTTTCAATTGAATTTCTTTTATTTTCCATATTTAGATTTCATCGAATCAAAAATTCAGTTTAGACCAATGTGAGGAAAAAGAACCTTTTTATTTTAAGTTTTCAAATAATTTTATCAGTTCAAGTTTAATCTGTACTTTATGATTTGGGCTAAAGATGTATTAGCAGTTTATGAAAAGTTCACGCAATACGATTTTTCTATAAGATTAAAATAATTGTAAATATACAAATCAATAAAGATTCTTATTATAAAAGGCAATTAAAACCTTAAAATTTTTTTGAAAATATGGTAAAATTGCATGAAAAATCGGTGGCCTTAAAACGTTTCTACATAATTTTGTCAATAGAAAATGCCATTATTACTTTATTAGGATTATTTAGAATTTATTTAGAAATTATCCATAAGGTTTAATTTAGTTGAAAATGTTATAATTATCACAAAACGATGTATTTAATTTTGTTTAAATAGAGCCCGAAACGAAAGCTTAATATAAGTGGCTTATTATAGAATATAAAAGAATTCTTTAAAAGCAAAGAAATTAACTTAAGCAACTTTCCCACATTATGAAATGACCAGAAATATACTCTTAATACTCGAATACTCGATACGTTTTTTGTATACTCGTTTAGCAGTCATACTCGAATACTGTTTTTTTTTTTTTTTTTTTTTTAAACTCATTCTGCTGTCATTAGTAAGAGAAGAAATTCAAGTAAAAATGTGAAGTAGAATATCAGTATAGAAAGAAATAATTTATTCTTCTTCTTGTTATTATTATTATTACTATTATTATTATCATTGTTGATATTATTATTATCATTATTATTATTATTACTACTAGTGTATGCAACCTGTTAAAAATGGCTGCTAAAATTTATACACACACACTCACACACACGCAAACCCCTCTCGCCAGGGTATGACATCTCCCTATCCTCATTAACTCCAGGCTTGAGGGATGGGGTGACCCCAGCGTGACCGAAAAATTTATATATATATATATATATATATATATATATATATATATATATATATATATATATATGTATATATACATATGTATATATACATATGTGTATATATATATATATACATATGTATATATATATATATATATATATATATATATATATATATATATATATATATATATTCATATATACGTATATATATACATGCACACGCACACACACACACATATATATATATATATATATATATATATATATATATATATATATATGTATATATATATGTACATATATATATATATACATATATATATATATATATATATATATATATATATATATATATATACATAGCCAGACACTTGCTCTTTAGTATGTTAGTGGGATACTGATATTATTATTATTATTATTATTATTGTTATTATTATTATCATCATTATTATTATTATTATTATTATCATTATCATTATCATTATCATTATCATTATTATTATTATTCATCCATGTCAGTGAGACGAATAGGACAAATCGTGAAACAAAACTTTAATTATTTTTTTTTTTTTTT
>NC_090732.1:169888420-169890920 GCF_036898095.1 Palaemon carinicauda | reverse complement strand
AAAATTGACAAATTCGAATTTCCATTAAACAGCAATTGATCATGTTTGCTACAAATAAATGTTGGTAATTATCATGTGTAAATGGTGGTGCAAATAAAAAAAGGTATTCATATTTTATCATCAATTCCGTAAATATTATCCAGGAATAGCGGAAACATTTTTTAATCCGATTAGAATTAACTGTTCAAAAATTTTAATTGCACGTGTAATATAGAAATCTATTAAAATGCTGAAAATTGATGTGATTCTTCATATATCAATTAGTTTATTAAGACATAATTATATGTTTATCGAAATCTTATTCGGTTTTTGATTAGGTCATGATCTTACATATATATTACTTTAAGTACCAAGATGTAAAATATACTATTCTTAGGCGGTATATCTTTTGTAAGACATCAGACATGTTCTTATTCATGTATGGGGTTTGGCCAGTGCTGACCAGTGCGGATTGGTGATGGTGGGAGACTTTTGTAAGGCCTCAGACATGTCCTTATTCATGTCTGGGGTTTGGCCAGTTTCATGACCACGCTGACCAATGCGGATTGGTGATGGTGGGAGACTTTTGTAAGGCCTCAGACATGTCCTTATTCATGTCTGGAGTTTGGCCAGTTTCATCACCACGGATTGGTGACGTTGGAAGACTTTTGTAAGGCATCAGACATGTACTTATTCATGTCTGGGGTTTGGCCAGTTTCATCACCACGCTGACCAGTGCGGATTGGTGATGGTGGGAAACTTTTGTAAGGCCTCAGACATGTTCTTATTCATGTATGAGGTTTGGTCAGATTCATCACCACGCTAACCAATGCGGATTGATGATGGTGGGAGACTTTTTTTGTAAGGCCTCAGACATGTACTTATTCATCTCTGGGGTTTGGCTAGATTCAACATCACGCTGACCAATGCGGATTGGTGATGGTGGGAGACTTTTGTAAGGCAGCAGACATGTACTTATTCATCTCTGGGGTTTGGCTAGATTCAACATCACGCTGACCAATGCGGATTGGTGATGGTGGGAGACTTTTTTTGTAAGGCCTCAGACATGTACTTATTCATCTCTGGGGTTTGGCTAGATTCAACATCACGCTGACCAATGCGGATTGGTGATGGTGGGAGACTTTTGTAAGGCCGCAGACATGTACTTATTCATCTCTGGGGTTTGGCTAGATTCAACATCACGCTGACCAATGCGGATTGGTGATGGTGGGAGACTTTTTTTGTAAGGCCTCAGACATGTACTTATTCATCTCTGGGGTTTGGCTAGATTGAACATCACGCTGACCAATGCGGATTGATGATGGTGGGAGACTTTTTTTGTAAGGCCTCAGACATGTACTTATTCATCTCTGGGGTTTGGCTAGATTCAACATCACGCTGACCAATGCGGATTGGTGATGGTGGGAGACTTTTGTAAGGCCGCAGACATGTACTTATTCATCTCTGGGGTTTGGCTAGATTCAACATCACGCTGACCAATGCGGATTGGTGATGGTGGGAGACTTTTTTTGTAAGGCCTCAGACATGTACTTATTCATCTCTGGGGTTTGGCTAGATTGAACATCACGCTGACCAATGCGGATTGATGATGGTGGGAGACTTTTTTTGTAAGGCCTCAGACATGTACTTATTCATCTCTGGGGTTTGGCTAGATTCAACATCACGCTGACCAATGCGGATTGGTGATGGTGGGAGACTTTTGTAAGGCCGCAGACATGTACTTATTCATCTCTGGGGTTTGGCTAGATTCAACATCACGCTGACCAATGCGGATTGATGATGGTGGGAGACTTTTTTTGTAAGGCCTCAGACATGTACTTATTCATCTCTGGGGTTTGGCTAGATTCAACATCACGCTGACCAATGCGGATTGGTGATGGTGGGAGACTTTTGTAAGGCCGCAGACATGTACTTATTCATGTGGGGGGTTTGATCAGTTAAATTTTCACGGTGACCAGTGCAGATTGGTGATGGTGGGAGACTTTTGTAAGGCCTCAGACATGCATTTATTCATGTCTGGGGTTTGGCCAGATTCAACACAACGCTGACCAATGCGGATTGGTGATGGTGGGAGACTTTTGTAAGGCCTCAGACATGTTCCTATTCATGTCTGGGTTTTGGCCAGTTTCATCACCACGCTGACCAGTGCGGATTGGTGATGGTGGGAGGCTTTTGTGTGATGGCTTACAGCAAACCAACCTAGTAGAGGTGACCTGGACTAATGTAGATTAGCTGTTCATGGCGATACACAAACCTTTTCTCCACGTTAAGGTATCCTCACTCAGAAAGCGATACATACATAACATGTAGCGGTAAAAGTGCTGTATGTTCGAACCATATAATAATGATGATAATCATAATAATTAATATTGACGGTGATAATGAAGATGGCAACAGAAACCACAAATGAGTCAACAAAAATGTAAGATTACCATGATATTGTAAGGTTATACCACGCTAGTTTACTCGACCCGTCAAAACTCACGGTATGACTACATCC
>NC_090732.1:169880920-169883420 GCF_036898095.1 Palaemon carinicauda | reverse complement strand
ATTTATTTATATTTATATATACATATATAAAATGTGTATATATATATATAAATATATGAATATATATATATTTATATATATGTATATATATATTTATATTTATATATATACATTTTATATATGTATATATATATGTATAATATGTACATATATATGAATATATATATATGTATATATATACATATATAATATATATATATATATATATATATATATATATATATATATATACCTATATATACCTATATATATACCAATATATATATATATATATATATATATATATATATATATATATATATATATATATATATATATATATATATACTGTATATGCACTATTTGCGCGTGTATTTTATATACCGTATCTATACATACATGTAAGTGTATTTATCATTCACATCAAACCAACCTAGTATGGTGGCCTTGACTAGTACAGCTTTGCTGATCGACCCGATAATAAAATCCTTTCATCACGTTAAGGTATCCCCACTCATTGCATATATATATATATATATATATATATATATATATATATATATATATATATATATATATACATATATGTATATATATATATATATATATATATATATATATATATATATATATATTTATAAATGTATATATGTATATATATACAGTATATATATAAACCTATATATTATATAATATATTTATACAGTATATATACATATATATTATATTATATTATATATATATCAGTATATATATATATATATATATATATATATATATATATATATATATATATATATATATATATATATATATATATAAAGTGCGTGGATGTGCATCTTTATGTAAATATCAATCAGATTTTAGTTTAGTTGATTTCGAAATTGTTCCCTTGGGTTTTAGAATCGTTGTATAACAAATGCTCATATGTCATCAAAACCAGTGAACACTAAATGTCATTTATTTCAACCCGTGGATACCGTCAAATAAATCTAGAGTACATAGCATTTTTGAATTACTGAATTCCTGTTTTTTTTTTTTTTTTGTTTTTTTTTGTGTGTGTGTGTAAAAACATACGTGATAACCCCTTATGGCACCACTCGATGTTGCTTTTTTTTCATTAATGAAGAATGAATATATATATATATATATATATATATATATATATATATATATATATATATATATATATATATATATTTTTATATATATATATATATATATATATATATATATATATATATATATATATTTATATATATGTGATAACCCCTTATAGCACCACTCGATATTGCGTTTTTCGTTAATGAAGAATATATGTATATATATATATATATATATATATATATATATATATATATATATATATATATATATATATATATATATATATATATATATATATATATATATATATATATATATAAAAGAAATGGAAATATGAATTCAAATGATACCGAATAGGCTGACATAAGTCTCTTTTCATAGTTTATATATGAAAGATTTATATTAATGGTGTTTACTGTTTTGAAGTGTTCTATTTTAATTGTTCGTTACTTTTCTTGCAGTTTATTTGTTTCCACATTTCCTTTCCTCACTGGGCTATTTTTCCCTATTGGAGCCTTAGTGCTTATAGTAGTATCCTGCTTTTCCATTTAGGGTTGTAGCTTAGCAAGTAATAATAAGAATAATAATAATAATAATAATAAATGTCAGTCTCTAGGACATGTTCTTGCTAGCTAGGGCAATTTCACTGACTCTTGCCTCTGCCATTCAAGGGCGGGACTTGTCACTTATCTCCTTTCCAATTCAGTCCTCCATAAACTGTTTTCTGTCGTTTGCATATGCTTAGGAAGGGAGTTCTTTTTCTTTGACATCGTGACGACAAAAAAAAAAAAAAAAGATACTTGACGTGACAGAAATTTTAAAGAAGATATTTACTCATGTTTTTTTATTTTTTTTTTTTATTTTTTTTTTATTTTTATCGCTGTCGAAGAGATTGAGCATCACTTATAGTATTTGTAAATGTTTTTTTTTTCTATAACTGTAAACGTGTTCCACATTTAGCGTTTTTATACCATATTTTTATAAAAATGATTAGGGGGTTGCTCAAGTTAAGGCGCTGTCAGGTAAACTAAAAAAAATGTATAACGTTAATATTACTGATAGAAATACTTTGATGCCATGTCTCTCAATAAGAAGTATGTGAAATTGTACTATAAGATTATAAGTCAAAGTTATATAAAACCAAATTAAACCTAATTTTTAAAGTAGACCCACACCTTGTTGCTCATTTTATTGGCTCATTAGGCCCTTGTGCTTTTTAAAAATGTTTACCTTCGTCAACGAAGTTGGAAGGAGGTTATGTTTTACCCCCTTTTTGTGTGTTTGTGTTTGTGAACAGCTTCCTAGGCACAATCTGAATCGGAGAGTAATGAAACTTGCAGGGATCAGCTGTTACGTAAAAAAAGCTGGGAATGATTCCATTTTGGAAGGTCAAGGTCACGGTCAAGCAAAATTT
>NC_090732.1:169868420-169873420 GCF_036898095.1 Palaemon carinicauda | reverse complement strand
TTATTATTATTATTAGTTAAGCTACAATCCTAGTTGGAAAAGCAGTATTATTATTATTATTATTATTATTATTATTATTATTATTATTATTATTATTTTTATTATTATTAGTTAAGCTACAATCCTAGTTGGAAAAGCAGTATTATTATTATTATTATTATTATTATTATTATTATTATTATTATTATTATTATTATTATTATTATTATTATTATCATTATTATTATTATTATTATTATTTGCTAAGCTACAACCCTAGTTGGAATCGCAGGATGCTATACCCCAAGGGACCCTAACAGGGAAAATAGCCCAGTGAGGAAAGGAAATAAGAAAAAATAAAATATAGAATATCATGAGATAAACTCTCGTGTTAAGAATGTAAATATACTAAGTTTTGTTGTTTCATTAATGTAATGAAGGTTTAAGATTGGATTTTATATCGTTGGTAAAAGTGTTATTCTTATTGAAACTCTACATTATAAATACTGGATTTATAAACATAGTGGTATTTTATATTATTATCAGCTTTACGAGATTCTTGAATAATTGTTCGTGTGTGTATGTTTGTGTGTGTAGTAGATTGTAAGTGTATAAAGGATGAAATTTTCGAAATTCTCGAATAATTGTTCATGTGTGTTTGTGTCTGTCTCTGTCTGTGTAGTATAGATGGTAAATGTGTAAAAAAACAAATTTTCGAAATTCTCGAATAGTTGTTCGTGTGTGTGTGTGTGTGTGTGTGTGTGTAGTATAGATGGTAAATGTATAAAGGACAAATTTATGAAATTCTCGAATAATTGTTCGTGTGTGTGTGTGTGTGTGTGTGTAGTATAGATTGTAAGTGTATAAAGGACGAATTTACGAAATTCTCGAATTATTGTTTGTGTGTGTGTGTTTGTGTGTGTGTAGTATAGATTGTAAGTGTATAAAGGATGAAATTTTCGAAATTCTCGAATGATTGTTCATGTGTGTGTGTGTGTAGTATAGATGGTAAATGTATAAAGGACAAATTTATGAAATTCTCGAATAATTGTTCGTGTGTGTGTGTGTGTGTGTGTGTGTGTCTGTGAGTGTGTGTGTGTATATATCTATATAGATATTTAAGTACACTAATTGTATAATAATTTATTTACCTTTTTTAGCCATTTATCAATAAACTATAGATATGAGTAATAATGTTTACCTGCTTTATCGTCATACTTATAATAGGCGCCCAGTAGCAGAGCTGGATTTTAGTTTATTACCTCAATTTATTATATCATATTAGTATTTATGTAATGTACAGTTGGACGCAGGAATTCGTGGTACACCTCACTCCGGGGAATTTCACTCAGCCACATCCTTACTGCGCGGCAAGTTCCTGTGCTTATCCCAGCACTCCCTACGATAGCGTTTTGGTTTCCTGTCTCAAAGTGAGGGAGTGACAGGGTGAACCTTTTCGGAACGAGGTGTGCTCGCTATTCATGTGTCCAGCTGTACGTACCGGAAATATTAAACTGTATGAACATTTTACCACGGAAAAATTATGTTTATACATTTTATAATTTCTTGACGTACAGTTGGATACGTTGAGATACTACCGCTAGAGAGTTATGGGGTCCTTTGACTGGCCAGACACTACTACATTGGATCCTTCTCTCTGGTTACGGTTCTTTCCCTGTGCCTACGCGTACACCGATTAGTCTGGCCTATTCTTTACAGATTCTCCTCTGTCATCTTACACCTGACAACACTACCAACAATTCTTCTTCACCCAAGGGGTTCACTACTGCACTGCAATTGTTCAGTGGCTACTTTCCTCTTGTTAAGGGTAGAAGAGACGCTTTAGCTATGGTAAGCAGCTCTTCTAGGAGAAGGACACTCCAAAATCAAACCATTGTTCTCTAGTCTTGGATAGTGCCATAGCCTCTGTACCCTGGTCTTCCACTGTCTTGGGTTAGAGTTCTCTTGCTTGAGGGTACACTCGGGCACGCTGTTCTGTCTTATTTATCTTCCTCTTCTTTTGTTGAAGTTTTTATAGTTTATATAGGAGATATTTATTTTAATGTTCCTCTTAAAAATTTTATTTTTCCTTGTTTCCTTTCCTCACTGGGCTATTTTCCCTGTTGGGGCCCCTGTGGTTATAGCATCCTGCTTTTCCAACTAGGGTTGTAGCTTAGCAAATAATAATAATAATAATAATAATATCTATCTATCTATCTCTCTATCTATCTTCTTCTTCTACTCATTATTATTATTATTATTATTATTATTATTATTATTATTATTATTATATCTTTACCATCTAATAATTTTTACACTACAGTTAGACACTAATCCATTGTATACCTTATTATTAAACTCATTAAACTATATAAACATAATTTTACCACGGAAACTACAGCAATATTTGAAGCGTATTGTATTATAAACTGCATACGAATCAAATCATTATACAATTCTGATCAACTTGCGTCGCAGGTCCGAATTTTAGCGAAGATTCATTTTTCGCGAATGTGAATCCGGGAATATTTATTTTTTTTCGCGAATGAGAATCCGGGAATATTTATTTTTTCGCGAATGAGAATCCGGGAATATTTATTTTTTCGCGAATGAGAATCCGGGAATATTTATTTTTTCGCGAATGAGAATCCGGGAATATTTATTTTTTCGCGAATGTGAATCCGGGAATATTTATTTTTTCGCGAATGAGAATCCGGGAATATTTATTTTTTCGCGAATGAGAATCCGGGAATATTTATTTTTTCGCGAATGTGAATCCGGGAATATTTATTTTTTTCGCGAATGAGAATCCGGGAATATTTATTTTTTCGCGAATGTGAATCCGGGAATATTTATTTTTTTCGCGAATGAGAATCCGGGAATATTTATTTTTTTCGCGAATGAGAATCCGGGAATATTTATTTTTTTCGCGAATGAGAATCCGGGAATATTTATTTTTTTCGCGAATGAGAATCCGGGAATATTTATTTTTTCGCGAATGTGAATCCGAGAATATTTATTTTTTCGCGAATGTGAATCCGAGAATATTTATTTTTTCGCGAATGTGAATCCGAGAAGATTCATTTTTCACGAATGTGAATCCGGGAATATTTATTTTTTTCGCGAATGAGAATCCGGGAATATTTATTTTTTCGCGCATGTGAATCCGAGAATATTTATTTTTTTTCGCGAATGAGATTCCGCGAAAAAAGATGGACGGGCGGAAAGAGCTCTACGAAACATTTCAACAAAGATTAAATTTTTTCCTTTTCCCCGATGTTATATCACTTGTCAAATATGCATGAAATGTGTTTTGGGAACTCTCTCTCTCTCTCTCTCTCTCTCTCTCTCTCTCTCTCTCTCTCTCTCTCTCTCTCTCTTTGACAGATAATCTGACTTTAAAAAGTCCAGCGAATTTATATCAATCGGTTTGAAAGATATTTGGAGACATGGGACTGATAATTCACGCAGAGAGAGAGAGAGAGAGAGAGAGAGAGAGAGAGAGAGAGAGAGAGAGAGAGAGAGGTTTGGACGTATTCGTATATTTAATTCTCCGGTAGTTGTATATGCAAAATTTTCAGCTGGGGTATTTACATATGCATAGGCCGTATGTATATACTTTGATTTATATGCTAATTCCCGCTGGATATAATATATATATATATATATATATATATATATATATATATATATATATATATATATATATATATATATATATATATACATATGTGTGTGTGTCCATGTTTATATACACACACGTATATATATGTATATATATATATTATATATATAAAATTGTGATTATATATTTATATATTCATATATGTGTGCATGTATATTTAGGTATATAAATGGTGTATGTATGTGTTTATATATATGTATATATATATGTATTATATATATATACATGTATGTATGTATGTATGTTCAGCCCCCAAGGCTCCTATCCACCAAGCTAAGACCAGGGAGGTACAGGCAATGGCTAATGATAACTAAGCAGTTACACCTATAGGCTTCACGAACCTCCAATCCCTAGCTCACAAGGATGACGAGGTTACAGACATCATTAGAAACTATCGAGCTTGAGCGGGTCTCGAACTCCAACAGATTGCGAGGCAGGGATGTTTCCAATAGGCTACTGCAAACTCTCCTTTATGGAAACGAAATTTAGATGTCGGAAGCAATGGAATGAGAAAGTGGAAGCTGTTAGAATGAAAGAATAAACTTTATATGTAGTACACGTTTGATAAAAAAAATGGATACTGTAAGAAATGGGGAAATATGCAGAAGAGGTAATAAGGACATTAAGTAAGTGAAAAGAGAGAATAATTCAAAGTTAATAAATGGTAAAAAGTGGGGAAGACGTGCCAAGTGTCGGATAGACTGATTGAAAGACTTATTGGAAAGAAAGGTCCATGATATTTAGAAAGAACAAGAATGAGAGATGTTTGGAAATGATAGTGTATTTGATGTGCTGTGGATTAAGCTCTTGTCTAGACGTATGAAGCGACTAATAATGTGGAAGTTTTAAAGCATAACAGGTTCATCAGCAAAACACCAGTTGAGGAGTGACAGTGGTAGTTACTATTCTGTAGCTTTTCGTCAGAGGCCACCACTTAACAAAAAGACTTCAGTTGAAAGGTGAATATGATAGTGACTGTTGTGTAGTTCATCCTACTGGTCATCTCTTAAAAAACTATAGTTTGATGGTGACTGTGGTAGTGACTGCTGTGTAGTTTTTTCAATGGCCACCCCTTGAAAAAAAGACTCCAGTTAAAGTAGGAATATGATAGTGACTTGTATCGTTTTTCTCAGTGGCCACGCCTTAAAAAAGAAAAAAAAAAATAAAGTTTAAGGGGGAATATGGTAGTGACACGTAATTTTTCTCAGACGCCACCCCTTGAAGAAAAGTAAACTCCACTTGAAGGGGGGAATTTGGTAAGGACAGTTGTGTAGTTTTTTCAGTGGCCACCCCTTAAAAAAACTCCAGTTGAAGAGAATATGGTATTAACAGTCGT
>NC_090732.1:169835080-169857580 GCF_036898095.1 Palaemon carinicauda | reverse complement strand
CACATGAATGGGACATTAATTACTAATACTCATGGTAGGAGGATAATTGGACACAAACTACTCATACTAATGGAGGAACAATGGAGAAAACTACTTTACATGGATAAAGAACACATAATCAAATATGCAATATAGAGTAAAATTTTAGGTGTGATTCTCGACAGCAAATTTACTTTTGAGAAACACATTAGGTCTGTGTCTTCTTCAATTGCACAAAAAAAATGGCTTATTGAGAAAGTCTTACAAGATTTTCGGTGATCAATCTATTCTGAAGAAGTGTTTTAATTCTTTCATTCTACCTTGTTTTGAGTATTGTTCTCCTGTCTGGTGTTCAGCTGCTGATTCTCATCTTAATTTGTTGGACAGAAACTTACTGTCTATTAAACTTCTAATTCCTGCTCTAGATATTAATCTTTGGCACCGTCGTTCAATTAGTTCATTATGCATGTTGCTTAAGATTTTTCATAACTCTGACCATCCTTTACATTCAGATCTCCCTGGACAATTCTATCCTGTTCGTAATACTAGGCAGGCCTTCTCCATCATGAGGCTCAATACTACACAGTATTCTAGAAGTTTTATTCCAGCTGTTAGCAAGTTGTGGAATGATCTTCCTAATCGGGTAGTTGAATCGGTAGAACTTCAAAAGTTCAGAGTTGGAGCAAATGTTTTTTATGTTGACCAGGCTGACATGAGTCTTTTTATAGTTTATATATGACATATCTGTTTTTGACGTTGTTAATAGTTATATAGGACATATCTGTTTTTGACGCTGTTACTGTTTTAGAATGATTTATTGTTAACTTGTTCTCATCATTTATTTATTTCCTTATTTCCTTTCCTCACTGAATTATTTTCCCTATTGGAGCTCTTGGGCTTATAGCATCTTGCTTTACCAACTAGGGTTGTAGCTTGGCTAGTAATAATAATAATAATAAATAATAATAATAATAATAATAATAATAATAATAATAATAATAATGGAGAAAAGTACTTTACATGGATAAAGAACACATAAATATGCAATTTAAAGTAATACAGACACTTAATAGATTTTGAAGTTGAAATAAACAACTTCGGCGGATATATTAAATAAACAAATACTAGGTTTATTAACTTTGTAGCATAAAACAGTCATTTCAAAAACACTAATCGACTTAACAAATAAAATTCTGACTGTAAAACAAAATCACTATTTCCCTCCACGGGTTCGTTTAGAGCATTAAAATCCTCCTAGTTCTTAAAAGTTTCATTCAGCATCTAAGTAATTATATAGTTATCCTAAAGAATAAATAATAATTTCATTTAGAATAGAAGAAATTGACATACCTATTAAATGTTTAAATTCGCTCATGAATGGCAGGGGCAATGGGCATTGACATTGCCCTATCAAGCAGGACAATGCCCTAGAGACTGACCCTATATACATATGATCAGCGACCAAGCCCCCTCTCCACCCAAGCTAGGACCAAGGAGGACCAGGCAATTGCTGCTGATGACTCGGCAGATAGACCTATAGGCTCCCTAACACCCCACAACCTTAGTTCACATGTATGGTGAGGTTCAGCGACTAAAGAAACTAACGAGTTTGAGCGGGACTCAAACCCCAGGCTGGCGTTCAGCAGTCAGGGACGTTACTACATCGCCACCACAAGCTTCATATTATAAAAAAAAACATATTTTATGAAGATTTAGTTAAATGAAAATTCATATTTAGTTTCTACACTATAATGACCGGGCATTGTGTTCATATTTCAGTCGTTAATTCCTTCATTTTCATTTTTACTGAAATACTTATATTCTTCATATCTACGTCATATTGCAAGTTTTCAATTTCCAATTAATATTCGAGTTACAGAACATCCATTACAATACAGAACACCATAATGGCAACCAGCTTGGTTGTAGTAGTAATGATAAGAATACTATATAAACATTTATTGCTATTTGAAATGTTTACGAATAATGTTAATGCATAAAACTGAAATTGATTACAAATTAGGGTCTATTACTCTTCCGGGCGCCCTCGAAAAAAAAAAAAAATATCTTTTCAATTGGGGCAACCATTTTCCCTGGACATATTTTGCTAAAATGCTTTTCGTAATGATGCATGTGTAATTGAAAAATATGTACGAATTATTTTCAGGATTTCCAATGGCGAGATATAACCTTGAAACTTGTTTATATATATGAAATTTATCATAAAAATTGTCGTAGAATACTTTTTTAATGAATTTCTATATATGTTATAACTTAGTAATTTATTTTATTTGCTGATGGTGGTTAAATGCCATGAATAAAAAGAAAAATTAAAGCGTGTGTTTAGATTCTCTTTGTCCCTTAAATAATTATCTTACTTGTTATATGTAAGATTTTAAATTATTATCAATGATAGTATCTATGCATATATATATATATATATATATATATATATATATATATATATTATATATATATATATATATATATATATATATACATATATATGCAGAAGAACCACAGGGAAAATGAAAATACGGAATATACACTTAAGTCCTGACTAGTTTCGTGATACTTCCTCTGAGGAAGTATCACGAAACTAGTCAGGACTTGAGTGTATATTTATTCCGTATTTTCATTTTCCCTGTGGTTCTTCTGCATCTGAGCATCACGTTTTCCTGTGATTTTTACGCATATATATATATATATATATATATATATATATATATATATATATATATATATATATGTATATATATATATCTATATATATATATATATATATATATATATATATATATATATCTTACTTTTAACTATAATCGAACAATTTAACACGTTTCTTCAAAAGGGCCCATAAAAGAAACAAAGGAAATATAAATGAATCACTATATTTCGACCAAGAGGCAGTTATCACACAAGAAGTGCTCGTCCCAGACATTGGTACTGGGATAACTAATCATGTGACTCCAAAAAAAGATCTTTTATGTGTAGAATATTTGAATGTACACTCTCTCCTTAGTAAGATATGTGAAATTGAGTTAATGCTATTAAACAGAAATATTGATATACTATGTTTAACTTGGTTCACCCCAAATGTTGTCGATTCACTCGTTGAATTTCCTAATTATACAATATATAGATGTGACAAAGGAAGAGGTGGAGGTTGTTGTATTTATGTGAAAAATAATCTTTCTGTTAACATTTGTAATCTTAATGTTCAAAGAGTAGAGGGGGTAGAAGAGGTTTGGCTCTCTGTACAATCTCGTAAGCTACCTTCTGTTATCATTGGTTGCTTGTATAGACATCCGCATGCTTCAAATGATACTTTTAACTATATTTTGGAATGTCTGAGAATGATTTCTTTAAAAAAATATATCAATTTATGTAATAGGTGATCTAAATGATGATTTGATGTTAGGTTCAGCAAAGATGCATAATATTATAAGAGTCACCAAATTAAATCAAATGATTAATAAACCTACTAGATTTAGCCCCATCTCATCCACACTACTAGACGTTTTAATAACTAACAAGCAGGAAAGTGTTATTAACATCGAGGTAAATCCAAGTATTGTAGCTGACCATGAACATATTTCATTTATCATAGATATTAAGAAGCCAAAGCGTAAACCAGTCACGGTAACCTCTAGGTGTTTAAAATATTATTCTGCAGATTTGTTGTGCAATACATTGCTAGACCAAAAACTAATTTTAGATACAATCATGCATACTGATGACACAGATATTCAAACAGGAATTTTCAATAAAGTATATAATAGTGCCTTAGATAAATGTGCCCCAATAACCACGAGGGAAATAAGGAGACCCAGTGCGCCTTGGATAGACGATGATCTCAAAAACAGTATGATTGAAAGGGACAAAATGCAAGAAAGGCTGAAACAAAATAGACATGATGAAAATCTGAACAATGCTATAAGGAAATGAAAAAACTCATCAATTCTAAGATGCGTACTGTCAAAGCTTATTATAACAAAGACAAGATCAAGAAAAGTAAATCTCGTAAAGAAACATGGAAAATTATGAATAATATTGTATCTACTAAAACAAATAAAAAGATTGAATACGACAACCCAAAAGCTAGAGCAGATCAATTTAACCAATACTTTGCTAATGTAGGAAAAATAACTTATGGTAAACAAATAAAAAGATTGAATACGACAACCCAAAAGCTAGAGCAGATCAATTTAACCAATACTTCGCTAATGTAGGAAAAATAACTTATGGTAAAACGCAGGAAATTCTACAAAAGTACGAAAATGAAGATAGTAGAACCACTCGAAATAATTTTGATAATAATATAAGATTGTTTAGACCTCAACCAGTTACAGTAGAAACAATAATATTAACAGTTAAGAGTTTGAATAATAGCAATG
Source organism: Palaemon carinicauda (assembly GCF_036898095.1). NCBI lineage: Eukaryota > Metazoa > Arthropoda > Malacostraca > Decapoda > Palaemonidae > Palaemon > Palaemon carinicauda. The sequence continues at coordinate 169,853,204 of NC_090732.1, read as the reverse complement.
CTTACGGGACGGATGGTATTCCTACTAGTTTTCTAAAAGATTCCCTAACAGTTATTGCATATTATATCACGGTTATCATAATACCTCGATTGTAACTGGGAAATATCCTTCTATTTGGAATCAACCCCTCGTAGACCCTCTTCACAAGAAAGGAGACAAGGACGACCCTGGTAATTATAGACCTGTTTCTATCCTTCCAGTAATATCGAAAGTAATAGAAAAGATTGTATGTAATCAGTTAATGGAACATCTAGAAAAAAAAATAATTTGATTTCTAACACTCAGCATGGATTCCGTAAAGGTTTATCAACAGAAACAGCTTTGATGAAATTAACAGATGAAATTTATAAAAATATTGATATAAAAAAAGTTTCCATATTAATTTTATGCGACCTATCAAAGGCATTTGATAGTGTCAACCATGATGAATTGTGTAAATCTCTTAAGGAACATTACATTGATACTTTCTGGTTTCAGGATTACTTGAAGGATAGAAGTAATGCAGTTAGATTAGGAGACGTAAATTTTTGTATTGAAAAGGTTGAATTTGGGGTCCCACAGGGATCTGTCCTAGGCCCAATTCTGTTTTTAGTCTACGTTAATGATTTGATTAAATACATAGAAAACTGCCTACTAAGTCAATATGCTGATGACACCCAAGTTCTTTTGGCTGATCAAATAGAAAATCTAGATGCCTTGATTAAAAGGGCTGAACTAATATTGCTCAAAATTAAGAAATATTTTCCAAGAAAAGGGCTATTACTAAGATGCCACAAAAACACAGTGCATGTTTGTGGGTAGCTCACAGTATATTAGCAAAATTCTAGATGACATTGTAATAAAATGCGATGGTGATGAAGTAAAGATAAGTCAACATGTGAAAAATCTAGGTTTACACATGGACAGGTACATGACATTCAGTAATCACATTGACAAGCTGAGTAGAAAAGAGAGTGGCATTCTAATGTATCTAAGTAGAGTAAAAGATTACCTTGATGATACTACTTGAGCTTTGATTGTGGAAAGTCTGGTCTTGAGTGTAATAAACTACTGTATTAAGATATGGGGGGTAACTAATGATATGTACATGGAAAAAGTTCAAAAAATCCAAAACTTTGCAGGTAGAGTAGCCGTTATTGGGGTGAAAAAACACGATCACATCACCCCAACCCTCCAGCAATTAAAGTGGATAAAATCAAAAGAAAAGTGTATGTACGATGTTTGTGTTTTTAAAAGTTTGAGAAAAGAATATCCCAACTGGCTATACACATTTCCTACAGTTGGTAATTTGTAGGAATGCATTAACCAGAGAGAATGAAAATCTATATGTAGACAGCTATCCAACGGATTTGGGTTCACGCTCAATGGCAATAAGGGGCCCAGCTTGCTGGAACAAACTACCTCTGGAAATAAGAAAATGTATAAATGTTAGTTCTGATTTATTCGAAAGGAAACATAGGCAATATTTTTAAAATTTTACTTGAATGTATATATATCCTAGATTTTTGCAATCCAATTATTGTGAATTTTATGTAAATAATTTATATTGTTATGTAGCAGAATAACCATTTTATAATGGAATAAAGGTTTTTGACTTTTGACTTTGACTTTGACAATACGCATAGGGCCTCTTCAGAGTGTAAAGTAAAAGAGAAAATAAATCACTATATTTCGACCAATACACAGGGTGTAAAGTAAAAAAAGAGGAATAAAATGGACAGTGACGGTTTACACAGGAAAGCAAAAGGGTGTTTCCAATTGTTCTAAGCTTTTTTTCCCCTTAAGTGCTGGAAGGATTAGCCAAATTTAATTACACCCAGGTGCGTCTTCGTATTGTCGACCCGCTTTACCCACTGAAGAGGGCCAATGTGTATTGGTTGAAATACAATGATTTATTTATATTTCCTTTGTTTCTTTTATAGGCCTTTTTGAAGAAACACACACACACACACACACACACACACACACATATATATATATATATATATATATATACTGTATATGCCTCTCTTTCTCTCTCTCTCTCTCTCTCTCTCTCTCTCTCTCTCTCTCTCTCTCTCTCTCTCTCTCTCTCTCTCTCTCTCTGTATATCTTATATATATATACATATATATATATATATATATATATATATATATATATATATATAATATATATATAATATACAATATATATATAATATATATACATATATATATATGTATATATATATACACACACATACAATTTAAAGCCTACAAACAATTAAACTTCCCAATCCCAAATATCCTACCTCTAGAAATAAAAAGATAGAAGCATGGCTCTACCTAAATAAAGATATCAATATATTTCACACACGCGGCTCAAAACCCCTCTCACACACAGCGCCTACCATTAATCCCCGAAATAGGCTCCCCGTGTCGTGACTGACAGCTAAAGAGACATTTGTATCCTTCCAAACTAATTATTTCCTTCCAATTATCCAGGTGACGACGAGGAAAAAGGGTAGCGAGACAGAAACAGAGAGAGAGAGAGATCTTATCGAAAGGAAATCCGAACTCATTCGCCCAGCGCACCTACTCTTTTCGAAATCCTGGGCTTAAGGATTCCACGAGGTCAAACTCCACCTATTTTCTCGCTTGAGCTCCTCCCTGAGGATCTGCCCAGGGACCCCGCTGTTTCTGCTGATGGTCTCACCCCCTTCCCAAACTCCGTCTCCTCTTTCCCCCCCATCCTTCCCCCTTCACCATTTAGCTGGCATTGTCCCCAGCAAGGTCTATACTTGTTTTTCGTCGATGTTCATTTTCGATTTTTTCAACTCTAAGGCCGCGTCTATACTCTTATATCTTTTGTGTTTTTGTTCCTATCCCATCTCCTTACTTCTAATCTCTACGTTCATCTACCTTCCTTCTATTCCTTGCGTTCATCTATCCCTCCTATTCCCTGCGTTCATTTATCCTTCCTTCTATTATCTGTATTCATCTATTTTTCCTTCTATTCTCTACGTTCATGTGTCCTTTCTTATGCTCTATGTTCATCCTTCTTTCTATTCCCTATGTTCATCTATCCTTCCTTCTATGCTCTACGTCCACCCATCCTTCTTTCTATTCTCTACGTTCATCTATCCTTCCTTCTATTCCCTACGTTCATCTAACCTTTCTTCTATTCTCTACGTTCATCCATCCTCCCTTCTATTCCCTACGTTCATCTATCCTTATTTCTATTCTGTGGGTTCATCTATCCTTACTTCTATTCCCTACATACATGCATCCTTCCTTCCTTCTATTCCCTACATACATCCATCCTTCCTTCCTTCTATTCCCTACATACATCCATCCTTCCTTCTATTCCCTACATACATTCATCCTTCCTTCCTTCTATTCCCTACATACATCCATCCATCCATCCTTCATTCTATTCCCTACATACATCCACCCTTCCTTCCTTCTATTCCCTACGTTGTTCCATGTCAATGTTCACACTTTCCCTTTTTCCAATTATTGGGTCATTTTCAATTTTGTGCTCAACCTCTTTCTTTACATTATTCTCCTTTAGTTGATCCATTTCTCCTCCTTATACGTATTTACTATTATCTTTTTATTGACCCCATGTTTCTCCATCCTTCTATTCATACCACGCACTATTAAGAAATCACTCTCCTCCTCATTATCTATAGTTCTCAATTCTTATCCCTTCTCCATCCCACGTCTTAACCTTGATCTCTATCATTGTCCTACCTCTTTTCCAAACTCTACGATGCCTCTCTCTCTCTCTCTCTCTCTCCTCTCCTCTCTCTCTCTCTCTCTCTCTCTCTCTCTCTCTCTCTCTCTCTCTCTCTCTCTCTCTCACTTTAATTACAATTTATATACCACTATTGTACGCAACCCGTGAAAATAACGGCTACATATTCACATAGATATGCACACTCGGCCTCTCACCAGGGTATGACTACTTCCCCCCCCCAAAAAAAAAACCTACCCGAGGGATGAAAAGAAATTACATATATATATATATATATATATATATATATATAATATATATATTATATATATATATATATATATATATATATATATCAAAATAAAGTGCCCGTATCTTTTACCTATAAACAATAGTTTAAAAAGTTTACAAATTATACAAAGACCCCCATGAAAGTAAAGAATGAACAATACTTTAAACAAACAATCAATTCATAATTTCTAATCAGCATATTTCTAAGAGAGATAATAATATAAATAGTTTACACAACAACTCCTTTGGTGTTTAAAACCTTAGAAAATCATCCAGGAAGAGAGAATATACCAGATCGCCCGTACCACAAGAGTAGTATCATCCCCAGTAGTCTCATCCAGCTTGATCTCAATGTTCCAACCCATTTTACAACGGATCCAAACACCCCACCCCCCTCCCCCCTGGGGGTGAAGCCCCCCTCACCACCCCCCACCCCCCAACTCAACGCCTGATCAGTCTCCGACCTCACTCCCTTTTATCTTCCAATTCATCAGTGCGTGTTTTCATCTTCAATCTCTTTGTTTGGAGGGGGTTCCTTAAGGATCCTCTGATTTGTCCCGTTGTTCCCTTTTTAATCCTTCGCCTTATCCTTCGGTCCTGGACCTCTGGGTTCTCGCCCGCCCCCCACACCTCATATTTGCGTCTAGCTAAACCCCCCACCAGGTCCAGCGAGACTGCTTAAAATTATTTGTCCCATGGTGTCCATAGCCACCTGGGATTAGATACGGTCATTGTTTTTCAACCTCAATTTCTTACTTTGAGGTTTCACGAGTAAACGTTGCTCATTTCCAAAAGTAAAAGTAGTTTCGAAATAAAATATATACAGAAATATATCGAAAAATGTTTTTGGATAGCGTATGATAATAATATAATATATATAAATATATCGAAAAATGTTTTTGAATAGCGTATGATTTAGGGTAAATAATATATACAGAACTATATCGAAAATGTTTTTGGATAGCGTATGATTTAGGGTAAATAATATATACATAATTATATCGAAAAACGTTTTTGAATAGCGTATGATTTAGGGTAAATAATATATTATCGAAAAATGTTTTTGGATAGCGTATGATTTAAGGTAAATAATATATACATAAATATATCGAAAAATGTTTTTGAATAGCGTACGATTTAGGGTAAATAATATATATAGAAATATATCGAAAAATGTTTTTGAATTGCGTATGATTTAGGGTAAATAATATATACAGAAATATATCGAAAAATGTTTTTGAATAGCGTATGATTTAGGGTAAATAATATATATAGAAACATATCGAAAAATATTTTCGAACAGTGAACGATCGATCTAGGGTAAATAATATATATAGAAATATATATAAAAAAAAAAATTCGATTTAGGGTGATAACAAATACCGACCAATGAAATAGATTTTCTGAGAGAGAGAGAGAGAGAGGAGAGAGAGAGAGAGAGAGAGAGAGAGAGAGAGAGAGAGAGAGAGAGAGAGAGAGAGAGGTCCTCTAATAAATATTTCTCTTAACAGATATTTCAACTCAGACAAGATAACAAAAGCGGAAATTTCCAATACCATCACTATACGGAGAGAGAGAGAGAGAGAGAGAGAGAGAGAGAGAGAGAGAGAGAGAGAGAGAGAGAGAGAGAGAGAGAGAGAGAGAGAACGTCCTTTAATAAATATTTCTCTTAACAGATATTTCAAATCGGACAAGATAACAGTATCGCAAATTTTCAATATCATCGCCATAAGATAATGGATTTCCAAATTCATATTCGCTACAAAAAAAAAAAAAAAAATTGCGGAAATACTCGTCTATGGATTAAAATCTGGCTAAGCCCCAACTGCCACCTGCCTCAACGGGGAGTCCTACCAGAAGCGCTGTTTGTCCTTCATTCGTTTAATGAGCCGCAGGTTTCCTCCCCGGGCGAAGACAGGACCTGTCAAAATATAGTCTTCGAAGGTTGTGAGGAGTTGTGGCCTTTTCGTATACGAATCAAAATTATTATTATTATTATTATTATTATTATTATTATTATTATTATTATTGTTGTTGTTGTTGTTGTTGTTGTTGTTGTTGAACATATCTGTTTTGACGTTATTACTGTTTTCAGAATGATTTATTGTTAATTTCTTCTCATCATTTATTTATTTTCTTAGTTCCTTTCCTCACTGAGCTATTTTTCCCTATTGGAGCCCTTGGGCTTATAGCATCTTGCTTTCCCAACTAGGGTTGTAGCTTGGCTATTATTATTATTATTATTATTATTATTATTATTATTATTACTTGCTAAGCTACAACCCTAGTTGGAAAAGCAGGATGCTATAAGCCAAGGGGACCCAACATGGAAAATAGCTCAGTGAGGAAAGGAAACAAGGAAAAATAAAATATTTTAAGAACAGTAACATTGAAATAAATATTTCCTATATAAACTATAAAAAAACTTTAACACAAGAAGAGAAATTAGACAGAATAGTGTGCCCGAGTGTACCCTCAAGCAAGAGTACTCTACCAGTAACGTTTGGCAAGTTCAAATTGGTTTCAAATTGCAAAGATAACATTTTATAATTTGATTTCAATGTAATTTACTGATTTCATCGATAGCCGATTGATTTTAATTTTCTAATTTCAATGTAATTTATTGGAGCCGACAGATTTTAATTTTCTAATTTTAAATGTAATTTATTGGAGCCGGTAGATTTAAATTTCATAATTTCCAATGTAACTTAATGGAGCCGATAGATTTAAATTTTCTAATTACAATGTAATTTTCTGCTTTCGTGGGTGAGCCGATAAATTTTAATTTTCTAATTTCAATGTAATTTTCTGCTTTCATGAGTGAGACAATATATTTTAATCTGCTAATTTTAATGTAATTTTCTGCTTTCGTGGGTAAGCCAAAAAATTTTAATTTTCTAGTTTAAATGTAATTTACTGGTTTCATGAGTGAGCCGATATATTTCAATTTTCTAATTTTAATGTAATTTTCTGCTTTCGTGGGTGAGCTAATGAATTTTAATTTTCTAATATTAATGTAATTTGTTGCTTTCACGGGTAAGACAATAGATTTTCCTTTTTTAAATATTATGATAAACTTTCTTATTAACGATAAAAGGTGTATTGAACGTATTTCAATAACAAGGGAAAAAAATCTTTCCAAGAAGGATATTTAGAGTAAATGTTTGTATTCCGTTACAACATACGGAATACTTAAGGAAAATTAACAAATTTGCGCTGAAGAGCACACGCAAATAACATAAAAATTGTGGTAAATTAATAAAAAAAAATTAAATTATTTTTTATAGTTAAATATTTGCGATGCATGGCCATATGAGTCAACGTATAAATGAAATCACAAATATATATAATCAAATAAAAGTTATAAAAGAATTAACGCCTAATAAAAGTTATAAAGTTTAAAAAAAATTAATACCTAATAAAATTTATAAAAGAATTTATACCTAATGAAAGTTATAAAAGAATTAATACCTAATAAAAGTTATAGGAGAATTAATATCTAATAAAAGTTATAAAAGAATTAATACTAAATAAAAATAAAAAAATTTTTGTAATTAATAAGTTATAAAATAATTGATACCTAATAAAAGTTATAAAAGAATTAATACCCAATAAAAGTTATAAAGCACCAAACTTGATAAAGCTATAAAAACATTAGTACCCAATAAAAGTTATAAAATCAATAACCAATACAGGTTATAAAGGCAATAAAACGCGTAACAAAGGTCACAGCAAACAAGTTGAAAAATAAATATAATAAAATCAATAAAGAACTTTTGAATTAACAAATGTTTACAAATGTCGAACAAAATAAAAATGCCAAATAAACTCCTGTTGAGCCTTTGTTTACCAGTTCTCGATAGATCTGGGGATAAGATCAGCGTCTTCTAAGCCAGACAGACCTTGAGAGGAGATTCCTTTAACTGGAGAAAAAAAAAAAAAAAAAAATTCGAACAATGGTACTGAGATTGATCTTAGAGACTATTAATTAATATCTTTCAAAAAAAAATCTCATTTCGAACAATGGTACTGAGATAGATCTTAGAGACTATTAATTCATATCTTTTAAAAAAAAATCTCATTTCGGACAATGCTACTGAAGTTGAAATAATTGGTTATTATCTTTCAAGCATTTCTTAGTTTATAAGTGACTTATATTTGAAGTCGTTACTAATATCAACATATCTTATTATATTATCTTTCAAGTATTTCTTAGTTTATTTGTGACTTATAGTTGAAGTTGTTACTAATATTAATATATTTTATATATTTCTCATTTCTTATTTATAGTTGTTTATTACTTATGTCGTTCAAATATTTCTTAGTTTATATGTGTCTTATAGTAGAAGTTGTTACTGATATTAATTCATCTTATATATATATTATTTCTTATCTATAATTGTTTATTACTTATGTCGTCTTTCCAGGATTTCTTAGTTTATTTGTGACTTATAGTTGAAGTTGTTACTGACACTAACTTATCTTACATATATTTTATTTATTATTTATAGTTATTTGTTACTTCTTTATGTCGTCTGGGCAGATATCCCCGTTAGAGCCCTTTGGTGTGTAATATTTTGCTTTTAGGATTATGGTGGTAGTTTGGATTTATAATAATAATAATAATAATAATAATAATAATAATAATAATAATAATAATAATAATAATAATAACAAAAGAGCTGGATGTAACCTAGAACTCCACACTATAAACCATGTAGACTGATGAAAGAATAATAATAATAATAATAATAATAATAATAATAATAATAATAATAATAATAATTGGTCAAATATAATTTACATTTGAGAGGAAAAGGGAGTGGTATACAAGACTATGGAAAAAATATAAATAAATAATAATAGAAGTTTTATGTAGGTAAATATAATTATCAATGTACCGTAATAACTGAGATATTGGTGTATGGCAATTTAAATAATAATAATAATAATAATAATAATAATAATAATAATAATAATAATAATAATAATAATAATAATAATAACAATAATAATAATAATAATACTCAAAACTATTCGGTTCTTAATCTACCAGTTTGTTGAACTCGAAGTGTCTTTAATTCTAATGAATTTACTTTCATTACAAATTAATCTAATTAAATAAAAAATAAATATTGTTTACCGAAATATTTGCAGACCCAATGAGGTGCTGAACAGTTGGTATTTTACAAGTATAAGAACATAAAATAACAAAGATCTTATATGGTATATTCATAAAATCAATAGAATTTGACAAAATTATCTAAACGACAAACAAGAAAGGGGATAAATTTATTCAATTTCATATAATAAAGTAAAACGAATACAGATGGTGTTTATCAAAGGGAGTTGATGCCTGCTTATTTCATGCAATTGAAAACTAAATTATTATTATTTTTTTTTTTAATTTTAGCATTTATTTAGAATTTTGGAATTTCCTGTAATTATGGATAAATTGAATTGCATTTCTTCAAATAAAAAATGTAGATAAAATCTAGTTTCAATAAATTGCTAATTACATCTATAAAATCATATTCTTACTGAGGTAGGCCTCATTCAACTCGGGTGGGTCACATACTATATATATATATATATATATATATATATATATATATATATATATATATATATATATATATATATATATATACACACACACACACACACACACATATCTAACATATCTATATATATATATATATATATATATATATATATATATATGTATATATATATATATATATGTATATATATATATATATATATATATATATATATATATACATATATACACATATATTTATATATATATATATATATATATATATATATATATATATATATACATACATATATATAAAAAAAAAGGTAGGCCACACACTAAGATGGAACCGAGTATATCTGAAGAACAAGCAATTTTCGCCCTAAAGGAAGAATGGTCTGTGTATGTCTCGAGGCCTAGGCAGCTGTTGGAGAGCCAAACTCTTAAGCAGCTGCTGCCACTGGCCCAAAAGGAAAACACCGAAAGGGGTCGGCACCTCTGAAAGGATTTGGAGTACGGCAGGTTTGGACAAGACAATTCTTAACAGGTGGTTGGAAGTATGGAAATATTTATTTTAATGTTGTTACTCTTCTTGAAATATTTCATTTTCCTTTTTTTTTCATTCCTCACTAAGCTATTTTCCCTGTTGGAGCCCCTAGGCTTATAGCATCCTGCTTTTCCAACTAAGGTTGTAGCTTAGCAGGTAATAATAATAATAATAATAATAATGATAATAATAATAATAATAATAATAATAATAATAATAATAATAAAAACTCTAGTAAACAAGCACAGATTAAAAACAGCTTCCCAGCAAATTAAACTAATAAATACAATTCATTCTAAAAAAACAATGTAAAGGTTAGTGTTAATAACCAAAGGAAACGAATAAAGCGGAAAAAATCAATAATATAATTAACTAAAATAGTATAATTATATAGTTATTGAGACGACAAAGAACCGAATTGGAGACTTTAGTAGGTCAAAACAATATTAGAAATAAATCTAAGACTGTAAATTAATTAACTCTCTCTTTCTCTCTCTCTCTCTCTCTCTCTCTCTCTCTCTCTCTCTCTCTCTCTCTCTCTCTCTCTCTCTCTCTCTCCCCAAAATAATAATTGGAGAGAAATAAAGTAAATGACACGATAAAACATTGGATAAAATTACAATTAGCAAAAAAAATTAGAATAGTACAAACTATAAACGAAAAAATATGAAAGGAATAGATAAGCCATATATATATATATATATATATATATATATATATATATATATATATATATATATATATATATACACATATATATATATATATACATATATATATATATATATATATATATATATATATATATATATATATATACATACACACACACACACATATATATATATATATATATATATATATATATATATATATAGGTGCTACTATAGCGTGAGGTCTACCACACTATAGCGTGAGGTCTACCTCCCGTTAGCACTATAGCGTGAGGTCTACCTCTGAATTATTCGTCCCTCATAGATAAAACACATTTCATACATTTGTTTAAGCAATAAACACTCAATTTGAACATATTTTAGAACTGTCTTAAAATGATAATTGGAATTTTAATTACATTGAAAAAAAATTAATAAAGGTAAAAATAAACATGTTATCATATATCTCCATATTTATTCTAGCGATACAAAACAATAAACACTTAATTTAAACATATCTTAGAAATGACTTAAATAGATAATTGGATTTCTAATTACATTAAAAAAAAGGAATAAAGGTAAAAATAAACATGTTATCAGTCTACTGCTAAATTATTCGTCCCTCATAGATAAAACACATTTCATACATTTGTTTAAGCAATAAACACTTGATTTAAACATATCTTAGAAATGATTTAAATAGATAATTGGATTCCTAATTACATTAAAAAAAGGAATAAGGGTAAAAATAAACATGTTATCACATATTTCCATACATTTATCCTAGCGGTACACACTTCGTACATCTTCTAAGAAAGACACAAATAGATCATTGGAATTTTTTCTCATCACCTTCCAGCAAAAATAATCAAGATGAGACTGGAACAGCTGACGATCAACACCTCGCATTAATCTCTTCAGAATCATCGTTTTAGCGTCCTACCACGATCGCGCAATTGCCTGTGTGTGTGCTCCTGTCGCTGGATCCACATAATATTGCTGGTGGTTCACTGTAGAATGCTGGTACCCCATGGCATTTAGGTTGCGGAAGGTCCAAGCTTGTCGCGTGGTAGACCTCACCATCCGCCTGGGTAGGCGACATATGGCGGTAGACCTCACGCTATAGTAGCACCTATATATATATATATATATATATTATATATATATATATATATATATATATATATATATATATATATATATATAGATTTATTTATTATAAAACTATGAAAGGACATATTAAAAAGATCAATAAGTTCCCAATGTTACAAAATGATCGATAACGCAAACCATACCTTTTATCTACTTAGTATAAGATCATATAACAATATTCTCCGATAACATTAAAAAGAAGAGAGATTTTTCACAAACCCAACCAAAGCCTATAAACATTTGTTTCCATTGAAATGGATAATCTGGCAGCCTCATCGCGATAGACAGCCTTAGCGGTCAAGACATTTGTCCTCTCAAACAAAGAGACAATAAAACGAACAACAAAAGAATAAGCAGATAAGCCATTTCGAATCAGGGCAATGGCCGACCGGAGTAAAGCTCAGGGCAATTTAGGTGCGAAAAACTCCAGGGCCTGGTCCAGGCAATTTGGATGGGTGTGGGCCTCTAGATCCGGGTAGACTCATTAAGAGATCAGCCTCTGACACTTGGGACACCCTGGGGACCATCCGAAACCAGAGCTCTGTTTTGACAAGGCAAGTGTTAATGGAAAATTGCTCTCGAACACGGAAATATAAAAAAATTGGAAATTTATGATCTCCGTGGGTCCTTCAAACTGACCTAGGATCCTACTGGGAGGTTCTCCCACTCCCTGATCTCTTTCATTTTGGGATTGGCCTCCTGGACATTCTAGTGTTAATGGAAAATTGGTCTCGAATACGGAAATATAAAAAAAAATTGGAAATTTATGATCTCCGTGGGTCCTTCAAACTGACCTGGGATCCTACTGGGAGGTTCTCCCACTCCCTGATCTCCTTCATTTTGGGATTGGCCTCCTGGACATTCTGAATGACCCAGGGATTTACTTTCCAGCAGGTGGGCAACAAAGAGGAGGTCAGATCAATTAAAAAACACTTTGGAAACTATTTCCTGGTGTCACCTGTTCTGTCCGTTTTTGTTTTGGTTCGGTGGATGAGGAAATGAGTTTTCGAGCAAATTGCCACAGATAAAGAGAAGAGCCTTGTGGCAGATACAGTAGGCCTATATTGTAATTCCAATAGCTCTTCAAACAAAAACAACAGCCTTGTGGGAGATACAGTATACTGTAATTCCAATAGCTCTTCAAAGAAAAAGAAAAGCCTTGTGGTAGATACAGTAGGCCTATATTGTAATTCTAATAGCTCTTCAAAGAAAAAGAACAGCCTTGTGGCAGATAGAGTAGCCTATATTGTAATTCCAATAGCTCTTCAAAGAAAAAGAACAGCCTTGTGGCAGATACCGTAGGCCTATACTGTAATTCGAATAGCTCTTCAAAGAAAAAGAACAGCTTTGTGGCAGATACAGTAGGCCTATATTGTAATTCCAATAGCTCTTCAAAGAAAAAGAACAGCTTTGTGGCAGATAAAGGCTTATATTGTAATTCCAATAGCTCTTCAAAGAAAAAGAACAGCTTTGTGGCAGATACAGTAGGCCTATATTGTAATTCCAATAGCTCTTCAAAGAAAAAGAACAGCTTTGTGGCAGATAAAGGCCTATATTGTAATTCCAATAGCTCTTCAAAGAAAAAGAAAAGCCTTGTGGCAGATACAGTAGGCCTATATTGTAATTCCAATAGCTCTTCAAAGAAAAAAAACAGCTTTGTGGCAGATAAAGGCCTATATTGTAATTCCAATAGCTCTTCAAAGAAAAAGAAAAGCCTTGTGGCAGATACAGTAGGCCTATATTGTAATTCCAATAGCTCTTCAAAGAAAAAAAACAGATTTGAGGCAGATACAGTAGTCCTATATTGTAATTCTAATAGCTCTTCAAAGAAAAAAAACAGCTTTGAGGCAGATACAGTAGGCATATATTGTAATTCCAATAGCTCTTCGAGGAAAAAGAACAGCTTTGTGGCAAATACAGTATATTGTAATTCCAATAGCTCTTAAAAGCAAAACAGCAGCCTTGTGATAGCTACATTTAGAATTCCAATAGCTCTTATTTGGTTTTCCAGGCAAAGTCAAAATTGGATCACATACAAAGGCCTTGATACTTTCTGAGCAAAATCATTTCTATAGGGGACATGTAACCACAACTATGACAATAAACACAAACAACGTAGAGTGATAAGTAAAACATCTAAGAATGCATATGATAAACTTATTTTATACCGGTAGGTCCTATAGTGAGTAGGGTTCCCCTGCGTGATAAGGCCTGGAAAGCTGCCCCAGTAAGTAAATAAGTAAGTAAGTAAATAAACAAAAAAAAATCAGTATTATCTAGTTTTGAATTCAAGTACATTTTCTCAATTCACCACGTCAAATGAATAAATGTCTTAAAGAACAATTACTCGATTTCATTGTTCCAGTACCCTGTCATAATCAACACATTAATATTATTTTAATCTCCTGTAAGTAAGTAAGAAAGTATTTTTTTTTTTACAATTATCCTGTCATTAGTTTTATATTCAAGTACATTTCATTCTTTCACTACGTCAAATAAATAAATGTTTTGACGCTGTTACTGTTTTTGGAATGATATATTGTTAATTTATTCTCATCATTTATTTATTTCCTTATTTACTTTCCTCACTGGGATATTTTTCCCTGTTGGAGCCCTTGGGCTTATAGCATCTTGCTTTTCCAACTAGAGTTGTAGCTTGGATAATAATGATAATAATAATAATAATAATAATAATAATAATAATAATAATAATAATAATTACTTTATTTTATTGTTCTAGTACCTTGTCATCATCTCTATGTTATTCATTTTTTTTTAATATTATCCCGTCTTTAGTTTTATATTCAAGTACATTTTCTTAGTTCACTGAGTCAAATTCATAAATGTCTTAAACAGCAATTACTTTATTTTATTGTTCTAGTACCTTGTCATCATCTCTATGTTATTCATTTTTTTTTAATATTATCCCGTCATTAGTTTTATATTCAAGTACATTTTCTTAGTTCACTGAGTCAAATTCATAAATGTCTTAAACAGCAATTACTTTATTTTATTGTTTCAGTACTGTCTCATAATCATACTATTAATATTAATTTAATATCCTGTAAATAAGACTAGATTATCTGCCTAACCGAGTAACAACTGATCTGTAAAAACATGTACTCTGATATATATATATATATATATATATATATATATATATATATATATATATATATATATATATGTATATATATACATTAAAATACACAATTTTCCGTGTATTTATGATAAATAAAATACCCACAATGTATGAAAAATAGAAGTTTATTTAGCTTTCGAAGGGACCATCTCCCTTCCTCTTCAGAATACAGGAAGGGAGATGGTCCCTTCGAAAACTAAATAAACTTCTATTTTTCATACATTGTGGGTTATTTTATTTATATACATATACATAGATATATATATATATATATATATATATATATATATATATATATATATGTGTGTGTGTGTGTGTGTGTATATACAAATATAAATATATATATATATATATATATATATATATATATATATATATATATATATGTATATATATATGTAAATATATATATATATATATATATATATATATATATATATATATATATAATAACAATAATAATGATAATAATGATGATGATGATAATAATAATAACAACAATAATAATAATAATAATAATAATATATATATATATATATATATATATGTATATATATATATATATATATATATATATACATATATGTATATATACATACATACATACATATATGTTTATATATATATATATATATATATATATAAAACAGGAAGTAAAATATTGATATTTGAGAGAGGCTTTTCGTTTAAAAACAGAACAAGGGGGTGAGAGAGAAAGCCTTTATCAGTTCGGGGAATATCTTTTCAAGTCTGTAAAGCGATAGTTTATTTCCCTATTCGCTAATGACTATTAATGACTGTTAATTGTTTCTCCATTGCAACAATGGTAACATAAATATGAAGGTTTTCGCAAGAATAAGTTGAACGTCCTCAACTGAAAAGCTGATATTTCAACACTATCATAGTGATATTTAAGTCAATTTTTATTGATTAAATATAGAGTTGTTCATTCAAAGGATATTATTATTATTATTATTATTATTATTATTATTACTACTACTACTTAATAATAATAATAACATTAATAATAATAATAATAATAATAATAACAATAATAATAATATTAATAGTAATCCTACTACTACTACTACTACTACTACTACTACTACTACTACTACTACTACTACTAATAATAATAACAATAATAATAATAATAATAATAATAATAATAAAAGCAAGAAATTTTCATTGAATATTTGACAAAATAACAATTATATTCAAATGTCGGCAGCATTAATAATATTCAAAATATTTCTTAATTTTGTATGCATAAAAAAAATATTCTTACACCTTCAAAACAGACAACTTCAAGTTTTATATTTGATTTGTTTCAAATTAACAAAATATTTAAAAATTTTAGGGCATTATATTTTTAAAAATAATAATCATAATAATAATAATAATAATAATAATAATAATAATAATAATAATAATATCATTGTTATTGTTGTTGTTGAAACATTTACAAAATATGTGGTATTTCATTTTCTAAAAAAAAAGTTAAGTAACAATAAATATTACCATGGAAAGTAATTGTAAAATATTTGAATAACAATAATAATAATAATAGTAATAATAATAATAATAACAATAATAATAATAATAATAATATTATTATTATTATTATTATTATTATTATTATTATTATTATTACTAGCCAAGCTACAACCCTAGTTGGAAAAGCAAGATGCTAGAAGCCCAAGGGCTCCAATAGGGAAAAATAGCCCAGCGAGGAAAGGAAATAAGGAAATAAATAAATGATGGAAACAAACTAACAATAAATCATTCTAAAAACAGTAACAACGTCAAAATAGATGTGTCATATATATATATATATATATATATATATATATATATATATATATATATATAAATAATAATAATAATAACAACAATAATAAAAATAATAATAATAATAATAATAATAATAATAATAATAATAATGATAATAATAAATACATCAAAATTTATATATCCTTGGAGTGAACAGCTTTATATTTAATCAATAAAATCTAACTTACTTACCACTATAAAGATAAAGAAATGTAGGCCTGTAGCAGATAGACATATTAATGAATTGATAAGCCTCCGATAATTAAAAAAATAGTTACATATTGTAAGTTAATTTCTTAGGTCAAATACCAAGTTGCAAAACATTTCGCTAATGATGAAAAATAGACTGATTTTCTATAATGACATTAAATAGAGACTGGAGGTATAAGAAAACTAAAAAGTGGGAGCAGCTAAGGGCCAGAGGAGCTTTTTCGGATTAGGGAATTCTCTACCACACTCCGTGTTTCCGGTATGCCCATACGGGACCTCGCCACCATACGAAAAGAAATTAGTCTTATAGATCAGAGGTATCGGAAAGTACACGGGGAAAAACTCTATGTATGTATCCAGTGACAAAATATTTTTTAATAAATAGTTATGTGTAAAAACACCGTGAGGGCCAAGTCTAAATATGAGTTACACTTTGAATAATATACTATGATGTTTATAGGAACAATGAAAAGGGAAACAGTGAAAAAGAGCGAGTAATAATTCTATTTTCTATCCGCAGTTGTAAATCCTTTGTGTGTAAGCTAGAGAGAGAGAGAGAGAGAGAGAGAGAGAGAGAGAGAGAGAGAGAGAGAGAGAGAGAGAGAGAGAGATGCTATTATAGTAAAAGGAGTCAGAAAATATTTGGGGGAGATGGACATTGCTCAAAATATAGACCTTCTAAAAAAGGGCAACAGAGAGAGAGAGAGAGAGAGAGAGAGAGAGAGAGAGAGAGAGAGAGAGAGAGAGAGAGAGAGAGAGAGAGAGAGAGAGGAAGGATTATGCGCTTCCCAATCTGTTTTCCATTGTTTGAACGAGAGGCTATGAAGAGCTTTTCCCAGTGATTATAATGTGCTAAGGCCAAAAGTACTGGGAGCTCAGGCAAGCCGCTTGTACACATGTAATGTTCTCTCGGAAAACTGGCGCGCCTCGCTTTTAAGGTTTTAACATAATCATATGCTTAAGCTCTCTCTCTCTCTCTCTCTGATGAAAAAAACAAGAAGAAAAACAAAATTAAGGATGGCTGGGATGTGTGGAGGGAACTCTCTACTTGGGGT
>NC_090732.1:169827580-169830080 GCF_036898095.1 Palaemon carinicauda | reverse complement strand
ACTCAAGCTATTTTCAACTTAAAGGGATTGTCACTCAAGCTATTTTCAACTGAAAGGGATTGTCACTCAAGCTATTTTCAACTTAAAGGGATTGTCACTCAAGCTATTTTCAACTGAAAGGGATTGTCACTCAAGCTATTTTCAACTTAAAGGGATTGTCACTCAAGCTATTTTCAACTGAAAGGGATTGTCACTCAAGCTATTTTCGACCTCAAGGGATTGTCACTCAAGCTATTTTCAACTTAAAGGGATTGTCACTCAAGCTATTTTCAACTGAAAGGGATTGTCACTCAAGCTATTTTCAACTTAAAGGGATTGTCACTCAAGCTATTTTCAACTGAAAGGGATTGTCACTCAAGCTATTTTCAACTTAAAGGGATTGTCACTCAAGCTATTTTCAACCTCAAGGGATTGTCACTCAAGTTATTTTCAACATCAAAGTACTGTCACTAAAGTTATTTTCAACATCAAGTGATTGTTACTCAAGCTATTTTCAACCTCAAGAGATTGTCAATTAAGGTATTTTCAATCTCAAGGGATTGGCAATTAAGCTATTTTTAACATCAAGGGATTGTCAATTAAGGTCTGTTCAACCTCAAGGGATTGACAATTAAGCTATTTTCAACTGAAAGGGAATGTTATTCGAGCTATTTTCAACTGAAAGGGATTGACAATTAAGCTATTTTCAACCTCAAGGGATTGTCACTCAAGCTATTTTCAACTGAAAGGGATTGTCAATTAAGCTATTTTCAACCTCAAGGGATTGTCAATTAAGCTATTTTCAACCTCAAGGGATTGTCACTCAAGTTATTTTCAATCTCAAGGGATTGTCACTCAAGCTATTTTCAACTGAAAGGGATTGTCAATAAAGCTATTTTCAACTTAAAGGGATTGTCACTCAAGCTATTTTCAACTGAAAGGGATTGTCACTCAAGTTATTTTCAACCTCAAGGAAATGTCACTCACGTTATTTTCAACCTCAAGGGATTGTCACTCAAGCTATTTTCAATATGACGGGATTGTCACTCAAATTATTTTCAACCTCAAGAGATTGTCACAAGTTATTTTCAACCTTAAAGTATTGTCACTCACGTTATTTTCAACCTCAAGGAATTGTCACTCAAGCTATTTTCAACTTGAAGGGATTGTCACTCAAATTATTTTCAACCTCAAGAGATTGTCACAAGTTATTTTCAACCTCAAGGGATTGTCAATTAAGGTATTTTCAATCTCAAGGTATTGGCAATTAAGCTATTTTCAACATCAAGGGATTGGCAATTAAGCTATTTTCAACATCAAGGGATTGGCAATTAAGCTATTTTCAACCTCAAGGGATTGTCACTCAGGCTATTTTCAACCTTAAGGTATGGTCACTCAAACTATTTCCAACCTTAAAGTATGGTCACTCAAACTATTTTCAACCTCAAGGGTTTATCAAAGTGATTTTGGAAAAAGCCACACTGAAGAGGTGACATGCTTATTACCTTCATCAACGAAGTTGGAAGGAGGTTATGTTTTACCCCCTGATTGTGTGTTCGTTTCTGTCTGTGTGCGTGTGTGTGTTTGTTTGTGAACAGCTTCCTGGCCACAATATTAATAACAGAGTAATGAAGCTAGTAGTAATTAACTGTTATGTAAAAAGCTAGAAATTAATAAATTTGGCAGATAAAGGTCAAGGTCACAGTCAAGAAAAATGTCCAATTCACGTAATCAGCCTTAAGTTTGGACATCATTATAAAAAAGACTTCAAAAATGGATTCAAATGTGAGTGTATTAAAATCCACGCAAATTAATACATGTTAACGTCAAAGGTCAAGGGTAAAGTCGAGCAAAAGGTCGAGAAATAAACTGCCGCGGCGGAGGTCTGCGCTCTACTGAGTGCCCCTCTAGTTTTCAATTAGTGAAACAAATCGCTCAACTAACAATTTCCGGTCTTTTAATTCTTTATTGAAAAGATAATGAAAATTCAATTGTAATAATCAACACAAATTGAAGAGCAATGAAAAAGAACACTAGAGTGATCTTGTTGTAGTTATGGCCGTGTTGTATTTAATTTATGAACAAGAACACGAAAGTGTTCTTGTTGTATTTGAAGCCCTGTTGTACTTCATATTATGAACAAGAACACAAAATTGAGATGTATCTATGGCCCTGTTGTATAAGATATTATGAACCAGAACACGAAATAGATCTTGTATTTATGGCCCTGTTGTATTTCACATAATGAACAGGAACACGAAAGTGATCTTGTATTTGAAATTATGAACTGTTACTCGAAAGTGACCTTATTGTATTTGTGGCCCTGTTGTATTTGACATTATGAACAGGAACATGAAATTAATCTTGTTGTATTCATGGCCCTTTTGTATTTAATTTATGAACAAGAACATGAAATTAATCTTGTTGTATTTATGGCCCTATTATATAAGACATTATTACCAGGAACACGAAAGTGATCTTGTATTTATGGTCCTGTTGTTTAAGACATTATGAACAAGAA
>NC_090732.1:169820080-169822580 GCF_036898095.1 Palaemon carinicauda | reverse complement strand
GCCGTGTTGTAGTTAGGAAAGGGGGAAGGGATGGGAAGGGTTGAATCTGTGCGCGTGAGCCTGTATGTGTACATATCAATCTAAATATTAAGCCGTCATTTTTGACGGGTTGCATACACTAGTATATTATATACATATATATATATATACACATATATATATATGGAAAGAGAAAAGTAGGCCTACTGAATAAATAGATAATTATCAGCCAGGCATCCAGCCGGAGACGTCAATCATCAAACCAGTCTTTGACACGAGCCAATCACAACTAAAGGTTTTAAAGGTCGCTCATGAATGGCAGAGGGCAAGGGACAGTGACATTGCCCTACCAATCAGGACAATGCCCTAGAGACTGATCATATCATCATTATGATCAGACCCCAAGCCTCCTCTCCACCCTAGCTAGGACCAGGGAGGGCCAGACAGTGGCTGCAGATGACTCAGCAGATAGACCTATAGGCTCCCCCAAAACCCCCAACCTTAGCTCACAAGGATGGTAAGGTTGCAGACACTAATGGCACTAACGAGTCTGAGCGGGACTCGAACCCCCGACTGGCATACACCAGACAGAGACTTTACCAATCAGGCCACAGCAACCCAGATGGGAGCGAAGTGAAAAAGGATACTACAACACACTTAGTACTCTTAGGAAGCCACTTGACAGAACACTGCGATCCCAGAGCTACGAGGGTACACTCGGGCACACTGTTCTATCTTATATCTTATTTCTCTTCCTCTTGTTTTGTTAAAGTTTTTATATTTTATAAAGTGATATTTATTTTAATATTGTTGCTCTTCGTAAAATATTTTATTTTTCCTTGTTCCCTTTCCTCCCTGAGCTATTTTCCCTGTTGGAGCGCTTGGGATTATAGCATCCTGCTTTTCCAACTAGGGTTGTAGCTTAGAAAGTAATAAAAATAATAATAATATTGAGTTAGTGAAATTTCTGTATGCTAACGGAACATCTAAAAAAGATAGCTAGATGTGTATCATGGGAGCTTGTTGTTGTTGTTGTTGTTGTAGATTGCCTAGCCTCGCACGGACTCTTGCAAATCTGCAGCACGTAGTATAGGTACTTGAGAATGGTTCGCCCCCCGCCAAGAATTTCATCATGCAAAATCTAAGGAATAACTTGTGAAAATATTTAAATGTTGGAAGAAATGGGTGGAGGACAGAGGGGATAGCAGTATATATAAGAAAAACAAAATTAATACAGACAGTAATAGAATCAAAATAATATGGAGAGAGAGAGAGAGAGAGAGAGAGAGAGAGAGAGAGAGAGAGAGAGAGAGAGAGAGAGAGAGAGAGAATTAGTTTAAATGTTAGATTTCTTATGATCTTGTCTAACTGATTCTTGAATTCGTTTACCGTGTTACTGTTCACTACATCTGTTGGAAGTCTGTTGAGAGAGAGAGAGAGAGAGAGAGAGAGAGAGAGAGAGAGAGAGAGAGAGAGAGAGAGAGAGAGAGAGAGAGAGAGAGAATACAAGCCAGCCCATCTTCTCGAATGACATTTCCATCCCTTGACGAAATCCTCCCCAGATTGAATCCACGAAATGATATCATAATACCGACACTCTAATTTCATTAAACGCTCTCACTAAACTCTCATTAACTGCGTCTGTGCAATTAACGCTAATGGCAAAAAAAAAAAAAAAAAAAAAAAAAAAAAAAAAAAAATTACTCTAAATGATACTAGCATCATTAAACCATAATTAGCCCTTTTCCCTGAACCAATTAATCCAAGATACGATCTAAATATTCCATCACATAAATAATGTTATCAATTAATTTGAGATATCAGGCGATAAACTGATTTTAATACCTTAATATGATAATGATGACCTACATTGACCTCAGCTTAGCGGATGCCTGGCTCACGGGTGAGCCATAATCGTTGGCAATGGGGAAGCTTCGACGCCTACTGAATCTGTCATTTCAATATTATAATCAGTTAAGATTTTAACTGATATAAAAAAAGGAAATTCTTTTTAACGGAAAGAATTAAATTCTGGAAAATTCTGGTTGATAAGTAGATTGCTTCATGGAGAATTCTAGATGAATAGAAGAGATATTTTGTTGATGTGTAGAGTATGGTATTATTATTATTATTATTATTATATTATTATTATTATTATTATTATTTGCTAAGCTACAACCTATATTGATATCAGCCTATTATTATTATTATTATTATTATTATTATTATTATTATTATTATTATTATTATTAGTTAAGCTTACAACCCTTGTTGGAAAGAGCAGGATGCTATAAGCCTAAGGGTTCCAACAGGAAAAAATAGCCCAGAGAGGAAAGGAAATAGGGAAATGAATAAATAAGAAGAGACATAATGACATTTAGATTATAGTATTCTAAGAACAGTAGATACTGTATATATTATTATTGTTATTATTATTATTATTATTATTACTAGCTAAACTACAACCCTTGTTGGAAAAAGCAGGATGTTATAAGTCCAAGGGCTCCCACAGGGAAAAATA
>NC_090732.1:169815080-169817580 GCF_036898095.1 Palaemon carinicauda | reverse complement strand
GCAAACCTATATTATGCAGTAATATTAGTTTAATTTCTATATTATGTAAAATATTTTACATGTTTTAAAACTAAACCTATATATGTAGTAATATTAGTGTAATTGGTAAAATATGTAAATAATGTTATGGGGTATTAAAATTGTAAACCTATATATGCAATAATATCAGTGTAAATGGTATAAGTAAAATACTATTAGGGGCATTAAAAATATAAACATATATATGCAGTAATATTAGTTTAATTAGTATATGTAAAATATTTCAGGGGTTTTAAAATCATAAACCTATATATGCAGTAATATTAGTTTAATTGGTATATGTAAATATTGACAGGGGTATTAAAATTGTAATTGTAAACCCATATATGTAGTAATATTAGTGTAATTGTTATATGTAAAATATTTTAGGCGTTTTAAAATCATAAACATATATATGCAAATAATATTAGTGTAAATGGTATAAGTAAAATACTGTTAGGGGTATTAAAATCATAAACCTATATATGCAATAATATTAGTGTAAATGGTATAAGTAAAATACTGTTAGGGGCATTAAAAACATAAACCTATATATGCAGTAATATTCGTTTAATTTGTATAATATATATTGTTAGAATCATTAAAATGAAATCATAGGAATAAAAAACGGATTTGATGCGCGTGGAGGGATTTTTTTTTTTCTTTCTTTTTTGAGTCGAAAAGGTTAAATAGGTATTAAACCACCATGTTGTGGGGGCAGATTTACGTTGTGAAATTTGAAAGACCTCAAAAGATTCATCAACTCTTGGAAGATGCTTGAGGCGAATATGAAGGAGAGAGTTCGTTCAAAGTTGTCCTTTATAAGTGATAAAAGACTCCGGAGTACGACCCTAAGGAGTCAGTGTTATGGTCACGGAGATAAAAAAAAGGGTCGTTGTTGAGTTTATTTTTTCTATATCTTAGGCAAACATTACTATTCTGTAGATATACATACACGGAAACGAGAGAGAGAGAGAGAGAGAGAGAGAGAGAGAGAGAGAGAGAGAGAGAGAGAGAGAGAGAGAGAGAGAGTCCTGTTATATATTTGTTTACCCTTGTTGAGATACAAAGTGAGAAAGATTTTATTACTTAAATATTTGTACTCACACCAATACACAGTACTCCCATCTATAACATATTTTATGTACTTATCCACACGACAATCTGAGAGAGAGAGAGAGAGAGAGAGAGAGAGAGAGAGAGAGAGAGAGAGGAGAGAGAGAGAGAGAGAGACACGACAGCAAAACCATTGCTCGTTAAAAAGTTGTATAGCTTATGGCCTTGTCTACTATTCAATAGATATGAGAAAATTTTGCATAATTTGGACTTCTAACTTTTATTATTTTCACCTTTATCAATAAAAATTCTTTCATCTTTACTCCTATATGATTATATACCTCCTCTTTCTATGGAGGCTCATCTAACAAATTATTCTTTATCTGTTTCATCTGAAAACTTGGTATAATGGGCTGTCGTTAAACAACTTTCCAAATACATATTCAATAATCGTAATAATCTCATAAGGTTGAATGTGAAGATTCATTTCTATTGTAAAGATTACTAATTAAAAAAAGATCAATGTTTAATACCAAATTAAAATTTCGAAAATAAATTCATTAATGTCAAGAATAGAGGCATCATTCAAATCTAAATTCAATAACAAATTTAAATGCCGCTCATGCATGTCAGAGGCAAGGGACAGTAAGCAGGACAATGCCCTAGAAGCTGATCATGATCAGTGACCGAGCCCCCTCTCCACCAAGCTAGGACCAGGGAGCGACAGGCAATGGCTGCTGATGACTGAGGAGGTAGACCTACCCTACAGGCTCCCCCAAAACACCCCCATCCTTAACGCACAAGGATGGTGAGGTTGCAGACACTACAAGAAACTATCGAGCTTAAGCGGGGCTCGAACCCCAGTCCAGCAGATCGCTAAGGAAGGATGTTTCCAATAGGCCACCACAACCCTAAATACCTACTATTGAAGATCATCACCATCATCTCCTACGCCTATTGATACGAAGGGCCTCAGTTAGATTTCGCCAGTCGTCTCTATCTTGAGCTTTTAAATCAATATTTCTCCATTCATCATCTCCTACTTCACGTTTCATAGTCCTCAGCCATGTAGGCCTGGGTCTTCCAACTCTTCTAATGTCTTGTGGAGCCCAGAGGTGCTCTGTAGATGTTGCTAATGCACCCATAGCTAAAAACATCTTTGAAGCCTTCTTCGTTATCGCTATACTTTCTTCAATTTTGCTGTACCAACTCCTTTAACAATTTTTTCTCACTGCAACTGTAAGGTTTTTCCCCTGACAGCCTCTTAGCGCTAAACGACCTCCCCAGTTCCAGCGCTATTTGACCCAACACTTAAAAAGGCCGTAATTTTTAATCTGAAATTCTCCGTAAAAAATATCTGGTTCTCAGCCGTATTTCAGTAAAATACGGGTGACCGTAATATTACCATACTTTCTTATTATCTTTT
>NC_090732.1:169790218-169802718 GCF_036898095.1 Palaemon carinicauda | reverse complement strand
AAAAAAAAAAAAAAAAAAAAAAAAAAAAATCCCTCGTGTCTAAAGAGGGATTTGTCATTATCACCAGCTTTAAGTCATTTATGCGATGTAATTCCTTTAACGCTTACTTAGAGGTTAAGTCGCCGAACGAGAGAGATCGTTTCTGAAGAGCATTTTCGGTATTTGGGTCTTCTCTATAAATAGGGAGAAACTGGACGAGGGCAGGAAAAAAAAGAGAGACGTTAAACGAGAACGGAAATATATCTACGTTGCGTGACAGTCAACCTTTCTGCAAGACATGGGAGGGCAGACAAGAGAAGCTTCGCAGACAGGAGAAGCTTCGACTGAAAGGGTTCAATTAGAGCTTCGTGGTGGGGCGAATGAAGCTTTTTTTTCTTACAGGGGACCGCACAGTGCAACTGAGAGACTTAACCCTGAGGTTTAATGATGAGAATCCTTATCTTCCTTAGTAGATGCTTCAAAGACTGAAGAAGCTTCGACTGAAAGGGTTCAATTGGAGCTTCGTGGGGGGGGTGAATAAAGCTTATTTTTCACAGGACAAGCTACGCAAACAGAAGCTTTCGACAGAAAATAATCGCACAAAGCTTTACCTGAAAATAATCACACAAGCTTTCGACTGAAAATAATCACTCAAAGCTTTACCTGAAAATAATCACACAAGCTTTCGACTGAAAATAATCACACAAAGCTTTACCTGCAAATAATCACACAAACTTTCGACTGAAAATAATCACACAAAGCTTTACCTGCAAATAATCACACAAGGTGTTAACTGATAATAACAACACAAGCTTTCGACTGAAAATGATCACACAAACCTTCGTCAAATGATAATCATGATAAATTTGACCTGATCACACAAAGATTCGAAATGGAGGCTGAAATACAAAAACCTCTAAAGGAAGGGGGACCCCACCCCCTAAAAAATACCTCAGAGGGGAATAAAACAAAACTTCGCCAGAGAGGGGAGTCCACATTCTGTCGAATGAATCAATGAAGGTAGGAAGGGAGAGAGGGAGAGGGGGAGAGGGAGAGAGGGGAGAGGGAGAGAGGGGAGAGAGGGAGGAGTTAGAGCTGAGGAAAGAAGCTCCTCGTGGTTTAAACAAAGGTGAGACACCGGTTGTAATTAGGAACAATTAGCCATTTACGTATAATTGTCATAGCTTTGCTCGTGTGCGTGAGGGTGAAGTCACGAATCAGACGGAGGAGAGAGAGAGAGAGAGAGAGAGAGAGAGAGAGAGAGAGAGAGAGAGCGAGCTGTGAGATATGGTAGCAGTCTATTTCCTGGAAAAGTAATGCAAATGCATTTATAAATAGCTGACGTAATGAAATTTAATGTTGCACTGCAGTGGAATGAGAGAGAGAGAGAGAGAGAGAGAGAGAGAGAGAGAGAGAGAGAGAGAGAGAGAGTTACTATCTTGATATACCTCACTAACGAGAGGATACTTCGAATACTTCCGTCACAAATTATGTATCTGTTAGGTAGTTGACAGTGGTGGGTCGCAGTGGAGTTAGATAAAGTCACAAATTAGCTACTCATTTCCAATTCCTTTCTTTTCTTTTCCTTTTTTTTTTTTTTTGAAAATCAAAGGACGTATTCTTCACACTTAATAGTTTTATTGGTGGATATATATATATATATATATATATATATATATATATATATATATATATATATATATATATATATATATATATATATATATATATATATATACATACACACGTATATATATATATATATATATATATATATATATATATATATATATATATATATATATCATCATCATCATCTTCATCATCATCATCATCTCCTACGCCTATCGACGCAAAGGGCCTAGGTTAGATTTCGCCAGTTATATCTATCAATCCTTCTCAATTCATCCTCTCCTACTTCGCGCTGCATAGTCCTCGGCCATGTAAGCCTGGGTCTTCCAAATCTTCTAATAATAATAATAATAATAATAATAATAATAATAATAATAATAATAATAATAATAATAATAATAATAATTATAGTAATAATAATAATAATTATCATCATCATCATCATCATCATCATCATTATTATTATTATTATTATTATTATTATTATTATTATTATTATTTTAACTTTTGAAGTTTATTAGTTAGCTGAAGATTTTGATTTCGTCTCTCTATATTTGGACGACCGATTCCATGATTCCGTGATTGCAAATAACACAATGACAATGATTGATTGACTGGCTCATTCAACTAGCGTTGCGGCAACTTCAAACACAAATAAGGCTTTCCCATCCGTGTGATGTTTATCGAATTTCACGATATGGAATATCAAAATAAGTTTTTTTTTAAACTTAAACGTTTTTTTTTATTTATACAAGGTTTTGAAAAATTAAAATAAGTTTTGAGATGATTTAAATAATTTTTGAAAAATTTAAATTTTGAAAAATTAAAAACTTTTGAAAAATTTAAATAATTTTTGAAAAATTTAAATAATTTTTCAAGAATTTATATAATTTTTCAAAAATTTAAATAATTTTTGAAAAATTAAAATACGTTTATGCAAATTTTAAATAATTTTTGAAAATTTTTAATTATTTTTCAAAAATCATAATCATAAAATAAAATATTTTAAAAACATAACAACATTAAAACAGATATTTGATATATAAACTATACAAGGACTTATGTAAGCCTGTTCAACATAAAAACATTTGCTTCGGGTTTGAACTTTTGAAGTTCTACTGATTCAACTACCTGATTAGGAAGATCATTCCACAACTTGGTCACAGCTGGAATAAAACTTCTAGAGTACTGTGCAGCATTGAGCCTCATGAATGAGAAGGCCTGACTATTAGAATTAACTGCCTGCCTAGTATTACGAACAGGATGGAATTTTCCGGGAAGATCTGAATGTAAAGGATGGTCAGAGTTATGAAAAATCTTATGCCATATGCATAATGAACTAATTGAAAGACGGTGCCAGATATCATCTAGATCAGGAATAAGAAATTCAATAGACCGTAAGCTCCTGTCCAACAAATTAAATTGAAAATCAGCAGCTGAAGACCACACAGGAGAACAATACTCGAAGCAAGGTACAATGAAATAATTTAAAACACTTCTTCAAAATAGATTGATCACCAAAAATCTTGAAAGATTTTCTCAATAAGCCAATCCTTTCGTTTCTGCTAGTCATGCAGTCAGTCAGTCAATCAGTCATCCGCCAGAATATGCCTCTGTATCCTTGCGTTTCTGCCAGTCAGTCAGTCAGTTAGTCAATCATTCATCCCCCTGGATATACCTCTGTATCCTTCCGCTTCTGCCAGTCAGTCAGTATCCCATCCCACTGATTATAACTTATATCCTTGCGTTTCTGCCAGTCAGTCAGTCATCCCACTGGATATACCTCTGTATCCTTCCGCTTCTGCCGGTCAGTCAGTAACTCATCCCAGTGAATATAACTTATATCCTTGCGTTTATGCCAGTCAGTCAGTCAGTCAGTCAATCAGTCATCCCACAGAATATACCTCTGTATCCTTTAGTTTCTGTCAGTCACTCAGTCAGTCAATCAGTCATCCCACTGTACATATCTCTGTATTATTTGGTTTCTGACAGTCATCCTACACCTCCATTTTTCACAATAGACAGCCGAAGTAAATTCTAGATGAAGAGCTTTTCCAGCATACTCAAAAATAATCTTTTCCAGCATACTCAAAAATAAGCTTTTCCAGCACACTCAAAAATAAGCTTTTCCAGCATCCTCAAAAATAAGCTTTTCCAGCATACTCAAAAATAAGCTTTTCCAGCACACTCAAAAATAAGCTTTTCCAGCACACTCAAAAATACGCTTTGCCGTCATACTCAAAAATAAGCTTTTCCAGCACACTCAAAAATAAGCTTTTCCAGCATACTCAAAAATAAGCTTTTCCAGCACACTCAAAAATACGCTTTTCAAGCACACTAAAAAATAAGCTTTGCCAGCACACTCAAAAATAAGCTTTTCCAGCATACTCAAAAATAAGCTTTTCCAGCCTACTCAAAAATAAGCTTTTCCAGCATACTCAAAATTAAGCTTTTCCAGCATACTCAAAAATACGCTTTTCCAGCATACTCAAAAATAAACTTTTCCCACACACTTAAAAATAAGCTTTTCCAGCATACTCAAAAATAAGCTTTTCCAGCATACTCAAAAATAAGCTTTTCCAGCACACTCATAAATAAGCTTTTCCAGCATACTCAAAATTAAGCCTTTCCAAGATACTCAAAAATAAGCTTTTCCAGCACACTCAAAAATACGCTTTTCCAGCACACTATAAAATAAGCTTTGCCAGCACACTCAAAAATAAGCTTTTCCAGCATACTCAAAAATAAGCTTTTCCAGCATACTCAAAAATAAGCTTTTCCAGCATCCTCAAAAATAAGCTTTTCCAGCATACTCAAAAATAAGCTTTTCCAGCATACTCAAAAATAAGCTTTTCCAGCATACTCAAAACTAAGCTTTTCCAGCACACTCAATAATAAGCTTTTCCAGCATACTCAAAAATAAGCTTTTCCAGCATACTCAAAAATAAGCTTTTCCAGCATACTCAAAAATAAGCTTTTCCAGCATCCTCAAAAATAAGCTTTTCCAGCATACTCAAAAATAAGCTTTTCCAGCATCCTCAAAAATAAGCTTTTCCAGCATACTCAAAAATAAGCTTTTCTAGCATACTCAAAAATAAGCTTTTCCAGCATACTCAAAACTAAGCTTTTCCAGCATACTCAAAAACAAGCTTTTCCAGCATACTCAAAAATACGCTTTTCCAGCATCCTCAAAAATAAGCTTTTCCAGCACACTCAAAAATAAGCTTTTCCAGCATACTCAAAAATAAGCGTCTCATTCCCTTCAAGCATTTTTCGATTGTTCCCGATTTTTTTAAAGCTTTAGATTCCCAATTAAACAGTGAATAAAATGAATGTGTCCCCGTCACGATTGCCCAAAGCTTCGACTGGAAACATAACGAGGGCTCAGAATAAAACGTGCAAAAAAAAAATCGAATGAATTTCCAGTTGATATCGCTTGTTATACCCGGAAAGGGAAGAGAGAGACATTGCTGGAAACTTTCCATTTGCGAGAGCGAGTTTGAAACATGTAGTTGATATTGTAGTAGTTTATTTGTAGTTTATCTATTTCGTTATTTTCTTTCCTCGGTGGGCTGTTTTTTCCCTGTTGGAGGTATTGGGGTTATAGCATTCTGTTTGTCAATATAAGTAGTAGCTTAGCTAGTAATAATAATAATAATAATAACAACAACAACAACAACAACAACAACAACAACAACAACAACAACAACAACAACAACAACAACAATAATAATAATAATAATAATAATAATAATAACAATAATAATAAATTAGAATAATAATAATAACAAAAATAATAATAATAATAATAATAAAAATAATAATAATAATAATATTAATATTAATAATCATAATAATAATAGTAATAACAATGATAGTTATAAATAATAATAATAATAATAATAATAATAATAATAATAATAATAATAATAAAAATAATAATAATAATAACAATAATAATAAGTTACGACTTGAAATGAGATTCTTCAAGGTAAATATCTTTTTTTTATTAACCCATGTATTTACTTGAAATGAGAATCTATAATGTAAATACATCTATTTTATGGACCCTTGAACTTACAATCATTTTGTTTCAGCATGAATTATTATTTTGTAATGACTAAATTGATTAAATTAACATTTATATAGACTCTATGTAAAGAAAAAAATATATAAAATTTGGCATAAGAGATCCAGTCCAAAAAGAAAAAATATCAATGTACAGGAAATTTTCAGACGATGGGAGACTGCTGTAAGCGGCAATGGGTCACAAGGAGACAAAACAAACTTAAACAAAACGATTGATTGAGGATAACCATCACCCACGTCCGTGTGACGTCACACGCCTTACCCAGAGCCGAAAGGCAGCATAACAAAAATAGCTTATTTTCTGTCAAACATTCAGAACAGCCTCTCAGGCAAGCCGGCCCCCGTCCCCCTGCCCCCTCCCCAAACGTAATATTCCAGCTACCGATGGAATAACAAAAACAGAATAAAACCAAAAAAAAAAAAAAGGATGAAAAATGTAGGCATATGTATTTGAAGTGATCGGAGTAATGCAAGCCGTTGAGGCCCCGAAATGGAAGAGAGTAATAGAAGATTTGAATATGATGCAGAAGCGAGATAAAACAGTACACAGATATAGAAAAAGGGGGAGGGGTTTCCACAGGGGGGTCCTGTGTACCGAAGGGGGAAGGGGGGAGGTGGGAACCTGTGCAATCGAGGGTAGGGGGTGTTCATGTGTCTCTGGGCTAGGGGGACCTGGGTAATCGAGATTTTTGGGCTGCCTGGATAGGAAATAGGAGAGGATGGTGGTGCGGATAGAGGGGGATTGGAGGGGTAGGGGGGGAGGGGGAAGGGGTAGGGGGTTTAGGGATGGTGTAGGAGGGGGAGGGGGGTTAGGGAGGTTGTAGGGGGCGTGGTCAGAGCGCACGGAACATTCGAAACACGCGCGCGCGCTGGGATTATCACAGTTTATCGTGCTTAACTCTCTCTCTCTCTCTCTCTCTCTCTCTCTCTCTCTCTCTCTCTCTCTCTCTCTCTCTCTCTCTCTCACCGTGTGTGTGCCGTATTTACATGGCACTCCGAAATTCATCGCTTCCTTTTCAAATGAGTTCGTTCAATCGGGTTATCGCTGACTTTCAAAGTCAGCTCGACTTATTATGCAGGCAGATGAATATTCCCGAATCCGAAGGACACGAAATGTGACCCTTCCGGGCCCGAGTATGAAAAAAAAAGGCACGCTCCAGGATGAGTACCACTTGGATACACGGGGTTACGTGTAAACAAATAAACAAGTGAATGAATAAACAAAAAAATACAATAAACCCAAAAAATACAAGTTCGTAAAAATAGCAGAAATTGACGATCATTGCTTGTCGAGGAGGTCTGGGAGCCAATTGGATATCAGATAAACAAATAAACAAGTAAATGAAAACAACAGGAAATCAAATAAACAAGTAAATGAAAACAATTGGAAATCAAATAAACAAGTAAATAAAAACAATTGGAAATCAAATAAACAAGTAGAGGAAAACAATTGGAAATCAAATAAACAAGTAAATGAAAACAATTGGAAATCAAATAAACAAGTAATGAAAACAATTGGAAATCAAATAAACAAGAAAATTAAAACAATTGGAAATCAAATAAACGAGGGAATAAAAACAATTGGAAATCAAATAAACAAAAACACAGGTAAATGAATAAGCAAATAAAAATACAAGTCCGTAAAAATGCCAGAAATTGACGTTCATTGCTTGTCGAAATCTAGGAGCCAATTGGAAATCAAATAAAGAAGCAAACAAGCAAATGACTAAAAAAAATTCAAGTCTGTAAAATGCCAAAAATTGACGTCCACTGTTTGTCGAAATCTAGGAGCCAATTGGAAATCAAATAAACAGGTAAACAAGTAAATGAATAAGCAAATAAAAATACAAGTCCGTAAAAATAGCAGAAACTGATGTTAATTGCTTGTCGAAATCTAGGAGCCAATTGGAAATCAAATAAACAGGCAAAGAAGTAAATGAATAAGCAAATAAAAATACAAGTCCGTAAAAATAGCAGAATTTGACGTTCATTGCTTGTCAAATTCTAGGAGCCAATTGGAAATCAATTAAACAAGCAAATGAATAAAAACAATACAAGTCTGTATAAATTCAAAAAATTGACGTTCATTGCTTGTCGAAATCTAGGAGCCAATTGGAAATCAATTAAATAAGCAAATGAATAAAAACAATACAAGTCTGTATAAATTAAAAAATGGACATTCATTGCTTGTCGAAGATATCCGGGAGCCAATCGGAAATCGGGAGGTATACGCTTCAAGGGTGTACGTGTGTGTGTGTGTGTGTGTGTGTGTGTGTGTCTGTGTATTTGCGTGTGGATGATTGATCAGGTGTTGTGATGACGGGAATAAATAGCCAGTCGATATGGTGATCCCATTTTCTTGGAACGCTGGTCATGCTACAGACACAAACACAAACAAAAAGCGAGTTTGAAATATCTCACAATAATAAATCGTTTAACATAAATAAAAAGTTAAAACGAAAACTATACGCATATCAAGTTTGGAATATATTTAACGACACATACACATTCACAAATAAAAAGTTAATGTGAAAATTATACGCATATCGAGTTTTGAAAATATTTAACGACACATACACACACACAAATAAAAAGTTAATGTGAAAATTATACGCATATCGAGTTTGGAATATATTTAACGACAAACACACACACACAAATAAAAAGTTAATGTGAAAACTATACGCATATCAAGTTTTGAATATATTTAACGACAAACACACACACAAATAAAAATTAATGTGAAAATTATACGCATATCGAGTTTGGAATATATTTAACGACACACACACACTCACAAATAAAAAGTCAATGTGAAAATTATACGCATATCGAGTTTGGAATATATTTAACGACACACACACACTCACAAATAAAAAGTTAATGCAAAAATTATACGCATATCGAGTTTGGAATATATTTAACGACACATATACATTCACAAATAAAAAGTTAATGTGAAAATTATACGCATATCGAGTTTGGAATATATTTAACGACAAACACACACACAAATAAAAAGTTAATGTGAAAATTATACGCATATCGAGTTTGGAATATATTTAACGACACACACACACTCACAAATAAAAAGTTAATGTGAAAATTATACGCATATCGAGTTTGGAATATATTTAACGACAAACACACACACACAAATAAAAAGTTAATGTGAAAACTATACGCATATCAAGTTTTGAATATATTTAACGACAAACACACACACAAATAAAAATTAATGTGAAAATTATACGCATATCGAGTTTGGAATATATTTAACGACACACACACACTCAAAAATAAAAAGTTAATGTGAAAATTATACGCATATCGAGTTTGGAATATATTCAACGACACATACACATTCACAAATAAAAAGTTAATGTGAAAATTATACGCATATCAAGTAATACATTCTTGTGACTACAAACATATTCTAAAAGAATTTTTGAAATATTTCACAATAATAAAACGTTTAACACAAATAAAAAGTCCATTTGAAAATTATACGCATATCAATTTTATAATATATTGGAGGTGTGGTTACATATATATTAAAAAGAATTTTTGAAATATCTCACAATAATAAATCGTTTAACACAAATAAAAAGTGAATACGAAAAGTATACGCATATCGAGTTTGGAATATATTTTAACGACACGCACAGATAAAAAGTTAATGTGAAAAATATACGCATAAAAAATTTGGAATATATTCAAGGTTTCTTTACAAACATATTCAATAGAAATTTGAAATATTTCACAATAATAAATCGTTAACACAAAGTCAATACGAAAACTATACGCATATCGAGTTTGGAATATATTTAACGACACACAAATAAAAAGTTAATGAGAAAATTATACGCATATAAAATTTGGAATATATTCAAGGTTTCTTTACAAATATATTAAAAAAGAAATGGGAAATATTTCACAATAATAAATTGCTAACACAAATAAAAAGTTAATTTGAAAATTATACGCATATCAAGTTTGGAATATATTCAAGGTGACGCTACAACAAATTGAGTTTTATAACAATATACGCATAAAATTCGCTTAACACAAGTAGAAATGATACTACGAAAACTATACGCATATCGAGTTTGGAATATATTTAAGGTGACGCTACAAAAAATTCAGTTTATATAATGATATACGCATAAAATTAGCTTCACACAAGTAAAAATGTTAATATGAAAACTATACGCATATCGAGTTTGGAATATATTTAAGGTAATGCTACAAAGAATTAAGTTTATATAATGATATACGCAAAAAATTCGCTTCACTTAAGTAAAAATTTCTATATGAAAACTATAGCCTATGCATATAGAGTTTGGAATATATTCAAGGTGCCGCTACAACAAATTAAGTTTATATAATATACGCATAAAATTAGCTTAACACAAGTTAAAATTTTTCATAGGAAAACTATACGCATATCAAGTTTGGAATATATTTAAGGTGCCGCTACAACCAATTAAGTTTATATAATATACGCAGAGAATTTGCTTAACAGAAATAAAAACGTTAATACGAAACCTATACACATATCGACTTTGTGATATATTCAAGGCGACGCTACAAAAAATTAAGTTTACGTAATAATATACGCAAAAAAAAATTCGAAATATGAAAATTATACGCATATCGCGTTTGGAATATTATCAAGGTGACGCTACAACAAATTAAGTTTATATAATAATATACGCATAAAATTAGCTCAACACAAGTAAAAGTATTAATAAGAAAACTATAGCCTACGCATATCGAGTTTGGAATATTTTCAAGGTGACGCTATATTAACAAATCAAGTTTAGATTACAATATACGCATAAAATTCACTTAACACAAGTAGAAGTGATAATACGAAAATTATAGCCTACGCATATCGAGTTTGGAATATATTAAAGGTGCCGCTACAACAAATTAAGTTCATGTAATATACACAGAAAATTCGCTTAACACAAGTAAAAATGTTAAAACGAAAACTATACGCACATTAACCAATCAAGTCTATATTATAATATACGCATAAGAGTCGCTTAACACAAGTAAAAAAGTTAAAATGAAAACTATACGCATATCAAGTTTGGAATATATTCAAGGTGCCGCTACAACAAATTCAATATACGCATAAAATTCGCCTAACACAAGTAAAAATGTTAATACAAAAACTATACACATATCGAG
The DNA here is from genome assembly GCF_036898095.1 of Palaemon carinicauda. Classification (NCBI taxonomy): domain Eukaryota; kingdom Metazoa; phylum Arthropoda; class Malacostraca; order Decapoda; family Palaemonidae; genus Palaemon; species Palaemon carinicauda. The sequence continues at coordinate 169,791,819 of NC_090732.1, read as the reverse complement.
TTTGTGATATATTCAAGGCAATGCTGAAACAAATAAGTTTATGTAATATACGCATAAGAGTCGCTTAACACAAGTAAAAAAAGTTAAAACGAAAACTATACGCATATCAAGTTTGGAATATCATCAAGGTGCCGCTACAACAAATTAAGTTTGTAAAATATACGCATAAAATTCGCCTAACACAAGTAAAAATGTTAATATGAAAACCATACGCATATCGAGTTTGTGATATATTCATGGCAATGCTGAAACAAATAAGTTTATGTAATATACGCAAGAAATTCGCTTAACACAAGTAAAAATGTTGATACGAAAATTATACGCATATAAAGTTTGGAATATAATCGAGGTGACGCTACAAAAAATTAAGTTTATATTATAATATACGCATAAAATTCATTCAACACAAGTAAAAATGTTAATATGAAAACCATACGCATATCGAGTTTGGAATATATTCAATGTGCCGCTACAACAAATCGATTTTCCATAATAATATAAGCATATAATTCGTTTAACACAAGTGAAAACGTTAATAAAAGAACTACAATATACTGGGTTGCTGTGGCCTGATCGGTAACGTTTCTGCCTGGCGTTTCCCAGTCGGGGGTTCGAGTTCCTCTCAGACTCGTTAGCGCCATTAGTATCTGTAACCTTACCATCCTTGTGAGCTAAGGTTGGAGGGTTTGGGGGAGCCTATAGGTCTATCTGCTGAGTCATCAGCAACCACTGCCTAGCCCTCCCTGGTCCTAGCTTGGGTGGAGAGGAAGCTTGGGCGCTGGTCATATAATATATGGTCAGTCTCTAGGGCATTGTCCTGACTGCTAGGGCAATGTCGCTGTCCCTTGCCTCTGCCATTCATGAGCGACCTTTAAACCTTTAAACCTTTATCGAGTTTGGGATATATTCAAGGCGACGATACAACAACACATCAAGTTTATAAAATGATAAACATACGCATAAAATTCCTAACATAGACAGAAATACACAAGAGGCTTGGAACTAGGCCTATAAACAGAGATATAGAATGCGTTTAGAAAAGAGGGATTTATTGCATTACAATCTATAAGAAACAAAAGTCGTGAATGCAAAAAGAATATAAAGCAAAATAACCAAACAACAGTTGTAAATAATAATTTTTTAATGAAAGTCGCTTTCGGCGCAGTCCATAGATGACAGAAGACCAGTGAAACGATACATTAGAGTAATAATTAGTATTTTAAATACACATACAGTAAATATCAACAATAAACATGACAAAGAAATGAAGAATTAAGCGAAATATCTCCAATTAATTAGGACTAAAAAATCATTAATGATAAAAAATAAATGCCACCCTCTTGCTTGAGGATACACTCAGGTACTCTATTCTATCTGATTTCTCTTCCTCTTGTTTTGTTAAAGTTTTTTATAGTTCATATAGGAAAGATTTATTTTAATGGTACTACACTTCTTAAAATAGTTTATTTTCCATTGTTTCCTTTCCTCACTGAGCTATTTTCCCTGTTGGGGCCCCTGGGATTATAGCATTCTGCTTTTCCAACTAGGGTTGTAGCCTAGCAAGTAATAATAATAATAATAATAATAATAATAATAATAAT
>NC_090732.1:169765218-169785218 GCF_036898095.1 Palaemon carinicauda | reverse complement strand
GCATTGCCTCCCTAAAAAAAAAGTCAGAGAGAGAGAGAGAGAGAGAGAGAGAGAGAGAGGAGAGAGAGAGAGAGAGAGAAAAAGAGAGAGGGAGAGAGAGAGAGAGAGAGAGAGAGAGAGAGAGAGAGAGAGAGAGAGAGAGAGAGAGAGAGAAAAAGAGAGAGAGAGAGAGAGAGAGGAGAGAGAGAGAGAGAGAAAAAAAGAGAGAGGGAGAGGAGAGAGAGGGAGAGGGAGGAGAGAGAGGGAGAGAGAGAGAGAGAGAGAGAGAGAGAGAGAGAGAGAGAGAGAGAGAGAGAGAGAAAAAGAGAGAGGGAGAGAGAGAGAGAGAGAGAGAGAGAGAGAGAGAGAGAGAGAGAGAGAGAGAGAGATGAGAGAGAGAGAGAGAGAGAGAGAGGAGAGAGAGAGAATATCCATCACATGGTTTTTCCCTTGAAGCCGTCTGCATGTCCAGACCTAATCAGAGAAATGCCAGAATCTAATTTTTCGTATATAAAAAAAGGGGGAAAAAATGTCATGAACATTTGTATGTATTAAAATGGCATGATCTTCCATTGAAATACTTTCTCAGAAGTCCAAAATAAAAATAAAAGGAAATAAAAATCATTTGTAAATTAAACTATTCTTGGAAACGGTCATGTCATACGCCTTGGAAAAAAAAAGAAAAAAAAAAAGAGGAATTTTCAAAAATGGAATTTTGAAAAGTAATTCTCGAACTCAAGTAATGGTATGTACTGTATTGTAGTTAGCGTTAAGAAAAAAAAAAATCATAACTGGAATTTTGAGAGTAAACATGTTTTTGCAGTCGGTGTTAGGGGCGAAAATTTTAATTTGGAAACGTTTTTTACCTATACGTCCTAATATATAGAAAAGTATACAATTTTCAAAATTAGAATTTTAAAAATAATGGCATGTTTTGAAGTTTGTGTTAGGCCGCAATTTAAATTTGGAAAAAAAAAATAAATAAAAAAAAAATTCAAAATCAGAATTTTGAAAGTAATGGTTTTAGAGAAAATATAAGTAATATCTACGTAAGTACATAAAGATTATATGTGTATATTCTGATGCATAATCTATATAACTTTATACAATTTAATTAATTTCCTGATTTTAGAAAAAATCCATTAATAACAAAACACTCAAATATTTTGAAAATACTTAAACAGAAACGAAACAGAAGTTCACACGTAAGTATGAGTAAACCTTTATTTTTTAAAAAGTTAATCAAATTCATATATATCTAAGAATTGTAAATGAAAACTTGCTTAGTCACTGATGAAAAGAAATAAATACTGAATAATTTTCAAAATAAAATTTAACATTTAAAATCAGGACACGTTCCAAAAACATGAAATCACATTGGTTTGTATATTTGCATAGATTATTAAAAAACATAAAATATACTGGTTTCCATATTTGCATAGATTATTAAAAAAAATGGATGAATCATCAAAAAATAGCAAGCCTGTGCTACCTGTATCATTTGGGGCAAATAAGATAGCCATGGTAACAGCTTCTGACACCAAGAACGGATTTCTAATATATATATATATATATATATATATATATATATATATATATATATATATATATATATATAATATATTATATATATATATATATATATATATATATATATATATATATATATATATATATATATAAAGAGTGCAGAGTTAGGAAACAGTACTTTTTCGATTTGAAGATGAACAACCAACCAATAAATTAAGAGAAGAAGAAGAAGAGGATAGATATTATTATTATTATTATTATTATTATTATTATTATTATTATCATCATTTGCGAAGCTACAACCCTTGTTGGAAAAGCAGGATGCTATAAGCCCCAGGAGCTCCAACAGGGAAAATAGCCCAGTGAGGAAAGGAAAAAAGGAAAAAATAAAATATTTTAAGAAGAGTAACAACATTAAAATAAATATCTCCTATATAAACTATATAAACATTAACAAAACAAGAGGAAGAGAAATTAGATAGAATAGTGTGCTCAAGTGTACCCCCAAGCACATGCAGCGCCCCCCCCCCCCCGCCCATTACCACGTTATGACTACTCCCTCTTCTCCCTTTATCATATAGGAGAGATATTTTTAATTCCATGATGCCTTTTATCATTTTCTTAAAAAAAAAATAAAGATATTTTTTTCAATTTTGGGATTTCGTATAAATGACAAAACAGGAAGTCAGATTTCGACTGATTTTATACGCTTTCACATGCATTTGATATTTATTCATATTTTCTTCATTATCTTCATTTTATTTATTAGTATTATCACCTTTCAAAGACAAAATGTAAGTAAAACAATTTCTTCATCTTGCAGTATGTTTGCAAATCATTGTAATTGAAAAGTGACATCTTTTATTTTATTTCTAGAAAAGGTTTTTTTTTATCAAAGTCCATAATTCCCTCGAAAATAACTAAACCCCTAAGAAATGCCTCTATCTGACCTTCAGAAATCTTTTTTTCCTGCGCCAATGAAGTTTGAAAGAGGTTATGTTTTACCCCATGGTTGTGTGCTTGTAATTTGTATGTGTGTGTGTCTTTGTTTGTGAACAGCTTCCAGGCCACAATTTTAATCGTAGAGCAATGAAACTTGCTGTAATTAAGTTATGTAAATAGCTGGAAATTGTTAAATTTTGGAAGGTCAAGTTCGAAGGTCAAGGTTTTGGTCAAGCAAAATGTCCAATTCACGTAATCAGCCATATGTTTGGACATCGTTGTCACAGAGACTTCAAACTTGGTTCATATTTGAGTGTATGAAAACTCACACCAATTGATACACGTTAAGGTCAAATGTCAAGGTCGAGCAAAAGATCGAGAAATAAGCAGCTGCGACGGAGGTTTGCGCTCTACTGAGTGCCCCTCTATTTCACTTTTCTAAAAGATGTTCATTTTCAATGAAAGAAACAGTTGCTTCCGACTCTAAAACTAGATTTTTCTACCTTTCACTTCACTTAATCAATATAGAAAAGGCCCAGATTTTAAACGTAATATTATAAATTATAAGAATTTATCGTTCATTTCATAATGTAGTCTTCGACATTACGGTCTTATGTTTACCAGAAGTTAACACGAAAGGAATGACGTCACAAGCTCATGTCTTGTGGAATTGCACGCATGACAAACGACCCCAAGAAAATGATTCATAATTATATTAATCTATTAAGTAATAAATTTAACCTTTTCTTATAACAAGTACAGTTCACCGTCATCGAACCCGAGAATTTGGAAGCAAGGAATGATATACTTAACCCACAAAAATTCATTTAATGAAATAATAATCGTGGCTGATAATGCCGCAGTTTTAGACATTGCATTCGTCGTTGCAATTCAAGAAGAGGAAGTATGTGGATCATGAATTTGAGGATTTGCACATTCGAACTGCCTCTAACTAACAGATGATGGTGCTGATCAAAAGGGGGGGGGGTATGGGGTGACATGATCGGCTTCCGGACGTCGATTAGGTTTGCCAACAAGATGATCGTTCTTCTTCTTCTTCTTCTTCTTCTTCTTCTCTGTAATATCATCAATTAGTTTTGTCAACAGGACAACTGTTCCTGGGCCTTCTTCTTCTTCTTCTTCTTCTTCTTCTTCTTCTTTGATCGTTCTTGTGGTTTCTTCTTCTTCTTCTTCTTCTTCTTCTTCTTCTGTAATCTCAAGTAATCGTCAATTAGTTTTGTCAACAGGACGACTGTTCCTGGGCCTTCTTCTTCTTCTTCTTCTTCTTTGATCGTTCTTGTGGTTTCTTCTTCTTCTTCTTCTTCTTCTTCTTCTTCTTCTTCTTCTTCTCTGTAATCTCATGTAATCGTCACCGTAATACAAACAGAACTAGAAGTATATACAAACCTCGAGTATCTGTCAAACTAATCTGCGCAAAGCACGCGATAGAGACGTCGATAAATCGCCTTTCGCCGCGGTGATGCATCGCGTCTTAAGCGATCGTCGGCGACTAATCCTCCTTCAGGCGACCAACTAAGCTGTGAATTGCGACGCGGAAGATGACGGGGCGATCAAGGCACTAATGTGACCCGCACTAGTGACCTAATGTGTTACAAATAACTGCATTCAACGCGAGAGCCGAGGAATTTGTCTTGGGTGAACATGGAAGACGCTGTAAGATTTTAAAATATCTAGTTCAGTTCACTCGGATGTTACATAAAACTAAATATAAACATACGTCTAATGTAGTCTCATGTAGATAATTAATCTTAACGCTTATCTAGCCAAATAAATGTGATATTTAGATGGTATATATATAAATTTTCAGCGAAATAAATATGCCTATTGCCATTTGTTTCAAATAAAACGTCATCGTACATCTGGCAACAAGATGCCTCATAGTTATACAAAACTTGTGCTGAATTCATTAACATTTATGGACGGAATTCCTAAATACTTTCAACTATCCATTACAAATTCATATAATAAAGGTTAAATGTTAAAGGCGTCTAGTTTCGGTTCTAATTTCATCCGAAAAGATACTCACCAGAACGTCACCCGGGCAAGCCAAACCCCCGTCAGAAAAGATACTCAGTCATGCAAGCCCAACTCCCCACTGTGGTGCCAAACCACAGCAGTGGCATCCCTAGTAAACAGCTTAAACTCAGAGTCCTGGGTGAGGATCGATTTGCTGCCATGTGAATGCTAGGCGATCACATTACCACTGTACTAGCCAGGATATTTTTACGTAAAGTATTAAAGTTTGTGTGGTATTAAATTTAGCTTTATAATAAAGACATAACAAGAATATTCAGCATAAGGAAGAAGAAAAAATACACTTTACTTAATTGAAGCTGTGTAAAATGGTAAGAAAGATTTAATAATCTTGTTATTCAAATGCCCTGGTGAGGACAATGTTTTTATTTTCCTAAAGGTGCATTTTTAATCAGGTTAAAACCTGAGAAAGGGCTGGGAATGCTTTTATATTTTTCATAAATATCACAATTGACCAGTTCACAGAATTACATCAAAGACGGTGGATTGACGAACTAAGAACATTTGCTGGTATAAACTGGGATTGAAAGATCAGAAGCCCTTGTAATACAGTGAACTAGTTACGGTTGATGATGATGATGATATACAGTATATACGTGTGCATGTATATAAATTTATATATACTGTACTATATACACATTTATATGCACATACATACGTATATATGCAGTAAATATATATATATATATATGTATATATATATATATATATATATATATATATATATATATATATATATATATAGATATATATATATATAATATATATATATATATATATATATATATATATATATATATATATATATAGATATATATATATATATATATATATATATATATATATATATATAATATATATATAGTATATATACATATATAATATATATAATATATATATAATATATATAAATATATATATATATGCACACAGTTTATATATATATATATAATATACATATATATAACACATACACACACACACACACACACACACACACACACACACATATATATATATATATATATATATATATATATATATATATATATATATATATATATATATATATCCACACACACAAAAGCCACCACTAAAAAATAACTTATACACACACCCCAAATAATAATAATAATGAAAACAATAAAGCGAAGAAGAACTGTCCATCAAGAGGTCACACGAACCACTAAATCAAGCGTCGAAAATCTTCCAACCGCCCCCCATCCCCCAGTTTCCCCCCCCCCCTCCCCCCCGAGACACTTGACGTGGTAAATGCCACAGGACTTTGATTCAAAGACGTTAGCGGGTCACCGTACATCAGGGGATTACCCAGGTATGTCATTATTATCCATTTAACTTAATCAAAAGTTCAGGAAATGGAAAAAAGATCAAAATGATGACTTCGGGCCCATTTTCGGGGTTTTAGGAAGCGCTTCGTACTCCCTGGACCCCCCTCCCCCCTCCCAAGAGCCCCCCCCCCCCCCCGGTGGGCTGGAAGCAATAAGAATATGGGTCTCAGACTCGTGGGAGAAGACGATAAACTAACTGAGGCGCTCTTTGATAAGAAGCTATCGGAAAGATGAGGGTGTGGGGGGTCTGGGGGTATGTGTGGGGCTTGGGGGGTGGGGGTGGAGGTTAAGGGGTTGAAGGGGGGGGGGGGCAAGATCCACAAAATGTCAGACCTTCGCATTATAGAGTGAATAGTTTTTTTTTTTTTTTTAAACCTCCATCGCAACTCGTACACATCGCCATGACCCGAATTCGTTGCCAGTATACTCAAGTTGCATGCAAGTGTACATAGGTGTATTCCCCGTAATGTGCACGAAATAAATACTTTACATTACCCAATGGAACATCAAGGTACAATTTATATTAGTACATTAGACAATAAACACCAATTATTATTATTATTATTATTATTATTATTATTATTATTATCACTTGCTAAGCTACAACCCTGGTGGGAAAAACAGTATGCTATAAGCCCAGGGGCTCCAACAGGGAAAATAACCCAGTGAGGAAAGCAAACATAGAAAAAAACTCTTTTAAGAACAGAAACATTAAAATAAACTATTCCTATATAAACTATAAAAACGTTAACAAAACAAGAGGAAAAGAAATAGGATAAAATAGTGTGCCCGAGTGTACCCTCAAGCGAGAGAACTCTAACCCAAGACAGCGGAAGACCATGGAACAGAGGCTATGGCACCACCCGAGACTAGTGAACAATGGTTTGGTTTTGGAAGTGTAATATGCAAAATACCTAAGAATGTATACGAAAACTGATCTTTTAGGTCATGTAGTGAGTAAGGTTCCCCTGCGTGATAGGACCAAGAAAGCAGCCTTTAGAATAAATAAATAAAATAAAATCCAGAATGGAGGAAATACAGGCGACTTTGTTCTAGGAAATCTCTATAAAAAAAAAAAAAATGCAATCTGACACGGATGATTTCTCACCTTCGGATACCAGAAGTGGTTAGAAGTAATATTTTTTTTTATTAATAATATCTGTCAATATAATTAATGCTCGTTTCTTCTTGCTCTTACAGTTTTCATTACTTTTTCCCTAAAACCTATAATACTTTTATCATCAATTTCTGTAAATTAATATAATTAATGCTTGTTTCTGCTTACTCTTAGATCTTTCAAAAAATAGATTTTCAATATTATTTCCCTAAAACCTATAATACTTTAATATATTCTGTCAATTAATATAATTATACTCGTTTCTGCTTCCTCTTGAAACTTTAATAAAATATTTTTTCAATACTATTTCCCTAAAACCTATAATACTTTTAATAACAATTTCTGTCAATTTATATGATTAATGCTTGTTTCTGCTTGCTCTTACATCTTTTAAAACAGGGTTTTCAATATCATTTGCCAAGTCTTCGAGGGTTAATATATGTTTTTAATATTTGAATAAAATAATGACATGCACAAATATGAGAAGATATATAAGTGATTTCAACACATGCACACACACACACAAACAAACAAACACACGCACACACACACTGTGGCCAGCGTGATAATAAAAATGGCCAAATCCCCGGTGTTAATAAGGACATATCTGAGGCCTTTGTTGTTGCCGTTGTTGTTTTTGTTGTTGTTGCTGTGTGTATGTGTGTGTGTATGAACGTATATATATATATATATATATATATATATATATATATATATATATATATATATATATATATATGTATGTATATATATATATATATATATATATATATATATATATATATATATATATATATACACACACATATATATATATATATATCTATATATATTTAATATATATATATTATATATTATATGTATATATATATTATATATTATATGTATATATATATCTATATATATAAATATATATATATATATATATATATATATATATATATATATATATATATATATATAATAAGTTATCTACCTTAAAGTCGAGAAATTGATCGTGATAATATGGCAGCTAAATACCTTAATTACGCAAATATTAATGAAGAGAGTTGAGATTATTTTAGATATTTAATTAAATTCTAAAACTCTCAATAGGAAAAGTAACGCCTTTGATGTAAACAGTATGAGAAACATCGTACTGTTTTACAAAAGTTGTTATCCTGTTCTATAACTTCTTCAATGAATTATTATTATTATTATTATTATTATTATTATTATTATTATTATTATTATTATTATTATTATTATTATTACTACTTGCTAAGCCACAACCCTAGTTGGAAAAGCAGGATGCTATAAGCCCAGGGGCTCCAACAGGGAAACATAGCCCAGTAAGAAAATGAAACAACGAAAAATAAAATATTTTAAGAATAGTAACATCATTGAAATGAATATTTTCTATATAAACTATTAAAAACTTTAACAAAACAAAAGAGAAATTACATAGAATAGTGTGCCCGAGTGTACCCTCAAGCAAGAGAACTCTATCCCAAAACACTGCATGTATGAATATCATTAAAATTTACATACATCTTTCAAGCAAACTAATTGTGGTGACAAAGTGATCTAATCAGATCAATTATCTATAATCCTAAAAGAGCAACGACTACCAGAGGGAAAGTTCACTAATGCACAAAAAAAAAAAAAAAAATATCTTTCAAAGACTTTCTACTCCAATTAAAACCTCAAGATATGAAAGTCGATTCGCTGAGTCAAGTTTTAAACATCACTTCAAGTTTCGACGGATCATTTTGTCTTACACTTTGATGTTGTTTTTCAGTGTGCTAAACTCAGAATAGGCTGACAGATGGATATATATATATATATATATATATATATATATATATATATATATATATATATATATATATATATATATATATATATATACATATGAATATGGGTGATCCTGAGTAGTAGAGCTTTGCTGATCATGGCGATACGCAAAACCCTTTAACCATGTTAGGGTATTCTCACTCAGGAAAAAATATCTATACATAAGTGTATATATATATATATATATATATATATATATATATATATATATATATATATATATACATATATATATATTATATATATATACATATATATATGTATATATATATATATATATATATATATATATATATATATATATATATATATATATATATATATATAAAGTATATGTGTGTATGCGTGTGCATGTGTGAGTGTGTATGTATGCGTGTTCATATATATATATATATATATATATATATATATATATATATATATATATATATATATATATACATATATATATATATATAAATATATACATATATATTTATCTATATACATATATATATATATATATATATATATATATATATATATATATATATATATATATATATATATATGAACAAACACGCATGCACATTCACACATACACACGCACAAAAACACACACGCACACATACACACACATATATAAATATATATATACATATACATATATATATATATATATATATATATATATATATATAAATATATATATATTTACATATATATATCTATATTCATATATATACATATATATATACTGTATATACACATACACATGCATACTATATACATATGCATGTACATATCAACACACACGTGTAATTGTGTAAGCGCGCGTGTGGGCTATTCGCCAGAAAACCACACTAATTCATGATTGAACTACGGTCGTATGCCATGTAGGCGAAGCTTAAAACTCAAAATAAAAATGTTTCCATTAACGCATAAAAGGAAGCAGAGCAGAGATATATACTGAACGCATGCAAAAGCGCAATGAATACAATGAAAAAAAAAAAAAGGGGGGGGGGGTTAGGGAGGAATGAACATGAACACGTAACAAACAAGCGATGTTCAAAAGGGAGAAAACGAGTGAACATGATAATTACGACTGCATATTGTGAAATGTTAAAAACTTAAATTATTCGAAATGTTTATAAACTCAGAAAAAAACATTTTTTATAAAACCTTTTTAATAAAATGTACAGAAAATATACAAACTAATCCAAACGTTAAAACCAAATGGCATAGAACCACGAGAGAGAGAGAGAGAGAGAGAGAGAGAGAGAGAGAGAGAGAGAGAGAGAGAGAGAGAGAGATTTCCCCAGAAAAAAACATTTTTAGTAAAACCTTTCAATAAAAAATAAAAAATATACAGAAAATATACAAACTAATCCAAACGTTAAAACCAAATGGTCTAGAACCACGAGAGAGAGAGAGAGAGAGAGAGAGAGAGAGAGAGAGAGAGAGAGAGAGAGACCTTTTAATATAAATTAAAAAATATACAGAAAATATACAAACTAATCTAAAACGTTAAAACCAAATGGTCTAAAACCACGAGAGAGAGAGAGAGAGAGAGAGAGAGAGAGAGAGAGAGAGAGAGAGAGAGAGAGAGAGAGAGAGAGAGAGAGAGAGAGAGAGAGAGAAGGGGGAGGAGGGGGGGTTGCAACAAAAACTTAAAAATATACAGAAAATTTACAAACTAATCCAAAACGTTAAAACCAAATGGTCTAAAACCACGAGAGAGAGAGAGAGAGAGAGAGAGAGATAGAGAGAGAGAGAGAGAGAGAGAGAGAGAGAGAGAGAGAGAGAGAGAGAGAGAGAGAGAGAGAGGGGGGGAAGGAGGGGGGGGTGCAACAAATTACCATGCAACGCTAAAATAATGTTGTTGGAACACGGAATTCCGTTGTTTAACTAATATATCATGTAGCATCGGAATTATGGCGTAAGTCCAAATATATACTGCAAAGCGAAAAAAAGCCATAATACAGGGTACAGTCACGAATCAGCTGCTGTAAAGGCTGTATCTTTTAATGATTTCATATACGTTAGAAGTCCTCCTTCTGTTTAAGGAGTTGGTCAGCGTCTCCTCTGATGTACACGAGACTTATAGATACAAACTGTTTATATATTACGCAGTTATTACGATTTACGTAATTGTGTAATTGTTATTATTATCATGATTAAATCTAATGTTATTTCTCATACAATTAATTTTAATTCGGTAAGCGTTTAGCAAAAAAAAATAGCAATTTTAATGCGAACAGTGTACACAACCCGTCAAAAATGACAGCTAAATATTTAGACACATACACATAAACCCTCTTCACCTGGGTATGACTACTTCCTGTCCCCGCTACCCGAGAGAGAAGAGCTAGGCATGACAGAAATATATATATATATATATATATATATATATATATATATATATATATATATATATATATATATATATATACACAACCAGACAGTTTCTCCTTATTATATAGGGCAGATTGCTAAAGAAAATACAATTTTTTAATCAAAGCATGATTTATGAAATATTATATGAAAAAAAAAAATAAACAGTAGTATAAGAAAGGGAAAACAGTAAAAAATAATCTGTGAGTTTATTCATCATTTTAAGTATATGCACTAGCATAAGGAGATTATTTATTGATAAAATGTAAAAAAATATCTGTATTGGATAATTCAACCGTTCTAAACTTAATACTAAATATGAAGAATTATCTTTCATCTCATTAAATAAGTAACTGAAGAGTTGAATACACTGGTGATTTCAAGATTACCCACATCTTGGGACAAGATATTCAAGTCTTAAGAGTCCAATGACAGTTATGATTTGAAACAGAAGCATTAAAATCATATATATATATATAAATATATATATATATATATATATATATATATATATATATATATATATATATATATATATATATATATTCATGTATATATATACATATATATATAGCCTATATATATACATATATATATATATATATATATATATATATATATATATATATATATATATATATATATATATATATACATATATATATATATATTTATATATATATTATACATACATATATATATATATATATATATATATATATATATATATATATATATATACATATATATATACATATTTATATATATTATACATATATATATATATATATATATATATATATATATATATATGTATATATATATATATATATATATATATATATATATATATACATATATTATATGATATATATATAGTTTATATATAGTTTATATATATATATATATATAGTCTATGCATGAAAGATTTATTTTAATGTTGTTATTGTTCTTAAACTTCTGTACTTTTTTCTTATTTCCTTTTCCCACTGGGCTATTTTCCCTATTAGAGCCCTTGGGCTTATAGCATCCTGCTTTACCAACTAGGGTTGTAATTTAGCAAGCAAGCAATTATAATAATAATAATAAAAATAATAATAATAATATATAAATATATATATATATATATATATATATATATATATATATATATATATATATATATATATATATATATATATATATATATATATATATATATATATATATGTATGTATACACATACGCATAACATTCACAAGCAACATTCCCCCGTAAGTGACCGTAGCAAGCAAGCAAAGCACTGCATAAAATGGTAACTGGAAAACACACACACACACACACACACACACACACACGGGGTTGTGTTCCATGGCGTCCACGCAAATGGAGGCGTATTGGAGTCAATCCCGGGAAACTGTATAATTGAGCGTTGCGTATTTTACGCTTTTCCTTTATTCATAAGCTTTTAACGGGACCGAGAGAGAGAGGACAGAGAGAAATGCCATTTTGAAAGTTTCAGTTCTCATCCATACCCTTTGAAATATGTCTCTTGTCTGAAATCGTGTGGTATATTCGGGAGTGATGGGTTGAGGGCGTTTTTTTTGGGTGTGATGCCAAGGTTTGGTAACCGATTAACTAGGGGTGTAGAAAATCCATAAGAAATATATTTATCTAAAAAAAAAAACAACCTAGTTTGGGGATCACCTAGTCCTTTTTTTTTTCATTGTTACGTCAAGGTTGGGAAACCGATCAACTAAATGAAAAAATAAAAAATAAATAAAATATATATCTAAAAAATCTTAATAAAAATCATGGTATTTTGAGAAAAAAAAAACAGCTAGTTTGAGGATCCCCGAGTTTTTATTTTTTTTATTTTTTTCATTTTATTTTTTTTTTTTTTTGTTATGTCAAGGTTGGGAAACCGATCAACTAAATGAAAAATTAAAAGATGAATAAAATATATATCTCAAAAATCTTAAATACAAATCATGGTATTTTGAGGATTGGTGAGTTGAGGACTTTTTCGGTTGTGACGCTAAGGTTGGGAAACTGATCAGCTATGTGGTGGAAAATAAAATAAAAAAAATAAAATATATATATATATTTCAAAAAATCTTAAAAGCAAAATCATGGTATTTTGAGGATTACCGAGTTAAGGACTTTTTTTTTGGAGTGGCGCCAAGGTTGGGAAACCGATATACTAGTTGTGGGGTGTCGATATGTGGGAGAAAAAAAAAATCGTCCATAGATGATGACTTTTGGTTATGTGACGCCACATTGGGAAACCGATGAACTAGATGAGGGGTGTCGATATGTGATGGAAAAAATAAATAATATATATATTTAACAAAAAATAGATACAAAATAATGGAATTTTGAGGATTGTCGATTTGATGAATTTATTGGTTGTAACGCCAAGGTTGGGAAACCGATCAACTAGAAATGTATAAAAATAAAAAAAAGATCTTAAATGAAATATATAAAAAAAATCCTAAATGAAATATATATTTTAACATATTCTTTTTTATATATAGACATTTTATTTTACAATCTTTATGAAATAAAAAAAATGATAATTGAAATATGTGAAAAAAAAAATAAAAAATCAGATATTGCAAAATATTTTCTAAATCTCTTAGACTTTTTATTTTACATATTTTATGAAATGAAAAAATAATATTAATTGAATTATACTTCTAAAAATCTTAAATAAAATATGTATTTCAAAATATTTTTGTCTAAATCTCTTAAGACTTTTTATTCTACACTTTTTATGAAATACAAAAATTTTAATTGAATTGTATTAAAAAATATTAAATAAAATATACATTTCAAAATATTTTTTTCAAATCTTTTATATTTCTCTTTGACTTTTCATTTAACATTTATTATATGAAATGACGTAATTTTAATTGAAATATATTAAAAAATCTTAAACAAACATATCTGTACAAAATGTCTTAAATAATATATATATACATATATATATATATATATATATATATATATATATATATATATATATATATATATATATATATATATATATATATATATATATATATATATATATATATATATATATATATATATATATATATATATATATATATATAATATATATATATATATATATATATATATATATATATATATATATATATATATATATATATATATATATATATATATATATATAAATTTTCTTAAAATCTCTATATGTTTTATTTTACATTTTCGTATGAAATATATAAAAAGAAAAAATCTTAAATGAAATATATATAAAAAATAATCTTAAACAAAGTTTCATTTTTTTTTTAAATCAGACTTTTCATGAAATATATTTGTTAAAATATTCTCTCTTTTTCACTCGCACGAAACGATTTTGATTTTACATTTCTTATGAAAAATAAAAAGAAAAAATCTTAAATGAAATATATTAGAAAAATAATCTTAAACAATATATTTCTATTTTTCTTAAATATGCAAAATTTTACGAAATATATTTGTTAAAATATTCTCTCTTTTTCACTAGCATGAAACGACTTTTATTTTAGATTTTCTTATGAAATACAAAAAGAAAAAAATCTTAAATGAAATATATTAGAAAAAGAAAATAACCTTAAACAATACATATCTATTTTTCTTAAATAAGCAAAATTTTACGAAATTTATTTGTTAAAATATTCTCTCTTTTTCACTCGCACGAAACGATTTTAATTTTACATTTTCTTATGAAATATAAAAATAAAAAAATCTTAATTGAAATATATTAGAAAAAAATCTAAAACAATATATTTCTATTTTTCTTAAATAAGCAACGTTTTACGATATATATTTGTTAAAATTTTCTCTTTTTTCACTAGCATGAAATGACTTTTATTTTACATTTTCTTGTGAAATATAAAAAGAAAAAAAAATCTTAAATGAAATATATTAGAAAAAAAATCTCTAAACAATATATTTCTATTTTTCTTAAATAAGCAACGTTTTACGAAATATATTTGTTAAAATATTCTCTCTTTTTCACTCGCACGAAACGATTTTGATTTTACATTTTCTTATGAAATATAAAAAAGAAAAAAATCTTAAACAAGAAAATTCTATTTATCTTAAATAAGCAAATTTTTACGGAATATATTTGTTAAAATATTCTTTTTCACTCGCACGAAACAATTTTGATTTTGATTTTACATTTTACATTTTCATATGAAATATGAAAAATAAAAAAAAATCTTAAATGAAATATATATAAAAAAAATAATGTTAAACAATATATTTCTATTTTTCTTAAATGAGCAACGTTCTACGAAATATATTTGTTAAAATATTCTCTCTTTTTCACTAGCATGAAATGACTTTTATTTTACATTTTCTTATGAAATATAAAAAGAAGCAATTTTTTATGAAATATATTTATTAAAATATTCTCTCATTTTCACTAGCATGAAACGACTTTTATTTTGCAAATTTTTACGAAATATATTTGTTAAAATATTCTCTTTTTCACTCGCACGACACGGGCCCTTTTTTGAAAGAATTCTATTATCGCGAACATTATGGAAACCGCCTGATTCAATGACGAACCTTGAAAGAAGTCATTTCCTTAAAACTTTTTTTTTTTAGGGAGATAATCTCTTGCTTTTCTCACAGCGGTGGTGTTTTAATTTCATTAATTGATCCTTTTACCACCTCTTTTAATTAAATGCTGCTTTTGGCGGATAAAAAATATAAAATTCATTTTGCTTTTGCCCTTAAAAGAATACGAATATGATTTTCTTTGGTATAACATTTCTCTATTCTTTAAATTATATTAACTTTTCGGATGGTGAGCTCATCTATTTTCGGTTTAAAGGCCGCTCATGAATGGCAGAGGCAAGGGACAGTGACATTGCCCTATCGAGCAGGACAATGCCCTAGAGACTGACCACATATATATTTGATCAGGGAATGGCAAAGGCAAGGGACAGTGACATTGCCCTATCGAGCACGACAATGCCCTAGAGACTGACCATATATACATTTGTTCAGCGAATGGCAGAGGCAAGAGACAGTGACATTGCCATATCGAGCAGGACAATGCCCTAGAGACTGACCATGTATACATATGATCAGCGAATGGCAGAGACGAGGGACAGTGACATTGCCCTATCGAGCAGGACAATGCCCAAGAGACTGACCATGTATCCATATGATCAGCGAATGGCAGAGGCGAGGGACAGTGACATTGCCCTATCGAGCAGGACAATGCCCTAGAGACTGACCATGTATCCATACGATCAGCGAATGGCAAGAGGCGAGGGACAGTGACATTGCCCTATCGAGCAGGACAATGCCCAAGAGACTGACCATGTATCCATATGATCAGCGAATGGCAGAGGCGAGGGACAGTGACATTGCCCTATCGAGCAGGACAATGCCCTAGAGACTGACCATGTATCCATACGATCAGCGAATGGCAAGAGGCGAGGGACAGTGACATTGCCCTATCGAGCAGGACAATGCCCTAGAGACTGACCATGTATCCATACGATCAGCGAATGGCAAGAGGCGAGGGACAGTGACATTGCCCTATGGAGCAGGACAATGCCCTAGAGACTGACCATGTATCCATACGATCAGCGAATGGCAAGAGGCGAGGGACAGTGACATTGCCCTATGGAGCAGGACAATGCCCTAGAGACTGACCATGTATACATACGATCAGCGAATGGCAAGAGGCGAGGGACAGTGACATTGCCCTATCGAGCAGGACAATGCCCTAGAGACTGACCATGTATCCATACGATCAGCGAATGGCAAGAGGCGAGGGACAGTGACATTGCCCTATGGAGCAGGACAATGCCCTAGAGACTGACCATGTATCCATACGATCAGCGAATGGCAAGAGGCGAGGGACAGTGACATTGCCCTATGGAGCAGGACAATGCCCTAGAGACTGACCATGTATACATACGATCAGCGAATGGCAAGAGGCGAGGGACAGTGACATTGCCCTATGGAGCAGGACAATGCCCTAGAGACTGACCATGTATCCATACGATCAGCGAATGGCAAGAGGCGAGGGACAGTGACATTGCCCTATGGAGCAGGACAATGCCCTAGAGACTGACCATATATACATACGATCAGCGAATGGCAAGAGGCGAGGGACAGTGACATTGCCCTATCGAGCAGGACAATGCCCTAGAGACTGACCATGTATCCATACGATCAGCGAATGGCAAGAGGCGAGGGACAGTGACATTGCCCTATGGAGCAGGACAATGCCCTAGAGACTGACCATGTATCCATACGATCAGCGAATGGCAAGAGGCGAGGGACAGTGACATTGCCCTATGGAGCAGGACAATGCCCTAGAGACTGACCATGTATCCATACGATCAGCGAATGGCAAGAGGCGAGGGACAGTGACATTGCCCTATCGAGCAGGACAATGCCCTAGAGACTGACCATGTATCCATACGATCAGCGAATGGCAAGAGGCGAGGGACAGTGACATTGCCCTATCGAGCAGGACAATGCCCTAGAGACTGACCATGTATACATACGATCAGCGAATGGCAAGAGGCGAGGGACAGTGACACTGCCCTATGGAGCAGGACAATGCCCTAGAGACTGACCATGTATACATACGATCAGCGAATGGCAAGAGGCGAGGGACAGTGACACTGCCCTATGGAGCAGGACAATGCCCTAGAGACTGACCATGTATACATACGATCAGCGAATGGCAAGAGGCGAGGGACAGTGACACTGCCCTATGGAGCAGGACAATGCCCTAGAGACTGACCATGTATACATACGATCAGCGAATGGCAAGAGGCGAGGGACAGTGACACTGCCCTATGGAGCAGGACAATGCCCTAGAGACTGACCATATATACATACGATCAGCGAGAGCTGGACAATGCCCTAGAGACTGGCCATATATACATTTGATCAGCGAATGGCAGAAGCAAGGGACAGTGACATTGCCCTATCGAGCAGGACAATGCCCTAGAGACTGACCATATATACATATGATCAGCGAAGGAAAGAGGCAAGGGACAGTGACATTACCCTATCGAGCAGGACAATGCCCTAGAGACTGACCATATATACATTTGATCAGCGAATGGCAGAGGCAAGGGACAGTGACATTGCCCTATCGAGCAGGACAATGCCCTAGAGACTGACCATATATACATTTGATCAGCGAATGAAAGAGGCAAGGGACAGTGACATTACCCTATCGAGCAGGACAATGCCCTAGAGACTGACCATATATACATTTGATCAGCGAATGGCAGAGGCAAGGGACAGTGACATTGCCCTATCGAGCAGGACAATGCCCTAGAGACTGACCATATATACATTTGATCAGCGAATGAAAGAGGCAAGGGACAGTGACATTACCCTATCGAGCAGGACAATGCCCTAGAGACTGACCATATATACATTTGATCAGCGAATGGCAGAGGCAAGGGACAGTGACATTGCCCTATCGAGCAGGACAATGCCCTAGAGACTGACCATATATACATATGATCAGCGAATGAAAGAGGCAAGGGACAGTGACATTACCCTATCGAGCAGGACAATGCCCTAGAGACTGACCATATATACATTTGATCAGCTAATGGCAGAGGCAAGGGACAGTGACATTGCCCTATCGAGCAGGACAATGCCCTAGAGACTGACCATATATACATATGATCAGCGAATGAAAGAGGCAAGGGACAGTGACATTGCCCTATGGAGCAGGACAATGCCCTAGAGACTGACCATATATACATTTGATCAGCGAATGGCAGAGGCAAGGGACAGTGACATTGCCCTATCGAGCAGGACAATGCCCTAGAGACTTACCATATATACATATGATCAGCGAATGAAAGAGGCAAGGGACAGTGACATTGCCCTATCGAGCAGGACAATGCCCTAGAGACTGACCATATATACATTTGATCAGCGAATGGCAGAGGCAAGGGACAGTGACATTACTCTATCGAGCAGGACAATGCCCTAGAGACTGACCATATATACATTTGATCAGCGAATGGCAGAGGCAAGGGACAGTGACATTACCCTATCGAGCAGGACAATGCCCTAGAGACTGACCATATATACATTTGATCATCGAATGGCAGAGGCAAGGGACAGTGACACTGCCCTATCGAGCAGGACAATGCCCTAGAGACTGACCATATATACATTTGATCAGCGAATGGCAGAGGCAAGGGACAGTGACATTGCCCTATCGAGCAGGACAATGCCCTAGAGACTTACCATATATACATTTGATCAGCGAATGAAAGAGGCAAGGGACAGTGACATTACCCTATCGAGCAGGACAATGCCCTAGAGACTGACCATATATACATTTGATCAGCGAATGGCAGAGGCAAGGGACAGTGACATTGCCCTATCGAGCAGGACAATGCCCTAGAGACTGACCATATATACATATGATCAGCGAATGAAAGAGGCAAGGGACAGTGACATTGCCCTATCGAGCAGGACAATGCCCTAGAGACTGACCATATATACATTTGATCAGCGAATGGCAGAGGCAAGGGACAGTGACATTACTCTATCGAGCAGGACAATGCCCTAGAGACTGACCATATATACATTTGATCAGCGAATGGCAGAGGCAAGGGACAGTGACATTACCCTATCGAGCAGGACAATGCCCTAGAGACTGACCATATATACATTTGATCATCGAATGGCAGAGGCAAGGGACAGTGACACTGCCCTATCGAGCAGGACAATGCCCTAGAGACTGACCATATATACAGATGATCAGTGAATGGCAGAGGCAAGGGACAGTGACATTACCCTATCGAGCA